>NW_025999977.1:19776489-19901296 GCF_001458135.2 Marmota marmota marmota | reverse complement strand
TATATATATATATATATATATATATATATATATATATATATATATGTAAATGTTACATGTCAATTAGAAATCTTTAAAAACATCTAAAAACTATCTTAAAATACATTTTAAAATACATAAAGAAGTAGGAGTTCATAGAAACAATTAACTATATAGATAACAATTGCATGTGAATGATCTGAGAGAGTATCTTAAAATGACTTTTGGATTTTTTAAGGAAACTTGGAAGTATACCATGGTTGTCAGGCTAGCCCACCCAATTTTATCAGCAAGTTGTCAGAGAAGATGACTTCGCCTCAGATGTGTAACTTTTACTCTCCCCTCCTTCCAGATTCAGGAAGAAATGCTAATTAGAACTGAAGTAGCTTCTTAGAGTCTGTATAAATTCAGCTCTGTCAACTTCGCCTCTGCCCCTCTGCAAAGTGGAAAACAGTGATGTCCTACATACCATGCTAATGTATAAATAACTTCTATGCTCATTTAGCCACTTCAGCACATCCAAGAAAATGACATTATGAATGAGCTACATTACCTAGAGAAAACAGACAGACTAAATGTGGGCTTCTGCACAACTTAATATGCATCTAATGTACAACTTAAGCAGTATCTTCCACACTAAGTGACAGGCAATTTATCTCCATACATCAGTATGTGTCATGAATATGACACAGCTATATTGTTGAAGGAATATGAAATTTCCAGCCATAACTAGATTTTCCTATCTCCATTTATTAGCAAGCCACTTGTAGAAATCAAATTAATTGCCACATTTATGACTATGCCTCCAATTAATTAGTTTTGTTTAAGCTTTTGCTATCTGCCACCAGAATCAAGCCAAGCAAGAGGCCACTATCAAAAAGTGACAATGTTACACATGTATGTGTATATGTGCACATATTGTCATTGCTAAATACTTTCTATTTCTGTTATACAAATGATCAGCACTAGTTGGAGGGCATTTACTTCAATTTAATATCTGTTATTTAGAACGATTGTTTCCTGGCAAGTCAAATTCCAATGATTTTAAAAACTAAACCCTGTTTATCATTTAGCTGGTGGTTATAAAATAAGCACATGTAACATTTTTGTTTCGTCTTTGGAGAAAAAATATCTTGTAATTCTAGTAACCAAGGGGTTGTTGGAGAAATTTTCAGTTTATTCCATAAAGTGCTTTTGTATCTCCAAGTACACACACTGTCTGCTATTGCACATTAATTCCAAAATGCACTTATTTGACACTTAGTGAAATAAAGTCCATTTACATGAATAATCCTTTGTCATTTCTGGAAGAAACAAGGTCTCTGAATGTGTTGACACAGTTAAACCTTATTAACCACAATTTGTTACATTAACCAATAAACAAAATTACATGCAATAATAGTTTCATTTTTTACTACATAATAACAAATAACTAGCTTGGCTGAAGTAGCCCACAATTGGACACAGCCCGCCACTTACAGAGGTCATTTGGGTCTGTTGCCCTGTATCTTTCTCAGCACCTTATCTGTGAGTTGATGTGTTACTTGTCACCAACAAAATTGCTCACCAATTAGCCTTCCATTAAGTCATTACCCAACACTTAGGCCCTGCTATAATTATCCCTTCCAAATGGCTTTTCTATTACTATTCAGAATCTGATTTAGACTACAAATACATGTTAATATTTATACATTTGGAAACAGTGAAGGAAAAAAAATATATTATAACAATAAACGTTAGGAAGAATGTTGGACAATTTCTTAACTCATTTTTAAAGCATATAGGACAACTCTAAATAAATCAGACATATGTTGAAGAGTCTTTGGATATGACTCCAGAAATAAACCACAGTCTACCAATTAGACTACTACCAAAAATTTATGGGATCCCAGTCAAAACTACACAACAAAGAATGAATGCAACATGAAATACAGGATGTTGGCAATCCAGGAATACCTGCATTTATGTCTCATATGTATGTGCTCTACTCTTAGAAACTAACTTGATGCCAGTTGTAGAGTTTGATCAACTTGTCCATGTGTAATTGTCAACTACTAATTAGAAAAATAATTTATGAAAATTAAACCCAAAGTGGCTGATATCTCTTTAGAAATTCTAGTCTTCAAGTATCACATGCTATTATAATGAAAGACTAATTTCTTCATTTAAAATGTTATGGCCACAAACAGTATTTTCCTACTTTTGCTAGAAAACCAAGTCTGTTGGTAGCTGTGACTATTCAGTTCTGTTATAACAATTGTACACTGATTCTGGTCTCTTAGATTTCAAATCAAATACACAAAGCCAGAAGTGGTAAAGGCAAAGTCTATGTCTATGGTACTCATTATCCCTAAGAGAAAATAAAAAGATCAGTGATCAAGTGCTGGGATCTCAGGGGTGGGTGCCAGTCATCTGGGATACAGCACACATGCTGAGGCCCACATCCAGGGCCAGGAATCCTATACATTCAAGCTCCTATGTCCCAGAAGAGATATCACCATGACTCTTTTCCCACAGGCCATTAACCCCTTTAATTAAACTAAATTTTTTCCCCTATTAAAGTACATAAAAAATGCTGATACTCTTAAATAAGTTGAAACCTAAGGCACAGTATTTTTCAATACATTAAATGTTTGTTCCTGGTGTTTAAGTTTGGTTTTCTCAAATGACAGAAGAAAACCACTGGTTCACAGATTGTAAAATAATAATAAAGGAAAGGTATGCTACAGTTTTGAACTAAGTGCTAAGAGCCACAGCCAAGTAATATGATGCATGGTATTTTTGGTTGAAAGGTGATGCCAGCAAGCCATTGAGATGATATGATTATGTTAAGATCTGTATTTATATGGATATTGGACTCCTGCTGTCTACTTCGGCTTGCTATGGGACTCCTGGAGAGTTCCCATTGGTTGGGGAAGTGTGGTAGGAGGGAATTCCGGAGGAGGGACTTCCTGTTGGGGTCCGGGAGAACACCGCGTGGGTGGGTCGGTTGGCAATCTTCCCGGGAGCATACGGGGCATTGGCGGCAGTTTCAAAAAATAAAGTTTGTTCCTGCTTGAGTGGCTCGTGATTTTGTGCCCAGCCAGACTGCGGCACTAAGGATGAAGGAACTTCCTTCCTTCATAAGAACTTCAGACTGCTCCTCTGTCAGCCTGGACTAAAATGCATGGTTGCCAGCCTATGGAGTATCCCACTTGTCTTTAAACGTCATATCAGTGATAATGGGTCCATGAAATGTTAATTCTCAATGAGACCTAACAGTACCTATCCTCTACCTAGTTTACTGTTTACATTACTACCTTACTGTCCTCATTAGTATAACTTAACTATTTTAGGAGAGTTCTTCACGGGCAAATAACTGACTACTGATTATAGGAAATCTTCCCCAAGTCTTGCACAATCTTCAATAGGAAGCATGAACAGAGAGAGTTTAGGACCTGTAACTCTCCTTAGATCCTTCTCTCAAAATCTGAAAATGAAGTTTCTGTCAACTGTTACCATGTGATCCATAACCAAGCTCATTCAAGCCCCCATATTAAAAGACCTCCCTGAATACTTAACAGGGGAAAATAAATGCAGACCTTCCTTAAACCAAACTTCCAATTGACAGTGTCTTCTAACCTTCCCTTGACAACTCTCGAGTCCCTGCTATGGCCTTAGATAGGTGGGCCCTTGCCATAGTAAGCAACACACTCACCTTAGCCTTGTCAACTGATTGTATTGGTGGTGTTTAGGGAGCAGGTGGCAACATTATTTCTTATTCAAAAGAGTGCATAGATCAGTGGGAAAAACTGTCCATTGAAAGTGTAGAAATCTTATTATTATAATTCCTTTTGAGGGGAATTTAACCTTTGGCTTTAGATCCCTATGTGTCTCCTGATTTTTAGAATAGTCAGAGGTCACCCATTGGATCAGAGAATTAGTAAACAGGACTTCTGTAAGCCAGAGCAAGCCACTGGAATGAAAACTGGTAAAAAGAACTATTTAGTAAACATTCATTGCACGGTGTCATCTTCAACTAATCCTTGAATTTAAAAAAAAATGTTACCTTTTGGAAGAAGTGAAATGAGTCCTGTATTCTAGATAGATTCTGAGGACCATTTCAGACATTATCCCTAACCAAGTCACAGAACATTATAATATTAGCTACCATTTATTGGACATTGTTCTCATTGAGTGTTTATTATAATCCAGGCAATTAAACTGTTAACACTCTTAATCTTCACATCAGTCTTATCTAGCATATGTTGGAGTCACTATGTTCAGAAGAAGAAAAAAAATGATTTGCATAGATTTAGGAGCCTTCCCTAACCACCCAAGCTAAAATTCCTCCAACCCTGTTATCCTCTATTGAAACATGCCTTCTCCATGGTATCATTAACTATCTGAAATCATCCTATTCAGTTAATTGTTGTTTAACTCATTGTCTCCCTTTCACAAAGTTAAGCTTCAGTGAGAATGGGGACCTTGGCACCTGTTTACCTCTCTACTATTATTGTCTACACAGGTCCCTTGGATATAGTAAATATTCAATAATTGTCAAATGAGTGTAGTAGCACAGTTCAAGGTGATAAGGCCTAAAATACATTTTTGAAAAATGTCATCACATGATTCTGATATGTTACCTTCCGCACCCCTGGACATGCCTGGCATAAATATCCACTCTGAGAACATCAAAAAGGAAAATAAAGGCTTTTTGTTTTCTGAGTGGGAAAAAAAAGTGAAAAATTTATGTGAAAGCTCACTTTGACAGAAGTGAGATCATCCAGCAAGAACTCAGCCCATGAATTTGTTAGCTCAAAATCAACTGCTAATAGCACATTTCAATACTGCTGACTGGCTTAGAGATTATTGCCTCAGTGTAGTTTTTCACATTTACAATGTATTTTCCAGCATCAAACAGTGGTGACAAGCTGTGTATGGGGGTGGGGGGGGCGGAGTACAGGAGATCCACAGAGCCAACTAAAATAAAAATTCCATTGATTTAGCCAGAAATTCCATACATATTTTCAGATCCACAAGTGATCTCTACATGCAAATACCAGGTTATTTTTCACTTTTTTTTCTTTTTCTCTTTCTTTCTTTCTTTTTTTTTTAAACAGCATCAGTGAATTCAGTGGTCTTACTGAATTCTCTGCAACTGAAACTGTCACAGATATGTCTTGAATCGGTATTCTCAAAATGTCAGGCAGGCAGCTCAAAAGAAGGAATGCTCTCCACGCAAATCAATTTGCTCACTCAAATCCATCTATGGCACAAGCCTTTTAATGACTCCCAGGTCTGCAAAGCAAGGAATTTTTTGTTTCCTTCTTGCTTTTAAAATGTGAATCCTGTGGTATGTTCAGCTAATGCTATTGTATGTCTTTAAATTTATCTTAATATCGCTAAGAAATATTTGTAACCTTTAAAAACCCACATAAATTTTCAGAAATATGCTGGGGATAGATCTGATACCCTAGAAACCATTCTTAAGAAATATCATAGGTCAAGAGGAAAAAAAAAAGTTAAAACAGTATCTTCCAGCAGCAATTATGCCACTGAAAGCTACAATTTTTTTTTTTCTATTTTAGCAACAATTCAAGACAAAGCAACAATTCAGGACAAAAATATGTGTTTCTCACTATAGGGGAAGAAAAATATTTTTCCCCTATAATTCTTTAGGTACACACAGGTGGTCTCTGTTGCAAAATACACTTTAAAAAATTATTTAATAGAAATATCACATGACAAGGGAGCCTCCCTAAGGAAATCAGACCCAAAGAAACAGATTTAAAGGTGTATTACCTAGTTTTGACGAAGCAATGGATACTCATGGAGAAGATGGATAAAAAAAAGGTTTGAAGCAGTGGTAATAAACTGAATGAAACTTAGCAAAGACTGTTCATTCAGATTCTTCTTTCTGACCTTTGTCAAAGAGAATCTGATTCTCCAGGCACAGAGTACCATTTACATGAAGGTCTTTTGATCTGCTTCTGGGGAGAAGGGCAAGGGATGTTCAGAGAGTAGCCTATCTGCTTCTGCAGATCTCAAATTCATTTTAAAATACATTGGAGTAACATCCCCTGAACCCCATCAGCTCATTTTAATTAATACATCAGGAACCTGGGAGTGAGAGCCATCCATTTATGTCACCAGGGAACTAGGTAAAAAAAACAAAAAAAAAACTGTAACTGAACATCAGGTCTGACTCCAAGAAACAAGGCTCCACATTGCAGGTACTGATGACATTTGTCTTCCTAAGCCTTTCTCCCTGGGAAAGCCATTCTTCCATTCGTCTCCAGTCAGCTCACACACATGTCCCTAGACAGGCTGGCTGCAGTGTGGGTGGTTCCTCTCTACTGCTTTGCCTTGCCTTGGTGAGCAAGTGGTTGGCCTGCTTTGTACCTGTTAATTTTAGAAGTGGGAGACAGTTTGAAGAATAGTAAGGGGTGGTAAGCTTTGAAATAAAAAAAACCTCAAGGAAAAACTATTGTGGAATTTCCTATTCGCATCCCAGAAAGGACCCGTGAATCAAGACTGGAAAATTTTATTTTGTTTCTCTTTTCTATTAGGTCTCTTAGACATTAAAGTGACTAGGAGGATGATGCCTCAGAGAGCAAATCTAGTCAGATTGTCTCTGCAGGCCTCAGAAGTACAACAGTCGTCTATCCCAGGGCACACTCCTGAAGGGCGACAAGCAGGGTGGGCAGCAGGAGAACTGGCAGCTTTAAGCAACACGTAAAAGTAACTGCCATCCTGGATGTAAAGGAAGGGAGGCAAAGCGGGTATTGAAGTCCATCCAAAACTGAGGAACAGACTCACCTGAACAAAAATGAATTCCTGGTGGTTTCCACATGCAGCGCTAAGTCTGTCCAAACTGTCTAAACTCATTGTGCTACTCAGGACAGAAGTGTTTTTCCTTCCAATTACTTTATAAGGTTCTTCAAAGACCAGCTCAAACCTCTCATTTCCAGCCTCTCGAAAACACTCTTGCCTGTGTATCCTGAACTTCCCATAACAGGGAATTTAATTTTACACTTGGTCAAGAAGGTTAAGTAAACTTCAGATAAATCTGTGCCTGACTCTAGGCCCCTGACCTGTTTTTAGAGCATTGGCTTTAGAAAACTTGACACTGTAAATTCTTTCTCTTTTCCTTTGAGATGTAAATTTTTCCCAGACTCTTGTCAATTTTATAACCCAAGAATGCCTTCTCAAGGTCCTGGGAGCCATCCATTTGAAACAGAATCATTAAGAAAGATATTGCTCCCATCTCCCAGTCTCAGTGGGAGGTTAGGACCTAACTTTTGGAGCTTCACTGAGCAAACCCAGATGGCCTCATTGCATATACAGACCTTCTCTTTCTCCTCCCAGCTATCAGGCTCTCTCCTGCATTAAAGTCTTGGCATAGTTAAATATAATCTCTTCTGCACATTGCCATTGTCTTTACCTCTATTGCAATGATCTTGACAACAGTCTTCCTCGAGACCCGACTTGTTCAGTATCCTTTCTCTCTGGCATGTCATCTTATAGATATTTCCTTAGTGCTAATTTTTCTTGGTCTAGAATGTAAAATCCTGGAAATACTTTAATTGAATGATCTGGTCTTTCTGAAAATTTCTTGATTAACATATTCCATTTCCTCCTCTGTTTTCTACTCTGCCTTTCTCAAAACACACACACACACACACACACACACACACACACGTTTATACTATATATCTGAGTTCTCATTTTTTTCGAAAATACGTATTTAGACCTCCTGACTAACGCTTTTAACAGGCACTAAGTATCTAAGAAGCAGTCCTTCCTTGGTAGTCATATGACTTCCCTTCTCTGGATCTCAGCAAACAGCTAAAAAATCCAGGAGAAGGATGTGCATGGTCATCACCTCCAGTCACAAAGGACTCGGGATTCTTCTCCAGGTCCCTTGTCTCTCCTAAATTAAAGATGCCTCTTTAATCCAAGGAACATTTGAAAACACACTTCATCTTCGTGCTTAAAAGGCCATTTATCATTCAATGAGCAAATTAGTTCACATTATTTTTATTAATCATTGGTAAGGAATAAACCAGACTCTCTTTACCCACACATTTGAGTTGTGAAAGATCCTGGAAGAGGGCATCTATAGAAGGCATCTAAAATGAAATAGACCAAAAACACTATTGAAAACAGATTTTGTTTTCTTGAAAGACAGTAACTTTCCTAGTCAGTGTATCTTACTTTGAAAATGAAACCTTTGGAATGTGATTGCTTGGAATATTTCTATAGCTTTTCCTCTAAAAGTGGCTATTGTTATTTATGAGAGACTAGAGCAGGGATAGTTATCTTTTTTAATACTCTCACAATCTTTCTAAATCCTAGGGTCCTGAATTTAAAGTGAATAAGAAGGAACTACTTTTGTACATCAACTTTATGAAACACAAGGACAATCAGACTATGGTTTTCCAAGATAAAAATACATGCAGTAAAAAGCGATGTGTTGCTGAGCATGGTGGCACTTTCCTGTAATCCCAGCAACACAGGAGGCTGAGGCTGACGATTGTAAGTTCAAGGCCAGCCTCAGCAACTTTTAGTGAGACTTAACAATTCAGCAAAACCCCATCTCAAAGTAAAAAAAGATAATAAAATAAAAATAAAAAGAGGGCTGGGACTTAGTTCTCTTTCTCATCTTGCAAGATGGCAGGGGGAAAGGCTGAGAAGCCAGATACTAAAAAGAAATCTGGAGCCAAGAAGGCAGATGCTGTTGACAAGGTTGAAAAGGAAGACCCTACAGATAAGAAACCCAAGAAATGAAAGCCCCATTGCAGCCAAAACCCCGTCCTGGTTAGAGGAATTGGCAGATACTCCTGATCTGCTATGTATTCCCGAAAGGCCACATATAAGAGGAAGTACTCAGGTGCTAAATCGAAGGTTGAGAAAAAGAAGAAGGAGGTTCTTCCTACTGTTACAAAACCAGTCAGTGGTGACAAGAATGGTGGTACCAGGGTTGTTAAGCTTTGCAAAATGCCTAGATACTACCCGACTGAAGTTGTGTGAAGAAAGCTGTTTAGTCTCGCAAAGAAACCCGTCAGTCAGCATTTGAGAAAGCTGAAAGCCAGCATCACTCCTGGGACATCCTGATCATCCTCACTGGGTGCCACAGACACCATCCTCACTGGGTGCCACAGACACAAGAGAGTGGTTTTCCTGAAGCAGCTGAGCAGTGGCTTGCTACTTGTGACAGGACCTCCTTCCCTCAATCAAGTTCCTCTGCTTAGACCACATCAGAAATTTGTTATCACCACCTCCAGAAAGATTGATATCAACAACGTGAAAATCCCCAAACACCTCAATTCTGCTTACTTCAAGAAGAAGGTTAAGGAAGCCCCGACACCAGGAAGGTGAAATCTTCAGCACAGAGAGAAAGAGAAATTCAAGATCACAGAGCAGCGCAAGGTTGATCAGAAAGCTGTGGACTAAAACATTTTACCCAAAATCAAATCTATTGCTCCGCTCCAGGGCTACATGTGATCCGTTTCTGTTCTAACAAATGGAATTTATACTCACAAATTGTTGTTCTAAATTTCTTACCAAGAACCTAATTAAATAACTGATACATTAAAAAATTAAAAAAAAGAGGGCTAGGGATATGGATCAGTGGCTAAGCACCCCTGGATTCAATCTCTAGTACCAAAAAAAAAAAAAAAAGTGGGAGGAGGGGCACTGAGTAAATCTGTTTTCAGGGTACATTTCTAGTTGGTAATTGGCTCAGTTGCCAAGACAAAATGTGAGATGAGATGATCAGCGTATCTTAAGAACTCTTAAGAGAAACAAAACATAAAGTTGATAAACAATAACTATTTTATTTAACTGTTTTAAAATTTTTATATTCTGTTGTTTTATTATTTTTATTAGTCCTCGAATTTAGTGTTATTCATCCAGAAAGCAATTAGCATTCTCTGGGAAATTGCTCCCTGATCCCATCCACTAAGTTGCCAAGTTTATACCTTGAAACTCATCTCCACCTACTCTTATACATCAGGGGATATACCTCACTCAAGATGACCAGTGTGATTTTCAGATAATTTGCAATTGTCTGAGGCTTATCAGCTTAAAATAATGTGACATAATTTCTAAGCAATGAAACATCAAGCATATGTAAGAGACAAGCACAGAAAACAAAAAGGAGAGACTAAGAGGGCAGAGCATAAGAACATGGCTACCCAGAATTCTCCTCTGATTTCTATTATCATCTTGGAGCCTTTGTGAGTATCCTTGATTTCTCTGAGATACACCTGTCTTCTCATAATTCACACTTTTTTTTCCTAATGGGAAACTGGGTGAATTATTTTCTGTAATTCGAAAGCAAAGAGACATGAAAACACTCCTAACTATGTCTTTGTTTTATTGGCAGGAATACCAGAAAATACTTCAAAGGATTTAAAGGTCTTTTTAGTCATAGAAAACTGAGGAAAAGGCTGGACCGTGATGGTGCAGCAGGCAAGGAACCCAGGTGGAAGGGCAGATGGCTGTGTCCAGAAGGAGAGAAAATGGGCCAAGTTCTTGGTACCCATGGGGTATAGAAATGGAAAGTGAATGGAATTCTGGCCAGAAGAGACAACTGGCCCCACAGGATTCGACTGGGCAAAAGGCACTAGTCCTTCACATGGTAGCTTCACAATGTGACAGCTGCAACATTTCCTAAAGAATTCTAGGATATGACACGCAGAGGGAATCTCCCCTTTCCCCTCATGAGCAAAGAAGGCAAGAGGAAAGCAACATTAAGCAAGAACGAAAATGACTGAGCTGTCAAGAGTCCTAAACATTCTTGCTTCATTTTCTTTGATTGTTACATTAAAATAGACAATAAAAATATAATTTTGATGATTGAAATATATTGCTCAGACCAATGAAGGGTCATATTTCTGTCACTTCTTTGATCGTCAAAAAGACTTATTTCTCGTTCAAGGTCTTTCAAATTCAAATATTTTGAATTGTTTCTTTGTTTAAAGGGAAAATGGTTACATTTGCCTTTCAGAAAAATCATTGAGTTGAGAAAAACCTGAAGGAATCAAATTTAATTTCTCAATCACATATGAATTCTACCTGTGTTACTCTTTGCTTCATATTTTGTCTGAATGTTTTGTCTGAATATCACCTTACATCAATTGGAATAAACACATTAGTCATTGACTTATGTGAAATACTGTCCTTTCCTCTGGCCATTGGACAAGGATATCATAAGGCCTTTTGAAATCTGTGCTAAAAAGGAAATAACTGTTAATCCTAAATCACCTCCCAGAAAGGCAAACTCATTAGTCTGACTTGGTTTACTCGTAGTAAACCCACATGATTCACTATTAGTTTTCATCATTGACAACCACCTATACCCAGGAAGATGCTGTGACACATGACAAGTGGTTCTTCTTAGAATAAATGGTTGATAGGGATCATATTCTTTGCTGTTTGAGACCGTCTATGTGTATTGACTACTGGCACAAAGGAACTTTTAGACACTCTATATGCTCACATTTCTTCAACCTGGATTGATCAAAACAACTTCACCATAGGATATCACTGAGGACTTTAAAATGGAAATCTCCATGAAGCTTGCTATAGCTGCTTAGAGAAAGAGAATCCTTCAGATCCACATTCTCCAACAGCTTTTTCTATCATTTTAAATAGGTCACTTAAAGTTCTCTGTATCAGTGCCACACATTTCATTTAGTCTGTGTTCTACTTAGGAATCTGCAAAGTAGCGTATGATTTATAGGGGAGATGATACTGGCAGTTATATGTCAGAAACCATGTACATTGACATATCTTTCTTTAGTCATGTCTTAGCTTTATGCAAGGAAATGGACCAGAGAAAAACAGCTAGAAGGGAAAGCCTACATTCACACGACTAGAATTCTAGATTTACAGTGGGGTGTGGGGAAGGATATACATATTTACACCTGTGATAGATGTCTATTTTTCCCAGAAACTAAGTATATCACTTACTGGATAAATTGCTCAAAAAGGTTCTCTATATACTTTGTTATAAACATACACAGGCATCCTAATCTGTATTTGTCACTGTTATTTTCTTTAATATGTAAGTCAATTATAGCAAGCTTTAAATAGAACAACATAATGAGAAAATATTCTCATAATTAAAGAGAAGAGTACAGGAACTTCCTGCCAACATAAACTGTTAATTTTGAGACATGCACTCTATAGACTTTTTCCAATCTCTCTTTTCTTCAGACTTTAAGTTTTCCCAAAATTATGTCTTTAATGAAATTTTCCCATTGAGTGCAATTTTCTTACTTTAAACGACGACTACATTTTGAATCTGAAACGTCTGCAAAATCCTCATTGACAAAAGACAAGATTGAGATTAGTTCCATTTTCAGGAAATTGTGCCATCAGCACAGCAGATAACAGCAATAGATGTTTCCCTTTCTCCTACTCTTAAGAGGCCTGGGATCTCATTATTGGTGCAGCTATGAAAATTGTTACTATATTCACATTTTAATATTGTCATTTATTACAGCCCTATATTAGTGTTCAAAAGAGGGGTGGGGGGTACAATGCCACACACTTTCTTTCCTACCAGAAGTTAAAATGTATTTGACTGAAAATACAGAACATAACTTCTATATTAATGCATCTTCCTGTTCCATATTCAAATGATAAAATTCACAGAGCAGCACAAGGAAAAAAAATGCAATGGAAACCTACCATCAGAAATAGAGTGTATTCTTCCAGCTTTGCACTGCAGTAGAGCACACCGAGAAGCACATTCTGAATAGCAATTGCCTAACTTCAAGCTGTATTGTCTTACATATTTCAAACCACACTTCATGTGAAAGAACAGACTGGTTATTTCCAAGATGTCTCACTGAAAACTTATTATAGTTCCAGGAAAATGAGACTTGGTGCAGTGGCAGAATAGCCAAAGGCCTTTTGCTTTTCTGACTACTATTCAAATCTTACTTGGCCCAACTTGACAGTCATTCTTTCTGAGGACACTAAGAGGCTTCTGTAAGTGATGTGATACCTGCAGTTTTCTTCCACTTGGGATTCTGCTCTACAGCTAATGTAGACACAAGGGACGGGAAAATATAACATTTTTACAACAATAAAAGTATTTTATTTAGTTTCCCAACTACTATGCAGTGTGGGATCACATCCAGGAGTGAAAGAGCAACAGGGTAGGAAAGTTTTTAAAAGACAGATTATAGGTTCTTCCCTCTACAGATCTGAACTGAGTATGTCTGAGTTTGGGGCCAGGAAACCTTTGTTTTGAAAACGGTCACCAAATTAAATTTTTTAATCTTTATTATTTATTTTTATTTATTTATTTATTGGTACTGGGATTGAACAGGGATGGGGGTGCATTATCACAGAGCTACATCTCCAGTCCTTTCTATTTTTGATTTTGAGATAGGGTCACACTAAATTGCAGAAGGCCTTGCTGAGCTGCCAAGGCTGGCCTCCAACTTGTGGTCCTCCTACCTCAGCTTCCGGAGCTGCTGTTCCCAAATTCTTATGTTACTCACTCAGTTCCAGTTCAAGTGCCCTACCTGGACACACTGGAGTTGAGATTAGAAGATTACTAAAAACTTAGTAGTGTGTGATCTGTGGTAAGAAGAATGGGGTAAGGGAGAAGATACAGTTTAGGATAGAGGAAGGGAATATGTCACTTCATTTAGTCACCCTCCCCCCTTTGATTGAAAAGTATCTATTTTTTTCATTAAAAAAAGGAGATTACAAGAAGTTGAATAACTTGAAGTTTTACACAATATTTGTAGCTACAATTGTGGTTCAAATTCAGGCCTCCAAAACCCGTGATCTCTCCATCATCTATCTACCTCCTTCAGCAGTAAGGTGATATCTGTAGGTCTCAGGTTTAGAATGGCAAAAATGATGAAATTTTCCCAAAACTATGATAACTACATCATTGAATATTGCTCAAAACTGTGAGAAGGTAAACAATTCAATAAAAATATTGGACAAAAGAAGGTAGTTAGAAATAATTCCAAAATAAAACCTATTTTATGTATACACAAAACATTTCCTTGACACTTAATAAAGGGAAAGAACTGATATTCACTGGACTATTTTACTATGTCCAGTGGTTAGCTTCTCCTGCATGGTATACTTATATTTTATATTATTTGATTTAATCTTTAAGATGAGTCTGTAAAAAGATTTTATTAAACTACATTATATATAGTGTGTGATAGTGTAGTTTAGCAAGATTAATTTTTGAAAAATTTTATCAAGGAGTCTCAACTTAGAACTTAGATGGTCTAACTCCAAAATCCAGTGTGTTTTCTAATATGCTATGCTAGGTGCATTTTTATTTAAAACATCCATTCAGCAGAGAAATGGAAGACTGGGCATGCACTTGAGCAGCCAGGTAGAGTTCAGCACATGGATGTGCACAAGAATTTACTGTTTACTTAATGTTTGGTTTATTTAAATGTCCTTAATGATCCCAAATCTCCCCTCTCCTTCACTCTGCAATGTTGTTTTGCTATTGTTTGAATCCAAAAAGGCACATCAGCATGCAACAAGCAACACCACAGATGGGGTTGTTTGTTTGTTTTTGCTTTTTTAATCTCAGGAAGGCCTGGCATCTAAGACTGCATGCATTAGAGACCACTGTAATTATATTGAGGACAGGTAGTTGTTCTGTATTCCCTCAGGACAGAATGAGAAATGATAAACTTCAAGTCATACTTGTGTCATTTAGATTACTAGAAAGTAATCCTTCCAAGTACTGGGAAGAGTAGTCTGATAACAAGAACTTTTGCAGTCAACTATAGAAGAGGGCCTTGGGGGAATTATCTCCTTAAGAAGCCAGGACAGCTTATTATCTGACTAGTATTATTCATGCACACCTCTCCCTTGAAGGCATGAGAAAGACTAAGGAACCTGGACTTCCTCCTGCCTATAAATTTGTATGGTACTTTAAAAACAAATTCAGAAAACATTCAACCTGCAGATATCTTATTACCTGTTTTTTTTTTTTTTCTCATTTACTCTATCAGAGCAACTCCAAGAGAAAAATTAAGATAAGAAATAACAAGTTAGGCGAAAAAAAAGTAAGTTTTTTTTCTAGATTTTTAATTCAGAGCAAATCTAATATGTACATATTTTTCACCCAAATTTTCCCTTGAGTAAAATGTATATGAGAACAGGTGTCTCTTTTCTGTTATTTAGAAATATGTCTTGTTAGGCAAGGGTCATAACTTGAAGATTCACAAGGGTGAAATTAGCTAATATTGTGTTTTATTCCACTTCACTTCCTCTGAGGGTGTTACCGTTCTCTGATATTTCAGAGCAGAGATTTACAAGATAGCTTCCACCACAGTGTCACATTCTCTTGCAGGAATTCCTATGGGCATAACTAGTTTAGATGTAAGAGAGGTTTTGAATCATGAATAATTCCCAGAGAACTAGCCCTAATGCATCCCATTCTCCCAATAATTGCTACATCCAGAACTCCAAACACCACAGGGGACAAATGCCCTTTTACACTGCTATCAAGGACCAGCCTTCTATAATTACTTTTAAATCAAGTTGGCTCAACTTTTGCATCAATCTGAATGCTAACACTGACTTTATTCAGAACTGCTGGCTCTCTCAGTTTCTTATGGATTGAATGATACAGAGAACATTTTAATTACCTCCATGTTTTGTTGAGAGATTACTTTGGTAAGTTCACTTCAAGGTAAAAGTTGAGCCCATGTGCTCTCTCAGTCAATTTTAAGAGAGGAAAGGAGAGGGAATTTGATATTACTAGTATAAAGTGAGAAGGGAAGAATTTGTAGGAAGGGGGCCTGGTAGAGTGGTCAGTGAAAAAACTCTCGGCATTTATACAGCTAGGAAAGAATTTTGGTGAATAATATGTCTGGCATTATTTTCATGTGGTTGATCTGGGGTGTGAAAAATGCCCCCCCCGACACCGCTTTATCTTTGTAAAGGAAGATCACTGATGAATTCTCTCTGGTTTACTGATGCATTTATGCAAGTTGATTCTGTTTGGAGAGCTTATAGAGAAAAACGAAGAGGTCATAAATACATAGGTTTTAGAAGTATATATGCAGATGCTAACATTTCTGAAGAAAAAAAAAAGATACACAAAAAGCCATCAATTTCTCTAGGGAGTGCTTTATCATTCCCCATGAGTCTGTAATTCTTCAAGGTCTAAGTCATGGCCTTTTTCTCTAAGAGACCTTTTCTGATTACCTATCCTTCAGTGATCTTCTTCCATTCTGAACCCCTACCCTCCCCCTCTCCCCCTTTCCCCCATGCCATTTAATTTAGCATGGAATACTATTGTTTCATAAGTGACTTGATATAAATAGAGGTACAGGACAATAGAATGGAATTCAGACCAAGGCCTAGCAACCATATTATCCCCTATCTACCAGTCCTGAATGATGAGGGTTTATACCACCTGCTGTAACATAATAGGACCAGCTGCAAGGATTTATTTTTTATATACCTGTATATGTACTTCTAGTTGTTTTGGTTACAGAATTCATACTCACAAGTTTATTTGAAGGTTGAGTACTTTGTTTTTTGAAAACCTAAAATTAGTGGGGCGGAGCCAGCATGTTTTACCAACACAGATTTTTTGTTGTTGTTGTTCAGAGTAGATTATGACAAACTTTGGAGCCAAATGCTTCATTGTTTGTGAGTAAATCTCAACAGGCTTGTTGAATTAAGCTCTACATACTCATCAATAGGCATTGCCAATAAAGATGAAAATAAAGCAAATTAATATTTTTTAAAACTCTGGGTCTTCAGAAAATCTCTATGAGGCTTTGATGAACAAAACATCAACCAACATAAGAAGCTGCACCATTGTCTCGAGTTTGGGCATAATCATTCTCGAGGACATCTGCGGCTGATTCTTTTTCAAGTCCGGATGGCGGGGATCTGAATCAAATCCAGACTGTTTTGTTGGAAAAGATCTGAATTTTGAGATTTCCATTTAAGCTGAGAAACAGCTTTCTCCATTCAAACACAAGATGCAATTTATTTTACAGTATGAGATTAGTAGCAATGATTGGCTTTGAAATAAAGAAGTCTTGAAGAAAAAAAAAATCACATATAAAAAAGAATAACTTCTAAAAAATGGTAGTTCTTTGCTCAGCCAATAGAGCCACATTGCTTATTTGCAAATCGTTTTATTATTTCAGATATACTATGTAGACTGTATAAGCTCTAACATTTGCTATCTGAAAACTTCAGGGCTTTAAATTAGAAATCAGGATGGTAGAAATTAAACCTGGATTAAGGGTTTTCTAGATTAAAATACACAATTTTTAATCTAGAATGGAACCCATCTGGCAAAGTCTTAGAGTGATAATGATTTGTTTGGGGGGTCTCAGAAAGTGGCTATTAGTGGAGATTCAACTTTTCTGATGAAAATATTGAGCGAAGTTCATTCCCCTCCTTAATAAGAAGTCCACTTTTGATGGATTCATTAACAGCTTGGTCTGTAAATCTTAACTTCACTTATATTTTAAAGCAAATGACATTATTCTTTGATATGTTCAGGCCCTTTCCACCCTGTTCTCAGTCAGCATTTCAATCTAAGTGCCTACTTAGGAAGTAAATAAAAAGAAAGAACATGCTTTCTGTTTTTCATCCTAAAAATTTGTCTCACATTTGCAGTTACTTGGCTTTGGGGTCCACTAAAGCCTCTGGTCTCTGCAAACAAAACATATTCATGCTATGTCTTCCAACAACCCAGCCAACCTCTACTCCTCTGGTTCCCAGACCTTCACAGTGGTGGGGGACAAGGTAGAAAAGCTAGATTTGGCAACAGAGGGAAAATACCCAAGTGGTAGGTTATTGCCACAATATACAGCATCATCTAAGTTCAAATAGTGGCTATTTTTAGGGGCAGTGGGAAATGCCTGCAAACATGTAAGAAAAAATTAGGACATGATTATTCTATGAAACCGAAGGGGTACAAGAACAAGGGAAGTTAGAGTTTTGTTTTCAAGGGGATAATAGAAATATTTAGGTTGAATATAGGTACCTTTTTTTTAATGACAGATAACAAATTAGAAGGGTGCTATGTGGAAGGTGTCAACCAAAGAACTTGTCTGATAATGTGGGCAAGATACAGATTACAATGCACACAGCTGCCCATCAAGTGAAAACCTTCAGCCCAAGAAGAAATTACTTCTACCTGTATTTCTACTTTTAATACCCAGAATATCATTTCTCTCGAAAAACTGATATCTACGTACTTTTTATGTTTTATTTGCATATGGACTTATCCACTAAAACTTAGAGATAAATATTTATGGATAAGTACATATATCCCCTTGTAAACACTAATATAACATATCTTCCCCTCTTATGATCTAATTCAGTATGAGAAATTATCTTCATTTTTGTTCTTTCTGAAGTCCTCCTCCATTATACAGCTTTTCCTTGAAGAGGAGTAAGAAGATGATGATGAGTCTCTCAATCACTCCCTAATTATTTAGTGATCATGCACAACCTGATCACTATTGTGTTGGTCACTTTGTTGATAAATAACAACAACAACAACAAAATGTTTTGAATTTTTTTTAGAACCAGGGATTGAATTCAGGGACACTCAGACACTGAGCTACATCCCGAGCCCCATTTTGTATTTTATTCAGAGACAGGGTCTCACCGAGTTGCTTGATTCAAGCATTTGAAGTTAGGTAAGTTACAGCAGCTTAGTATTTTTATCCCACTCATGGAAAAGAGGCTAAATATGATTTTAGAAAAGAGAGAGGTCATAAGAAGATTCTGTGGCTTGAGGTGGGATCTGAAGACACGCTAAAAGAAAGGAGTGTTTTGGTTGACAAGATGAGAGAGAAAGGTCATTTCCAACCCTGAGATAAGGACACAGAAAGGCTTGGATCTGGACATTGAGTAGGGCATGAGGGCACTTGGGAGAGGACACTAACCTCCTCCTGTAGGAAGGAGTCAGTTTGCAGTGAAAAGGCTGAAGGGAAGACCAGACCAAGTTTAGATTTGATGCACAGGCAAATCATTCATTCATTCATTCATTCATTCCACATTTCCTCAATTTTATGTGCCAGGGCCAAAGACCTGGAGCCCCAGAGCAAGATAGACATATATGGCCTGAGACCACATGGAGAAGACTCTAAACCTACAAGGCCAGCCAGATGTAGAACTCTTTCCAAGTTTGGACTCTGCACATTCCACTTGAAGTAATTACCAAGATTTATCAAACTCTGATTTTCCAAATGAGAAAGGTAAAATTCAAATGGGTCAAGGATTTCACTAAAACCACACAGTTGGCAAGTCTTGAGCTAGAAATAGTATATACTAATTCACATCATACCCCCACCACTTTACTGTGTTAGAGATTTTCAAGATGCTGCAATTTCTACTATATCTATAACCAGATAAACATTTACTCCATGGTCTTGGTTTCCACAATCAGAATTATTTGCATCTATAATTTATTTGTGAATGAAAGCAAAGCATTACAAAGAGGTAATAAAAGGAATGCAGGGTTTGGTTATAACAGTGATTAATCATAATCCTAAATCCAAGCTGGTTCGAATCAAGCAGGTAGTTTTATTCTACTGTTTTTGACAAAGAAAATAATAAATTTAGGTGGATAATAAATCTATTTCTATATTAGTCATAGGCCTCAATCAGATTCTATGTTTAGTCACTTATTATTTCCTTAATAAATATTTTCAGAAATATTTTACAATAATATAAGTGAGTTACAGGGTCAGAGATATTAAACTTTTAAGGAATTTTTGAGTACTTCTGTGTTATGGTATCTTACATATATTTGGGTATAGAATGCATTGGAGAACAGACACACTCCAATATCCTTTGAAGCTTTTCTTTGGACGCACCCTTAGTTAAGAAGACGGATTTAGTTCAACCATTTAATTTTACAGGTGGGGGCATTTGTCTCAGCATTGTGACTTAACTGGTGTATAGAGTCCTGAGTCAGGCAAGAAAATACTCTAAACATCTGTATGTTAATTTCAATTAAATTTCCATTGCAAGATTGGCAACTTAGCTAACAATCTCTGGGCTTTGGGTTCCTCTTATCTAAAGCAAAATGATCAGTTATAAACAGCAACTATTTTATTGAGTACCCACCATGTTAGTTGCACACACTTTACATATATATTTTTTCAGTTGTTACTAACAATATTTGTAGTAGATATAAATCACCTTTTTACAGATGAGAAAAGAATTAGCAATGAAAGCTTGCCTCATGTATAGTAAAAGAGGATTCAGAATTTGCATCACAATCTTCAAAACCCATGCCTTCTTCCAAGATACACAAAGCCCTCCATGTCATGAATAAGACAGCCTCAACTATCTGCCCTACTTCTAAAAAACCTCAAAGTATTATAGAACAAATTGAACATTTATATAACTATGGAGCACAATATAAAGCAAGAATGAGCGGCATCATGAAGAAGAGGATAGCATTATATAGGAAGAAGAATCTGATCTTTGATATTGAATATATATGGCAAGACATTTTATAAAGTGGTTTCAAATGACAATATTTTCCTTCTAAGGTATTCAAAGAAAGAACAAGAAGCTAACTTTAAAAAGTAATCTGGTTTCTCAGATGACCTTTTGGAAATGAAATCAAAATGTCTTTATGTCTAAAATAAATAATTACACCACCACAACAATTTCAGGTCTGGATTGCTTCCTGATGTAGCCTCAAATAAAGGTCCTGAAGACACTTCCAAATATGCTAATTAGCTGAGTGGGTTTGTGTGCATGTTAAGCTATACTGACTATCAGAGCCAATCTGCTTCAGAATCAGCTGAGGCAAACCACACAGCTCAATTGGATTTTAGCAGATTGAAGGACAAGTGCAATTTGTCCCCTCATCACTCCCCTAGCCTCACCATGTATCAGACGCAACTTTCTCAAACTTAACCTGCAAATGGTCATACTTTCAGAGAGTTCAGTAGCTTCTGATGTAGTGTTTCTCCAAAAACGATCTGTACACAACTTGTTTTCTCTACGTAGAACTGCAGCGTCCTGTTCCTCCAGCCTCTACAGCCCCTATTGTTATGCTTGCAAAACAGCATTGGCTTTATTTCTTACCAGCAGGACAATGGCCTGATTTATTATAGAAATCCAAGTCAGACTTATAAAAACTGTATAATCCTAATGATCTATCAAATCCCTTTGAGGTGTAGGGTCTATGTGCAAATAAAAACCTGACAGACCATGATGCACTCTGAGACAAGTGTTGTTGTTTTTGTTTTTTTTTTTTTGTCTGTGTGTGTGTGTGTGTGTATTTTTCTCATTAGCACAAGCATTTTGAAATTCGGCACCACCTCAGGTTGAAATGTGAGGTGTGAGACTGCTATGTATCCTTGAGGCAGACACCTGCATAAGACTCAGTGTGTACAAACAGCAGGATTAGCATTTCTGAGTCTCTGCTCTACAGAGGTATCTATTGGGCATACTAGGTTTACAAACAAAAGGCTGAAGGATCCTTTGGGGAAAAAGAGAAGAGAGACAAAGAGCCAAAGAAACCTTTCATTTCACTAGGCACTTGGATTCATGCATTCATTCATTAAATTCATAATTATTAAACATCAACTAAGATCCAAGTCCTGTACTTGGTACACAGTGGTGAACAAAAACAGACACATTACTGACCATCATGAAATTTTAACAATCCATGAGTCAAACTGAAGAGTAAACTTCAGCCTGATTCAAATGCCTTGAATTTAAAGGAATGCCATCTTACCTTTTCATCCCCCAGCAGAGTACTAGAATGGCTTTTACACAATAGGTATTCAATATACATGAAATGGAAGTTTTTAAAATAAAGTATGTAAGATTAAACCAGTAAGTATAATAATTACTGTCATTTAACAAAAGTATACAATGAACCGAGCACTGATTTCTTAAAATATTTTTTTTGAAATGAGAAGACATTCAAAACAATCACCCACATAAAACCTCCAGACCTCCTAATACTGCCAAATGATAATATCCCCTTACCCTAGGAAGCTGACGGGATGAACAGAAAGGATCTTAAGGAAGGTGTGCCAAGATCTCTGGGTCTCTTCCAAATGCCTTCCTATGTTAACAGGAGATCGCAGCCTCTGAAAGACATCCTTCAAAAGGCGAATTTTGGTGGGTGCACTGTGTTGAAGCACTGGTTTTCAAACTTTAGTGAGCATCAGAAGCATCTGGAAGGACTGTTACAACAAACTGACCACACCTGCAGAGAATCAGCAAATCCAAGGTAGGGCTGGAAATTTGCAAGTCTAACCAGTTCCCAGGTGAGAGAGATAGTGCTGGTCTGTGGATCACACTTTGAGAACCACTTCTGTTAAAGTGTTTCACTTTCAAAATACGCCTCCCACTAGAAAACTAGAAGCACTCAAGTACCAACTTTCAGAAAAAGGCTATATCTAAGAAGGTGTGCTTGCTTCGTTATCAATGATAGAATGAGAGCTTTCTGTCTTTCTGTGTGGGAGGGGGTGAGAGAGAGGGAGAGGGAGGGAGGGAGACAGAAAGGGAGACAGAGAGGGCAGGGAGAGGAGAGGGAGGGATAGGAAGAAAGAGAGAGAGGGAGAGAGAAGCGAGAGGGGAAGGGAAAGAGAAGAGAGAGGAAGAAAGAGGAAGAAAGAAAAGAGGAAGAAAGAGAGGGAGAGGGAGAGAGAGAAGAGAGAAAGAAAGAAAGAGAGAGAGAGGGAGAGAGAGAGAGAGTGAAAGAGAGACTGCCTTAGTTGCAGGCAAAACTACAAACACTACATCCCAGAATGAGCAATGGCACTGCTGGAGTCTACATGGAAAATTAAAAGTCAGCAAGAAGCATCATTAGGAATATCCAGGTGTTACCTATCAGCATGACCACTAAGAGAGAGAATAGAGAGAAACAAAGCTCTTATACCAGGAACCTCTTGTTATCTGGTAATTTCTATTTCATTATAAAACTAAACACTAAAAATATATTCTCATCCAGAGAGGTGAAGTCAGCCCAGATTTTGGAACAGATTTTGGAGGTCCTTTTGTCATTCTAGTTTTGTACATAAATTATGTAGCATGTCCATGGTCACACAGCAACAAAGTAAAGGATCCAAATTTGATCTACATCTCTGAGATTCCAGAGAAATCGTCCATTTTAATTATTCTGTCCCTGCATACTCTACCTGGCTGCTCTTCCCCATTATCCCCAAAATACTATCAAATGTTTACTGGGAACTTATTATGTGCAGGTACTAATTCTATTTGTGTTAACTCGTTTAATTGTAAAAACAATTCTAAGAAGTAGATATCGCAGAATACCAATTATATAGAAGAGGAAATTAAATATTGTGAGACCTTGCACAACTAGTAGTAGGAAAAACAAAACTCCAAACCAATATGACTTCAGAGCTACCACCTCTAACTTTTTACCTTTGCTAGTACCAGCCACCTCCCACCACTTGACCAAATTTATCTGTCTCTGGCTTCTTGTCTCTAATTATGTTTCTATTGAATTAGGACCTCTGAATCAAATTTAATATGTAAATGAAATATCCAAGACATTAAGATTTCTACTGTTAAATATCAATTATTATGGAATGGTAGGAAGAATTTCACCAAAATTGAAACTGTGGCTAATGGCTGCAGTAGAAAAGATTTTTATCTATATTAGAGTTGCATTTAATGTGAAATAAAATGTATCCTTAGTATTTTTCCATTTTCAAAATGAAATGAACCTGAATAAATTATAATGAATTGTGTAGTTTATAATGACAGCTTTTTTGCAGTTAAATTAATGAAATGTTATTATCCTAAAAAGAAATCATTTTCTTGAGATAACGGTCCAGGCCATTGAGTTAAAATATCTAAGAAAATCCAGTGCAATCCACTCTGACACAGGTGAGTCGTATTAGGCAACAAGTCACTTCCTTGTGGTATCCATAGCTACCATTAAAGGAGATGTTAAATCATTTATCTTCCTCTAACCTAACTGAATATGAGTTACAAATTTACCATTTATATGTTTCCTAAGGGCAAATGCACAGCTGGTTCTGGTCTGTGATGGGAGAGGGAAGGATAACAATGAAACGGTTATACTTAACAGAAAGAAAAGAAAAAAGGAAACTGGGTCAGTATTAGAGCTTATGGGACTCAGAGAATGAGGTCAGTTCAGACTCCTCTACAGAATTCCAATCAGCTACAAACACACTGCCTTTACAGAAAAAGGGGAAAAAAGGCTACACTTCTATAAACTTGGCTCCTTGAGGTCCGAGGAATCTGCTTTCCTGGTACAGTCATTATTAACTGATCCTGCAGCAGAGAGCACTGCTTGTTTCACCAATAATCACCTAAGCTATTTGCTCCCATCAGTCTTTTAAGGATAATTGAAAGTAACTGTACTTTCAATGTTTCATTTCATTGCTAAAATTTACTTATATAGTTTTTCAGGGAAGTCCACTACGGGCACTGAGTTTCAGAGGCACTTTCTTTTGGAATATCATCCATTTCCCCACTTTATGTATACCATCCCCAAGAGATAAAGCATGCATTGTATTTATTCTTTTTTTTTTTAATTTATGGTCTCTTTATTGAAATAATGAAACAATAAAAATTAATCTCTAATTACTAATTGCAAAGTTTACTAAGTATGTCTGTAAGGAATTGGGTTTCTGAAGTCTATGAAGAAGCACACCTGTGCAAGAGTCCTTTTACTGCCTCCCAGGTAATGACAAGGTTAAAGCAGTGAGCATCTAGGACTCCTTAAGATCTATACTTGGGAGTTTGGGAGACTCTAAGCCACCTGCTTAGACGGCTCATTGAAATTAATGTGGGAGATCTCATAAAATAGAAGTGAGGCCAGCGGAGTAGAGGGGGAGGGAGAAGAAGGAAAGAAAAGTGCTCAGAAATGAAATTGACCAAATTATGTGCATGAATGAATATGTAACAATGAATCCCATTATTACATATAAGCATAGTGCACCAATAAAATAATACAATTTTTTTTAAAAAGGAAATCAATAGGGGATTTTTAGTTTCTCACTGTCATTGTATAAATGTAGGCTCAATGAAAGGAAATGGCTGAAAGGGGACAGGCTGAGAACTGTGAAGAAATTAAAGGACCTTTAATGGCTTAAAAACAAAAAGCCATTCTGCTCTCCAGGGTGAACATTTATTTAGCTAGATTTTCTTAAAAGTATTCTCAAGCCTCCAAACTCAATCAACCAGAATGACTTTAAAAACTTTTTTCCCCCTCCTGGTCCACTGGAGAGATAAGTCTTTATATGATTATTTTAATGATAATTATCTATCAGGTAATTGCAATATAAAGCTAATATATAAGTATGACAGAACATGTGAATTTTGCAAGTCAAATGTCCCCAGAGTATTTGAAAAGCACTTTGGCTACATTTTAAAATCTAACTAAACACTCCAACAGACAGGAGAGCTATTATTCTTGGGCAAGATTCATAAGAATGGGTGAAGTTAAAAAGAATAATTTAAAAATTTAAAAAATAAATAAATAAATAAATAAAAAGAATAATTTTCTGAAATATTCTTGACAGCAATTAATTTCAGAGGGGATACATTTGTTTCCTAAATCCCAAGAAAACATTTTTTTAAACTGCATAAAAAGATGTGCTTTTTAAACAAAAATTCTTCCCCTAGAGTTAATGATGATCTGAACTGTGGTAGAAATATAATTAAATTGCTTCTTCACTATTACTTTTAACAAGGCAACTTAATTGCACTTTTCCCTAAACCACAGACAATTTACATTTATTTTCTAGGTTTAACAAGAAGTGCAGTAAGGACGTCTTAAAATTTCTATTTAGGCCCAGCTCTGTGGTGCACACCTGTAATCCCAGCAGCTAAGGAGGATGAGGCAGGAAGATTGCAAGTTCAAAGCCAGCCTCAGCAACATGGAGAGGCCCTGAGCAACTTAGCAAGGACTTGTATCAAAATAAAAAACAAACAAAAACAGGCTGGGGATGTGTCTCAGTGGTTAAGTGCCCCTGGGTTTGATCCCTGATACAAAAAAGAAAATATTATATTTATAGAAATATTATCAGAATTTATTGATGAGGAATTATAATTGCTGTAGACTAAGGGTAATACACGGACTCCTTTTTGTTACTGGATATTATTAATGCAAATCCAAATTTAGGGGAGACTCCTTGACAGGATCTCACTTCCATATTGGCAACAGCTTTCTTATCTTGATGGTCAGATGAGAAAACACTGGTATATCTCCTGCCCCATCTTTCTGTATACACTTTTACTTAAAGAGTACCTTTAAAATTCAAAGTATAGTAAGAAAAGAACAGGATTAAGAAGCATAAAAGGCTTATCATCTTGAAAAAAACAGTTCCCAAACTTCTAAGCTGAAATGATGTAATACAAAGAAATAAAATTGAAGGTAACATCCTATAATTCAATAATGCCTTTATGTTTACAACCCAATGCTCCGTAGACATAACTCTATTGTCTTTCTTTTTGAAATTGATGTGATATTATGTTTTCTGTCTGACATGTGATCCTTATAAAGAAAGAATTCTTAGAGTTCAAAAATGAAGCAATTAATAACAGTCTCAATTTAGAAGATATCAGTCCATTTTCTCAAAAAACAAACTAATTCATTATAATTATCTTCTTCAACTTTAAATCCCTGTTGAAATAATAGATAATAGCAATAAATAATTCCTGTTAAAATTTTTCATTATGTAATAAAATAAGAAATTAATAAATAGTATCTTCACATGAGAGAATTATTGCTACTACTATTGTAACTTTAAATTTTTTTCTTAAAATAGTTTTGGGAAAAAATACTGTAGTTAAAAGTAAGTCAAAAAGAAAATGAAAGTCAGATAAGTATTAATGCTCTAATTACTTGGAGGAGACAGGAAAGAAAATACCACATCCAAGAATTAATGCCCAAGTTAAACATACAAGTTAAGCCCTTGTATTTTAAAAGTCTTTGTTATGAAGCTCTGATCAGTTCCAGAGGTTTAATTAACAATGTAATTACACATATAGCTATGGATGACTTATAGCCCAGAGGTTCTATATTAATGAATCACAATGGAAATTAACTTTAGTTATTTAATTTATCTAATTAAAAGGTAGTTATATCACTAGATTCTAAATTTCATAAATGTGTTATGCACCCTTATGTCCACAAAAAACCCAACACATTCTCTGCCCTTTTAGGAACTCTATAAAGACAAGTTAATTGTAAATTTCTAGTGCATTGACAAGTCATTAAAGTTGCAGGACTGAATTAGTTAAACACATCATTCATTAATAAACAGGCTATGTGCTGTGAAAAAATTGGGATGCAAAAGTGAATAAGATATCCTCTGACTTTTAAAATAACTTATTAGAATTTGTTTATTACTCTATATAATTCTGGACACCCAATAATGATAGTGTGCTTAAATTCTCAATAATTATAAAAAAAATTTACAAATAGGTTAACAACATTTTCTACTCAGGGAAATATGTGCTATCATATGAAATCTGTGTGGAATTTGGACATAAATAATGTATTAATAGTAAATGTAGTTATTAGCTTCCAAATCTCTAAATTACCAAATACCCTAGTAGAGTCAATCTCCATTTATGCTGAATCCAAGCAACAACAGGCTTAGTCTTCTAAACTTCACTTACCTAACCTTAAAATTGCAAAGTTGGCTTTAAAGACCCATTTGACAAGGCTTCCACACTGAGTACGATTCAGTCAGTCATTGGGTCTTATTTTGTAACCAGCCATTTGCATGGGCTTCTTATGTAGTCCTAATTACAGCTCTGCATTTCCAACTATTCTATTGCATATATCTTCTGCTGTAGGCTTTTGTTGTTTGATGCAAGCCATCTTTTGCACCATCATCTCCTTTCATCTTGCCCTCCAATGATCTGAATTCTACTTGATGCTTGGATATGTTCTTCCCTTTTTCTGACCTCCAAGGAAAAGTTCCTCACCACTCTTTCCTTTTTCACTCATCACATCCTACACAGGGTCACTTGTGATCTCTACTGGGCTTATTTCAGTCATCATCCACATCCTAAGTCCTCTTTGCTTAAGACCTCTCTTTGGACTCTTTAAAATATCCTTAGAATAAAAATAAATCCCTCTTGTTGAATGATACATAAATGATAATATTGAGACATTGTAGGATTTGGTAAACAAAGTGTCAATCATATTTTATTAAAAATTATAATTATCTTGAAATTAAACTATCAGTAGAATAAATCTCAACTATCAGAAAAAATAATGAAATCTAGTTTTTATAAAAGAATATAAAAGAGAAATTTATTGAATTTGTCTTAGGGATATCTGTTTACTTCTAAACAGGAATGATCCCTCCTGTTTTCTATTTTCTTTATATATTTATCAATTTATAATTTAAAATACCCTACTCTTATATGTTTGATATTTTACAAAGCAAAAAAGTTTTTAAGCCCCTAAATAATTATCTAATTAACTATGATTTATTATTTTAAATACAACTTTTTTTCAATTTATTAAATAATCTTTCAAGTAGGCTAAAAGGGGAAGAACTGAACAATAAAGTTCCAAAATATTGTAGTCTCCCTTCAAATAGAACTTTAGAACAGAAGCAATAAATTATGCTGAGTAAATGAGATAATCATTAAATCAGTTTAAGAGAAATATGAAGATATGTCACATTGTTGATCTAAATATCACTAAAGACATCTGTTATAATACTGTTTCTAATTCCACATTTATTTAAATTTAGTTATTTATGGCTAAGAAGGATCAGAGAAATGAGAAACTTGTAAAGATATTTTTAAAAGATGCTGAAGAACTTCAAAATTTTCAGGATTGATGATATAGCAGGATTTCCAAGTTTAGAAGGATTTCTCTAGTTGAAGTGAAGATGTCATTCTGAATTCCTTTATTCATCCATTGTTCTATTAAACACTCAGCACATTCCATATGCTAAGGAATTCTAGTATATTTAAAGTCCTTCATATATAATGTTCTTATTCAGTGAAGACCTCCATTTTTATTTCTAACAGACCCAGTAGATGCTTATGTTTTTTAGCTTTATAAAAATGATACATTTTCATTATAAAGGATTTTAAAAATTTATACAAGGCATAAGAAAAACATTTCTCACAACTCAGAGACAAAAACCCTTAATAATTTCATTTTTTTCTCTGTTCTTTTCTTCCTAGGTGTGAATGACATGAAGAAGTTACCATTTTACATGTTATTTTTGACATTTCTTTATAATGTAGTTTTTTCACACTCACCATCTTCAAGGTACATATTATGTAGCAGGAGAGACAGGCATGAAAACAAAAGATGAACAAAAATGTAATGTTTGCTAACGGAGGCTGTGCACAGGAGGATGCACATGAACTGGCCTATGCATTATCTTAATGGAGTAAGAATGTAAATGCTGGAGATGAGCATAGAAAAAAGAGGGGCTTTTGCCAGGAAGCAATTGATGGAAGTGAAGGGTGCAAAACCAAGCATTGGCATGGGGTACTTTGAGTCTAAAGCATAGGTTGGAGGTGCTCTAAATCTATTGATAGAATGGTAGAATACTATAGGGACATAAAGGACAAAGAAGAAAGTCATCAAGTCATGCTAAGTTATTGGATTGTTCATCTCAGCCATTGCTCAATAATAATAAGTAAGAGAGAAGAGCATTCTCACTGTTGATACTCTGAAAATCTCCCATTCCCCCTGTACTAATGTCTAAAAGTTAGGGTCACAGACTTTACAATGGGATCAGTCAAATTAGGATGCCAAAATCCACCATTCTCGAGCTGTGGGGTCTTGAGCAAATTAACCCATCTGTGCCTTAGTTCCTTGATCTGAACAATGAGGATAATAGCAGTATCCAACTCTTAAAATTATTGTTAAGTATCAAATGAGATAAGATTTTAATGATAGCTAGAAGTGGTGCCTGGAACATAATAACACTATGTAAATATTTCTTAAATAAAAAATACATCTATAGTAGGAAAACAAATAAGTCTTAGCATCCAGAAAATACCTACTATAGAACAGAATCCATGCACTTTGAGAAAATTGCTGATTCATTATATACTTATATCAAAATAGCTTCAAATTTTAGGATGTTTTTGAATCGAATACTAGTGCTTCTATGGATTAATTTAAAAGGTAAAGTATCTATGTTGATTATAATTGAACTCATGTCAGGTCTGATAATTTGGGCAGTTATGGGGGCAGCAGAGTACCTAGGTTCTTGGTTGTTTCTGAATTGGACTAAGGTATTTTATGCTCTGAATTATCACACACTCTAAAGCACATTGCAGAAATGTTTAGCAGTATTCTTATTCTAGGAGATTTTTTGGCATTACATACAAATTGATTAAAACAGCAAAAGATTGAGTAATTTTTCAAACACCCAGACTGCAGCTGTTAGATCATTATTAATTACTTCAGAAATTCTATATGGTACATGGGAAAAAACCTCACATGTATTTTTTCTGTATTTATAGCCAAGGGTTGGTCACTGGAGATTTATGATGCACCAAGAAAAACAATGCTGACCTGGCAAGTGCCTCCAGGAGGGAGTGGTGTCAGAATCCACTGAATGAAACAAATTGCTTTTAATTATGGTATCCATACTTGACTTTCCTCCATCCCATTGGTCCATGGCCTATTTTTTTAATCCCTTAACTCAATGAACTATAAAGTTTTTCAAGGACAATGATTTCACTTCCATATGATTTTCTAGCACCAAACATAGTATTTTAGCACATTAAAAATACTGGGGGGGGGAAGTATTTGTTAATTTAGTAAAAATAAATACAATGTCAACAACAAAACCTATTTTGCAGAGGGTCATGAGATCTTGTCTTAGTTCAGATGCCATCTGATTTCCATCATGTCAATTCAATGTCAGGTACTATATATATATATTTTATATTTAATCCTTACAAACACATTGTAAAATAGGTATTTTCTATCTCTGTTTTATAGGTGAGGGTACTGAGGTACCAAATAGATCACTGGTCACACAGAGAGAAATGACTTTAGGTTTTTTCCTCCACATTAACTTTGAAATCATCTCTTTATTATTTACTCATTTTGATAATAATTTTTGATACAAGCTATACTTTTATTATGAAAGAAATGCTGCATCCCTATCTTAAAATGAAATAGGGAAATATGAAACATTTTATTGCCTTTTTTTTTTTTTTTCCTAGCAATAGACGATCTTCCTCTTATTTCCACAAAAAGATTCTTAGCCTTCAGGGGGAAAAAAAGTCCTAAAACTTTAAGGAAAAGAATTTTAATTTTATTTAGTTTTCTGTGAGGTTCTGTCAGATCTACCATTAAAATATTGCTACCATTTTTATTTTCTTGAGTCCACTAAGCACCTGAAAATCCTTTACATATACAAACTATTTTGGGAAATGGGAACTTGTGCACCAAAGAGATGGCCCATCAAATGCATCCTAGGAAAACACATATCTATAAGACACTTCATAATGAATGAACTTAAGAGATCAAAATTGGCAGGACCACAAATATACAACATGTTAAAAGTTCATATCAGTTGTCCATACAAAAAGAAAAAGAAAAGTGGTGTTATGGCTTAGTGTTCATTAAATCTTTTATATAGAGCATTCAGGTGCCAGAATTTTTTGGTTGGTTGTTTGGTTTTTTTAACTACCAAAACCTATAGTAATATCTTGTATTCTCCCAAAACAAACTTTCATAAGTTTTGTTGTTGCTGTTGTTGTTGTCATTAGAAGAGCAGAATATATTTACACTTTAATTTCCTACTACGGAGTAGATTTTTCTTGGCATCAAAATACTAAAATTTGAATTTAAAAAACCTTATTGCCAACTATAATAATTAACTATACACACACATAACATCACACTGTATATATTAAACATAAACAAGCAACAACAACAAAACCTAACTTGTCCTCGAACCCTGTGTGGAGGCATTAAGATTATTAATAGACTCTAACAATGAAATAATCCCTACAAAAATATGACATGTTTAACACATGAGCATTCCTCAATAAAATTATTTTTTCTTACTGAACAATCAAATCCCTTATGCTAAAAACTCACAATCTTTTTTCCTGTTCTTTTCTTCTTATGATTTGCATGTTTGCTCTTGGGAAACAAGATTCCTACTTCATGCCTACCAATTACATTAGGCCTTAAAATCTAAGCTCCTTAATTGTAATTTTATTTCTTTTCCCAATCACATTCTTCCCATGGGACAGAGGTAAGCAGAGAGTAACAGAACCAATGGCTTGATATCCAGGCACAAAAGCCCTAGGAATTATGATTCTGCATTGGCAGATGGTCAAACTAAGCTAATGAGTAGCAGGAGTAAATTACACTCCAGTTGCTTTTTTTTCACATGAATCAATTCTGATTTCATCTCAGGTTTGTAGCATATTTCACTGACATCCCAAAGTTCAAGGGCAATAAGTTCTCCCACACCCTACCAAATCTAGTAGACTTAGCCCAATCAAGCACACCAAGGTATTCAAAGTAAGAAGCCTTAAAAGTGGAAGAATTCTATAATTTTCTGTTGTTTATTAGTCTGTATGACATTAAGCCTAGATTCGAAAAATTACTCTGTCAGGTTGTGTATTTCCAGGAGCAGAACTTTACTAATGAGAATCGATACCATTTCCAGACCTCCTGGGTTGTGATAGTTACATGGGCAGGCCTGATCCCAAATAAAGATCCCAAATTGAAACATGGAATTACGTTGCTCCATGAGTGCTATGACTCCCAGCCTAGAAGGGAAGAAATGGAAAGCAAGATTTTTCTAACTAGTCAAGGGTCTTTATTTTGTTTTATTTCTTAGAGTATTTCTAAAAGACAGTGAAACTATTATCCTAATTAAAAATTCCATTTAGAAATTCATAAAAAAATTACTGTGGTCTGATGCTGGGTCCTGTATTAAATATTTGGAAAACTGAACTTTTACAACTAAAATGTGATTAAATTCAACACTTTTAAAACATATTCTATATATCAAACACTGAATTAAACATTAATAAAACAAAAGTTTCCCAGTGTCTGGTGTAAAATAAGAATACTGATCTTTCTGGTTTCCTTTGGATTACATATATATCATAATAAATAATGTCATATCAAGATTTGTTCATGACGGGGCTGTGGCTGGGGCTCAGCGGTAGAGCACTTGCTTAGCATGTGTAAAGGCACTGAGTTTGATCCTCAGCACCACGTAAAAATAAATAAATAAATAAATAATAAAGGTATTGTGTCCATTTACAAATAAAAATATTTTTTTAAAAAATAAAGATTTGTTCATGAGTTCTTCTTTTCAGTTATTATACTAAGCACCACATAAAAACAAATAAATAAAGGTATTGTGTCCATCTACAACTAAAAATATTTTTTTTAAAAATAAAGTTTTGTTCATGAGTTCTTCTTTTCAGTTATTATACTAAGCATGTAGAATTCTAATATGATAAGATAAGCAACTGATAGATGTCCAAAAGTATCCAGTAAACTCCACATTTCCCTACTATTTTGCACTTATTTGCAAGCCATAACATGATAGAGGAGCTATGCATTGTTTTTATGTTCTTATGAAAGACAGGGCTGGAGGCAGACAGAGTTTAATTGCTAGAACATCTGCCTAGCATCCACAAGGTCCTGGGTTCCATCCCCAGCACTACATAAATAAATAACAGTAAACTTATTCCCATTTATCCTGAGATATCAGAAATAGGTCATAAAGCATAGGTTATAAAGCATATATATGTGACACTAATTCAAAACAAAGAAATGTGATTTTTTTCTTGTTGGCTAAGGAAATACATTTGTTTATAATTAAAATCTAAAACCTTTGACAGAGTAAGTTACTTTCCTATTCTGCCTCCACACAGTCATATTAGTAATTGGTGCATTTAATTTTCACTGTGGTATTCAGGTTTCACTTTAGTTTTAGTGTCTCCCTTTGTTCCCATTAGAACTTCAGCAACAGGAGGATGGTGTCCTTGCTGAAGGTTAAATAATTTGCTTGATTTTAATACCTCCCCAACCCACAACACAGTTTGCAGTTTATTTTACTCTAATGATTATTTTAAAAAATTAGACCAACATTGGAATGTGGGCATCTCCAAACACTTTCATGTTCTGTGCCCAGTGTACAGCAGGCAGTCACTTGAGGGGTAGAAAGTTTGAGGAGAGCAGTGGTTGCAGGGAGTAGAGAATTCTACTGCAACAGCTGAACCTTTTTCTCTGTCCAAATACTGAACTGCTTTCCATACCCAAGTCAAGTTCCACCATCCCCACACACCTTTTCTGGACTACGGCCCTCAATGGTTTCCTTCTTTGTTTGAACTCGATGCTGTCAGTCTTTGACAACTTAGCAGCCAATTATAGATTTCTATTGGTCTTTTATTGTTTTCTGAATTCATATTTTGCCTCCTGCTTAGTCTGTAACTTTTACAAAAATAAAAATATGACTCTGCTATATTGATAGCATTTGAAGGGTGACAAGCACACAGTTTTAGTCAATACAAACTGGTGAACCACTTCACTATCATGCTACACTCATTAAAACCCTGAGTGAACCTTGTTGCAGGGATAGTAACAAACCAGAGGAACTTAGTCAAACAATGCTCTGTGGTAAGAGTTCAAAAAGCAAAAACACTGAGTATATTATATATATGATTGATATATATTTGGCATCAACTCTACTGAGAAGAAGCCATATAGACAATTCCATATGTTAATTGATTTTGATAAACATATATTACTTCCAAGACTTCACATCCAACCAGCTCCTCCTCCTCCTCTAATATTAAATTTCCAAAAGAATGTAAATTCTGTTGGCAAGTTTTGCCTACCCTACTCCTCTGGATTCTGTTTTTGTTGTTTTTGTTGCTGTTGTTTGTTTTCATACTGGGGATTGAACCCAGGGGTGCTTTACCAGTGAGTTACATCCCCAGCCCTATTTGTTTATTTTGAGACAGAGTCTTACTAAGTTGCTGAGGGCTAAATCGCCTAGACTGACCTGGATCTTGCCATCCTCCTGCCTCAGCCTGCCAACATTGCTGGGATTACAGGCATGTATCACTGCACCAGACTGGATTCTGTTTATTGTTGTTGTTGTTTGTTTAAGGTATTTGTTTTTTTTAAGCTATTGCAAAAAGAAACAAAGATTGCTTTTAAATAAATCTGAGCAAAATAGCTCAGTAAGTGTCCCAAAATAAGGGTTATTGCAAAGTTACTGAAAATAAAAATTTTAAATATGAAGAAACAAAAACTAATTCTTGCTTTGTTAAATTCCACATTATCAGAACCTACTGTTTTAATTTGCTTCAAAGATTTCATCAGTTCTTGGCACCCCCAGGAACCCACCTGGGGCTGAGTACCATTTTGAATTTCTCCTGTGAGTACAGGGCCTTATGAAGTAGCTTTAGAAGCCTCAGAAGGTTTAGTGGGTTGGTATTTTGTCAGACAGTTTCTTTGATCAGTGGCTGAGCCTGCCATGCTCAAGCCCCTCCTCCTCCCCCTACACCCTACAGCTCTATGGTATCTGAAGTAGCCTCCAGCTTCTATCTTTTTTTTTGTTTGTTTTTTGTTTTTCCCCTCAAAAGAAACCCATGTGGGCTCAGTATACTGGCTTCTCACAAACACTGTGATTCCAGACCCTGGAGATCAGAGGAACTACAAGCTCTTTAAAGCGAGGGAGCTATAAAAATTTAATTAAGGATGATGAAGAAGAAACTGCACATTCATTTGTACATGTTTGCCTTTTCCCAACCAAAGAATCCAATAAATAGTATGGCTGACTAGATGGTTCCTGAGAATGTTTCATCAGATGTATTTGGAGAAAAAAATTCATACTTTAAAAATAAAACTCTCTTTAAAATCCCTTGCCTAAAAACATCCCCATCAGGTAGGTAGGGTTTTGCTTTGTCAAAAGATTCTTGTGTATAAAGAAATGTTTTAACAGTACTTAGAATACATCATTTTTACAAATGTAGGTAAGAATTTTGCTTATTTTTATTTTTTTAGAACACTATTATTGCTAATTTTATGTATCAAATTGGTTACACTACGGTGATCATGATTGGTCAAATCTAGATGTGCTATAAAGTACACTGTAGATGTGATTAACATTTATAATCAATTGGCTTTAAGTAAAGCAAATGACTTTTCATAATGTGAGTGGGCTTCATCGAATCTGCAGAAGGCTTTGAGGTCACAGTCTCAGGTTTCTCCAAGTAGAGAAAATTCTGCTTGCACACTGCAGCACAGAAATTTGGCCTGAGTTTCCAACCTTCAGACTGAAGCAAAACCCATTCTTACCTGAACCACGAGGCTCTTGTTGATTAACCCCTTGGATTTTTGGCATAAAAGGCCTCATGATTACTTGAGAAGATTCCTTAAAAATCAATCAGTATCTCTCCCTCTCTCTTTCCCTATATATTATCCACACATTAACTCTCCATCTACCTACCTACCCAGTTGCTTGTGCGCTCACTCATACACACATAAACACCTGCAAACGTGCTTTAGATTTCTCTGGAAAACCCTGACTAGTTTTAGTCCTGAACCGAATGCTTGAAAGTATTCGAATTATAAAAATAAGCCAGAACAGTTTACTACTTTATTTGCAGTTATTACTAATTTTCTTTTCTCTTAAGTTAAGGGGTAAGGCTGGATACTAATGTAGGAAGAAACTTTTCCCCTAAAGAAAATTTCTTATTCTTCCCCCAACCCCATAATACTTTAAAAATACTTTCTTTAAAAAGACAAATCCTTTGATTTAATAATCTGAGACATAACAATGTAACTTGGGAGTGCTCTAAAGTATAAATGAAGAGACTAAGGTGGAAGTGGCAGAGGGCAGATGGGACTTACTGGCCAAGAGACTCCCTCCTGGTTTTACCTGTGTTCTATTCTGTGAAGGAATGGATATACAGTCCAAATTCTGTGTCCACCTTTGCTTTCCTTGCTATTCTAAAGTACCTAGTGGGGCCTATAGGCCTCTATGGGTCCAACTACCTGCCATAGGAAAAGAATCCTGTCAGTTTGTTTTATGGTTTTAATGCTACAGAGAATAGCATTAAAAAGATGTACTGAGGCAACCTCTTCCTTGTGACTGATCTCTGGCCTGCTCTAAGTCCTGCTATCTAACAGTCCACACAAATTGGGCTATGGGAGAAATACAAATATATTTTTCAACACTGTTTTAAAGGTGCTTCCTGTCCCAATGCTCTGTAATAACAAGAGAAATGAAACCCATACAGTGAAGAATGGCACAGACAAAAGGCTCTTTGGTGCATTTTTGCAGTTTGGGTATGGGAATAGCAGGAACATGGGCTTTGAAGTTACTCACGACACATTCAACAATGTGTTGCTTTTGTTGTATTTCTTTAAAGTAATCAACAGGATAGGAATTAGAATGTTTATAAAAAACATTTGAAGAATAAATTATATGTGGGCTCCTGGGAAATTCAGCTGCACTCACCCAGTATCAAGCCAACTCAGAGTAGTTGGTTCTCTTCTGACTAAATGAAATCAGGAGAATTTTTATTCTGAAAGTCCAATGTGATATCATGCATTTTCTTGACCAAGTAAAGTTAACTAAATATAAGATGAATAAAAGCATTTTGCAGACAGGCCACAGTGCTTATATCATTTAACATCAAATTTTCACAATTTATCTGGCCTTTGAACCTCTCACAGACAGAGCAGTGCCCAGGATACTCAAATTTGCTACAGGGGTGAAAGCTGTTTTAAAGAACTGCAATCATTTAATTGCTACTGTAGTTTGTAAGGTTTTCTTTATTCAAAAATAAGAAACTTTGGCTCCAAGTGATCAGACATTTGCTTGAAATCAACAGTGGGGTCAGGTATTCTGTGTTCTTTTCAGAGTAATAGCACCCTTTCCTGATATAAAGAAATGATGTTTGACAGTGATCAGCAATTTTGGATTTAAGTCTCTCAGATCATACTGAAAGCAATGCTGCAGATAAATCAAAAAAGATAAATCACACCAAACATCATCATGGGACTGTACTAACCTGAACCAACCAAAAGCAGCTGCCACAGTTAACAAGCTTCAAACAATGCTTCTAAGAAGCCCTGGGGGACAATTATGACAAAAGAAGACAGAATTCAAGTCTGTGTGTCTAACAGCACCAGGTAACAGGTAGTCAAGGGGTATAGACTGGAGTTAAGTGTTAATTGTAGATAATTAATTCACAGCATGTTAATGGAATTAAATGAATTCATTAACTCAAGTTCAAAACTTGATACCGATGAATGTGCCTAAGGTTCTGAGAATAAACAAAAAGATACATTTCTAAAACAAAGATTTGCAATTTAAGAGTTTACTCTGCTTAAAAGTGATTTAAATCTCAGATTGACATAAATGTAATCTAAAATATTTTCTGGAACTTTCATTTTCCTGCTTTCTTTAGCAATCTATTCCCCCTTTGCCCTTAACCAGCAGAGCACTTGACTCTAATGCATTCCATTCTGCTGCAAGATACACACATCTCTCCCCCTTGTTCCAGCTTTCCTAAGTAGATGGAAATGAGCAGTGAATTATGTTCTTGGAAAGCTAAATACTATTCAGCTATAAATTTTCTAAAATATAGTACTTCATTTGGGTTGGTGATTTCTATTTCCCTATACTATATAATTAATTATATAACAAGTCTTTGTTCTCATGATGTTGATAAAAGTGGGACAGGAAAAAGTTAGTGAAATATTACCAATTCTGTACATACAAGGTTTTCTTTCCTACCAAGGAAGACCTTAAATTATGGAAAAGGAGGTATGACCAGATCAAACAGAATCAAGAGAGTGGAATTAGATGCTGGACACTGATTTGAGTAGGAAGTAGTTCAAATCTATGTACTAATAAGCCAAATAATTGTGACTATGAAATTTTACATAATTAAAAATACTTGAAATTCGCATTAGAGGGCAATGCTTTTCAATATAAATTTATGATTCAAATTCTGTAGCAAATTTTAGAATAATGTACCTGCTTTAAAAAAATCCATCAAAAGCATACATTATTCAAAACAAAACACCATTTCCATGAAAAATGGCTTTAAAAGTTAAAGCAGAATTTATGAATTTCTAAACTGTGAATTAGGTTGTATTGCGAGCATATAAAAATCAATTCCCCAGCACTTAAGTATTCACTTATACATTTTCTTTCTTTAAGTAAGACATCTGATGGTATTTTATCACTAACAGCAGGCTCAGATACAGCAGATTCAAAACCATCATTATGTTTGTTTTTGCAACTGTTTTCAGGTAAAATTGTAAAAGTCTGCAATACCTTATTTTGATGTTCCTACTATTTGTCAGGCATTTCATATGCATTATCTCTTGCTTTGACTATTTTAGTTGAAAAAAATAAGGTTCAGAGAATTTATGTAACCGCCAAGGTGATATAGCTGGTAAATGGCAGGGCTCAAGTTTAAGCTATGTTTATCAATCTCCAGAGCAATTTACTCCCCATGCCACCCAAAAAGAAACAGCAAACCTTAAAAGTCTTCCTAGGCACTGGGTCTCACAAATAGAGGCTGAGTCCATAGTAAGCATTTGAAGTTAAAGAAGAACCCACATTATTTTTATTGTCATCTTGAGTGGTGGTGTTCATACTCATCTTCAGGATTTGGGAACAAGAAATTCACAGAAGTTCCCACCAAAAGTTAGTCTGTTTTTTAAAATAGAACTTTGTGTTTGTAAATAATAACGAGTAATCATAATAATAAATGGTGACTCTTTTTTGAGAAAGGCTTATAAAAAGTATCAGAGGTTTTTCTGTAAAAGAAAGATATAAATAAATGCAGTTTTATATATTATTATGAAGAAATATAGTGTGTAAAGATTATATATTTTAGTAACATGAAATAATTCTTATGTACATATGAATAGAAAACTTTAAAAGGGAACATAAACACTAATGTCCATAGTTATATTTTAAATTATAAATTAATAACTTAGTCACTTATATTTAAAAGTAATAATTCTTAAAATAAAATTTTAAATACACAAATTAACTCCTCTGATAGTCTTGACTTTTATTTTGTAAAAAATATTCCAGAAAGACTTTTTCCCATTTTACATTACTAGTCAAATTATTAAGAGTGAATCCAACATAGTCTTCCTATGGGGCATGAGGACATGTTACTTTATATAAGTCCATTTTCTCTTTGAACACAAGATTTTATAGGCTTTCTCTGAGTTTTCCTTTGCCAGTGAACTTGATATGGCTTTTGTTGATGGTTGTTTTAATCATTTTCAGATTATCATTTCAAAAGAGTTGACAATTTGCATCCTCTTCTTTTTACATTGTTTCTTGATTTATAAACAACTATGGCCTACAACGAGTAGATAAACATTGGAAAATACTTGTGAATATTACTGGGTTATATTCAAATAATGTAACAGATTTCCCAACAAAGATAACAATACTACAAAATAGAGATTGCCAAATCAAGAACATATTTTGCCTCCAAAACTTGTTTCTTGGAACATAATTCATAGAATATGTTGTGCTATTTAGGTGTTCTCCAAAAGTTCTTGTGTGAGACAATGCAAGGACTAGAGGGAAAATGATTGCATTATAAGAACCTTAACTCAATCAGTGAATTTAATCCTCTGATGGGGATTAACTGAGTGGTAACTGAAGGCAGATAGGGCGTAGCTAGGGGAGGTGGGTCACTGGAGGCATGCCTTTGAGGTATATATTTTGTGAGCTGAGCTTAGTATCTCTTGCTCTGCTTCCTGGTGTGATGTCTTCAGCTACTTTCCTCCACCATATTCTTCTGCCATGTTATTCTGCCACACCTCAAGCCCAAAGGAATGGAGTTGGCCATCTATGGTAAGACCTCTGAAACCATAAGCCCCAAAATAAGCTTTTCCTCCTCTTAAAATTGTTCTTTTCAGGTCTTTTGGTCACACAGCAATTAAAAAAACTGTCTAAAACAAAATGTATATAAAGTATTCTGTGTGTACAAACATACTGATATTTATTTAATTTGGAAGCATGACTATGTAGCAGACAGAACTATGGACATACATTTAAAATATGGCAATATCTGCAAGCAGGATGGACTGATCACTTATGTGAAGTGACCACTTCTGGTTGTGATCTTGACCAATACTTCAGAATGTTGATCTTAACCTATCCATTTATCAGCATTTCCTAATTTTGCTTTCCACTTGACATCAGTGAATTCCTTTGAACCAGTAACATCTCAATAGTGGTTGTAAATCTGTTGGTCTCAAAGGATAATGGTAATACTTTTTCTTGTTCTAACTTCTTAGCTGATTTTATGATGAAATTTGGCCACACAAACACACACAACTACATACTCTGAGAAAGTCAGGAAGTAATTCCTTCATAAAAATATGAATATACCACCCTCTACTTCATATCTTATTGAGATGAGAAAAATTACAAGATGTTACTTAAATGGATCTGTAAAACAAAGTTGTAACTTTTAGTCTATTACCTATTACCTATTTTGAAAGAGAAATCACACTCTTTCAAAAGAAGAAGTTTCAAGAGAAACTTTCATAAATACCATATTTTAGAAAAGAATAAAGCATAGTTTCTACAGAAAGCTTAGTTTTTTAGAAAGCATTAAAATTTGAGTGGATTTAATTTGGTATGTTCTCTAATAAATAACTTGACTTCAATTTGTATTTTTGTTTAGGAAAAAATTATATTACTGTGACCTCACCTAAAGCAGAAATGAAATTAAAACTAAGCAGACAAGTGGGTGCTCAGTACAGCAAAACCAATAATTCAATACAGCAAAATTAACAGATCCCTGTTGATGGAGATGGGCTTCAGATATCTCTCAGCTTGACTAAATTTTGCATAGGCTTCTTCCTGCTTCTAAGCCCCTGGCTTCCATCTTACCCCTTCCCTTAGGGAATCCAGATGGTTTCACCACATGGGGGGTTCTCCACTGTCTTAGAGAATTTACTTTAGTAATTTTTTTTAATTATAATTTCTTTCTTGGCCTGTGTTATATAAATCATTTTAAAAGACTCTTGACTATTTTACAACCCAGGACTGTTTTTCTTAAAGACCATAAATCTAACCTTTGAAATGGAATCATCTCCCAGTCCTACAGAATGGTAGGAGACTAATGCTGTTGGATGGATACATTGCTCCATGCTATAAAACCACCTCCTGCCACAAAGCTATGAGCAAGTTTATTTTTTATATGGGTAAGGCCAATCCCTCCCACATCAGCTCTTAGGAACACTTCCATTCTTTGTTTCAGCAGATGAACTTAGACCAAGTTCTGCCTTCTCTCCCCCATTGCAATAACTTTGAGTAGCTTTCCTCATCTTTTTAACCTTGAGATGCAAAATTTTCCTTTGGCACAACAAACTGGCAAGAAATTGAAAACTAAGTTTTAAAATTCCATTTACAATGGCATTAAAAACACCAAATTATCATGACTACATCCTTGTAAGTTTTGCAATGCATTTACACAGAAAAATAAAACTAAAATAATTTCAAATACAATTTTTAAAAATATAAATAATATACCAGGCTTATGTATTTGAAGACTTAACAGGGTAAAGATGTAAATTCTCCTCAAACTCACGTATAGGGTGAATGCAATCCCAATCAATATTCCAGCAAAACACTCAGTAGATATTGGTAAGCTGATTCTCAAATGGAACTATAAATGGCCTAGAATAATCAATAAAACTGTAAGGGGAGAAAAACAAAGCTGCATAACTTATACAGCTATAATAATTATGAATTGTAATGTACTAAATCAACTGAAATATCCATATGGAAATATTTGTATGTGAAAGTTCCTATCTATACCTGTCAGAAACAGAATATTTTTTTATTGAGCATGGTGGTACACATTTCTAAAAATAAAATAAAAATTAAACAAAAAATAGTTCAGTGCTTACCTAGCATGTATAAGACCCTGGGTTCAATATCTAGAACCATCAGAGTAGAGGGAGAAGAAAAAGGAAGGGGAGGGGAAAAGGGAGGGGCGGGGGAAGAGACAAAGGAAAAAGAACAATTCTATGGCTAGAAGCAGGCAAAGATTTAATTAACAGGAAAAAAAAAAAAACAAAAGCATTAAGTATAAAGGGAAGAAATAATAATATATTGGTTTCCTTAGTATTAAGAATTTTTGACCATTAAAAGATAATCTCATGAGAGTAAAAAGAAGAAACAATAGGAAAGATTTTTACAAACATTGTGAGTCTATGCAGAACATATAAACTACTCTGCAAACCAATTAAAATAAATTTAATAAAATAGAAATATTAACAAAAAATGTATTTTACTAGGCAATCACTTGGCCAATGAACAAATAAGATGGTGTTCAGTGTTCAAATACATTAATTATTCTTTAAGGAAATGTGAATCAAAACCAAAATTAAATGTGATCACACATCCACATGCATGGTAGAAATAAAGATAGTATAATTTTTGCAATTGGGGAATTTGAGGCAGAAAGATCACAAGCTCAAGACCAGCCTCTAGTGAGACAATGTCTCAAAATAAAAATTTTTTAAAGGAGTGGGGAAGTAACTCATTGGTGGAGTGTGCCTGAGTTCAATTCCCAGTAAAATGTACTACGTTAATATATGTACATTGTATACATTGATGAAATCATGTAATTAGTCATCATTTGAAATATCAGGGGTTTTTTTTGTCCTGAGACCTCAGCATTTTGAAATATCCATTAAGTATTTAAGTGTGGTCACCCTATGGTGTTACAGAACATAAGAATTTATTTCTCCTTCTAATTGTTATTTTGTGTCCACTGATCAGCCTCTCCATCTCTTTCCATTCTTAGTAACCAGCAGGCTATTCTTTACTTCTGCAGGTAAGTGAGATCATACAGTTTTCATCTGAAAAAGACTAATTTTTAAGTGTTGATATGATGTGCAGCAACCAGATTTTCGTGCCCTCTATTGGGAATGTGATCTAAAACCAGTTGGAAAACGGGCAGTATATACTAAAACCAAACATCTGCATATCCTATGACCCCAAGTTCCATAAGCACAGAAAAGAAAACGAGGACAAAAAGACATTAACTAGAATGTTCTTAGCAGCACTAGTCATTATAACTTGAAACTGAACACCATCTCCATGCTCATTAATAATGAAGGGGACAAATAAATTATGGTTGGTAAACAACACAATTCTCCAGCACAATGGCAATGTCAAGTATAATTTACAAACACAATGCTGAATGAAAGTATCCAGATACAAAAATTTACATACTGTAATGAGTTCACTTTGACCAAACACAGAATGAGGCAAAATTAGGATATTACAATCAGGATTTTTGTTACTTTTAGGGGTGCTGTGTGTTTAGCCAGGAATGGAACACTAGTAAAGGTTGCTTCTGCATACCAGAAATGTTCCAGTTCTTACTAAATACACGGGTGTGATAAGTTCACTAAACTCTGTACTTATTATAATGCAATACAAAGTTAAAAGAGTGAACACAAAGCACAAAAGTCATTATTTTAAAAAGCATGAAGAAACAAATTCACATTTTGAACATGTAAAAGTCAAGAAGGTCAAAAGATGAAAAAAAAAACACTAGGAAAAATAACTCCAACTCCTATTTGATGAAACAGGTATAAATGGGCATATTGAATGGTAAATATCATCATCTCAACAATGTTCAATCAAAGTTGTGTATGAGTTATATTCTATTTATCTTAAATGATTAATGATTTTTGGAAATCCAGATTTTCACATGTCAACACAACACACATCTAATAGTACATAAAGGAGGTATTATAATGATTTTGAGAAATTACCTTTCAAATAAATCCATTTGTTATTCAAAATGTTCATTTAGTGAGAAAACAATCTTAATCACCTATTTACTAAATAATTGATTTCTCTTTCTCTCTCTTATAAGAAACCTGTGAAACATATAAAACTGCAGACAATCTCTTAAGTTGTTAATTTTTTTAAAAAATCAAACAATAAAATTGAGCATGGTTGGGCATGCCAATAATCCCAACTCTAGAGGCTGAGGTAGGAAGATCTCAAGTTGAAGGCAATTGCAACTTGGCAAGACCCTGTCTCAAAAAGTAAAATAAAAAGAACAGGAGATGTAGGTCAGTGGTAAAGTACTCCTGCATTCAATCCCCACTAAGACCAAAACAAACAAACAAATAAACAAATAGTGATCTGAACACAATATCTAAGAAAGCAAATCTACAAGTATAAAAGTATTACTACAAGTATGAAAAACTATTTTGTTTAGTTTACCAACCATGATCCATTCTTTCCAGTGACAATATTTTTCTTCTCTGTGTTATCAGAGAAATAGAAATTAAATGAAAAAAAATACTTACAAAATTAAGCAGTCTGATTTTTTTCACAAATGTTAGCTTATCAAGAATCTACCCTTGGGGCTGAGGCTGTGGCTCAGCAGTAGCACGCTTGTCTGGAATGTGTGAGGCACTGGGTTTTATCCTCAGCACCACATATAAATAAATAAATAAGTCCATTGACAGCTAAAAAAAAACTATTAAAAAAAAAGAATCTACCCTTTTCTTCCACAACATATCTGCTATGTGTTTATTTCATTTCATTTTTTTTTTTTTACAAATGCTAGAAGTGTTAAGTAACTATTTTTCTCATGGCATGTATACTCATTTCATGATATGTTTAACATTATTTAATTTCTTAAATGCAGATATTAAACTAATACCAGCAGAGAATGAATATTCAATAAATCCTGTTTCACAGATCACCTAACTCAAGACAGCATTCCATCTAAAATGAATCATCATAAAGGAGATTTGACAGTGGGTTACAAAATGCTAAAAAGCTCCATCAATGTATGAAACATTTAATAAGTTCTCATCTGGATGAGTAAAAGGCTATAAGGCATTTTAGATTTTTTTTAAAACACCAAATCTGGATATTTTACAACCTGCAATTTTGAAATCTCATAAATCCATGTAAAGTATCTAAGGATCATTTCAGTGTGTCTTAGTAGCACAGGTAAGTAGCCGCAATCAAATACCAAATGTTGCAACTTCTGTTAGCCTAACTTGTGTTCATCATACATTTAGAAGACTGCTGAATCCCTGACTTAGCTCTAAGAGAAGTCTTCAGCTTGAAAATCATCTAAAGCAAGCATAAGGTGGCAAAGACCACTCACTCTTTGGTGACGGGGGCGGGGGGCGTGTGCCCACGGGTGTATGCTTTTATAGATCTATTTTAAAAGGGGGATGTGTTGGGGAAAAAATGAATTAGGAACTGAACTGAAAGTTTTGAAAATACACTAGAAGTTTATGCTATTACTTTCAACAAATAAATATACATCATTCTTTTACACAGTACAAACAGGTGTACTAAAATTCTGAGCCTGCTAGGTTATTCTAAATTGGAAAGTCTCTCCCGTAGTAATTAAAAATGAGTAAGACAAGTCTCAATAAGCTGACATTCAGCAATCTCTCTCAATTATGATCAAATGAAGAAATAAAGTTTCTGAACAATATATACTACACAGTTGAATTTAGTTAAAAAATATGTGTGTGTGTGTGTGTATGCGTGTGTATGTGTGTGTGGTGTCTATTATAGCCTCAGTAAGTAATCCTGAAGTAACAATTTGGAATTTTGAAACAAAGTATATAAAAGAGTTCAAAGGCTATATTTTCACTTTTCTTTATATAAATTTCAAATAGCTTGAAAATTTGAAATGAGACAATTTTTACACTGACTTTAAAATAAATAATTTGTGTAAGTATCAAAGCAATTCAGCTTCAGAAGCACTCCTGTTTTCTAAAGTTTTCTTTTTTTCTTTCTTTTTTTTTTTTTTTTGGCTTCTATGTGTCTTTTTTACTTTAAAATGCATATTGTGTTAAAATACATAATAAATTCACCGTTTTAACCATTTAAAAACTATAGTTCAGTGGCATTAACTGTATTCACAATGTTGTACACCATCCCCACTATCTCTTCCCAAACTTTTTCATTCTCCTCAAACAAAAATTCTGCAAATATCAAACTACAACTTCTCATTACCTCTGTCTTTCCATATTCTAAGCTCCTGGCAACTTCTATTCTATTTCCTGCCTTTGTTAAATTCTCTAGTCTAGATATTTCATATAACTGTAGTCATATTGTTTTCACAAAACTGTTTTCTCATTGATAAACTCCACCCATTATAACAGCAGTCTACTAACAATTCGTAAAGATGCCAATTTTCCACATCCTTAGCAATGCTTATTTTACATCGCTTTGATTACAGTCTTCCTACCAGATACGAAATGGTATTTCATTGTGGTTTTGATTTATATTTCCCCTAGTAACTAATGACATTGGATATATTTTCACAAGCTTTTTAGCCATTTGTATGCCTTCTTGGGGCATACAAAAAAATGTGTTGTACTATTGTATTTGACATTTGGAATTTCTTTATATAATCTACATAGTAACATCATTTGCAAATATTTTCTCCCTTTTTGTAAGTCTTTTCACTTTCTTGATGATGTCCTTTGAGATACAAAAGTTGTAATGATGAAAGTTCAATTGCCTATTTTTCTTTTGCTGATCATGATTTTCATATCATATTTATATCATATTTCAGAATCCATCACCAAATCCAAGTTCATGAACATTTACCACTTGTTTTCTTCTATGGTCATAATTCTAGTTCTAATAGTTTGATTATCAATCATTTTAAGATAAATTTCTATGTAGCATGAGGTAGGGATCCAATTCCAATATTTTGTATATGGATATCCAATTATCTCAGTACCCTTTCTTTCTGCCTTTGTAAAAAATCAATGGCATGTAGATGTATGGGTTTATTTCCAGACTTTCAATTAATTACATCATGGGACTCTAGATGTCTATCATTATGCCTGTTGAATGCTATTTTTATTATTATAGTTTTGTATTAAATTTTGAAACTGGAAAGCATTAGTCCTCTAACTTTTTTTTTTTCCTTAAAGATTACTTGGTCTATTGGGACCCTTGCAGTTTCAGAAGAATTTGAGGGCAGGCTTTCCCATCTGTGCAAAAGAATGCTGTCAGAATGTTGTGATCCCTGAATCTGTAGATCACTTAGCATAGCATCTCAACATTACTAATTCTGCCAGCCAAGAACACAGAATGTCCTTCCATTTACTTAGATCTTTAATCACTGTTTTCCAGTATATAAGTCTTGGTTCTTGGTTAAATTCTTTCCTAAGTATTTTATCATTTGAGATGTTATTTTAAATGGAATCACTCTACTTCCTTTGTGGATTATTCATTGAAGTTGGAAAGAAACACAATCAACTGTTGTGTGTTGATGTTATACTTTGTGACCTTGGCAGATTCATTTATTGGCATTAGTGACTTTCTAATGTAATTTGGGGATTTTCTAATTATATGATTGTATTGTCAGTGAACAGAGATAAGTTTACTTTTTTAAAAATTTGTATGCCTTTTATTTATTTATCTTGTCTAATCTGTGTGGATAGAAATTCTTGCATAACAATAAGTAGCACTTATCAAAGAAAGGATTCCATTTTGTTCCTTATATTAGGGGGAAAGCTTTCAGTTTTTCACCATAAAGTATGTCAACTTAAAAAAAAATGGTCCTTTCCATGCTAAAATTTCCTTACTTTCTTAATACTCTCAGTATTTTTAACATTAAAATATATTGAATTTTATCATATGCCTTTCCTGTATCCATTGAGATGGTCATTTTCTTTTTTATTAATTCTGTGTTTCATGGTTTGCTTAGGTTTATCATCCCCACCTTCCTCAGAGTTTACTTACTTACTATATAAATTTGAGTTTTACAAAGAGCTGATAAATTTGGTTCTGACCATTCCTTTGTGTCAGAAAAAAATGGGTCAGTGGATTTAAGTGGGGTTCTGATGGGTTTTGAGGAAGAGGGGATAAAATTTGGAATTCTATTTGTCTGACATCAATTCTTTATTTCACCTTTTATTTATCACACTTACAAACATGGATTATCACAATTATCAAAAATTTCTGTGCAGCTAGTTTAGCTTATTCTATCCTTTATTATTCATAGTTCAATAGGTCAAACCTCCTTTTTAGCCATTATGGTTCTATTACTATTTTCATCTCTATATTTACTAATTGTGATTCTAAGCAAATTTAACCTTTCTTAGCTTCAGGTATCTTACCTATGAAATGCACATATTTAGAACACAGATTTGACTCCATAAAGTAAGTGAGATTAAGTTAATGAGTAACAGACACTTGTATTCACTCAATATGCGTGAGCTCCTACCAATCATAACATTTTTTTCATGTATGAACATTCATGCTCTTAGGTTATTGTTTTGTGTTTTATTTGTTGAAACTCTTCTGAGCACATTCCACCAAGTAAGAGGCCTAGCTAGACTTAAAAGAGAGATATACAAAGATGAAAGCCTCCTACCAGAGAAGAATTTACCGGGCTGTCTACAACAAAATGAGGTTCTATTATATTCTGAAATGTGAATATTTTGATCAGGCTACCAGCACCATTTATTTAGGTATTCCAAAAAGACCGAAGTTGATTCTTTTTTTTTTTTTTTTTTGAAAGAACCACAAATACCTCAAATGTGGGGAAAACACACACACACACACACATATATATATATATATATATATATATATATGAATATACAAGTGGAAACTAGATTAAGCATATCACTGAAGAATAGGTATTCATTACTTGACACAGAGACTCTGTCACAGATGAATCGGATCTATGTTTCCCTAAACCAAATTCCACATTATCTTTCAATTAATTTGTAGTAATCCAGTGGAAACTTGAAACGCTATGGCACTATATACTCATTGTTCACAGATACATACAGTCCCACATTTAACTACACTGTAATAACAGAAAGAAATGAAGGGTTTTTAATAATATTGTTAAATGTAGTTTACCAGCTGAGAACATAGTGCCTTTGAAATAAATAAAATGTTAGGGATTTTTTTTAACTACATAGAAAAAATAGGAATAGGGTACAAAACTTCTGTCCTGTGTTCAGTGTCTGGAAAGGAAACATATGCTTGATGTTTTTGTTCTCTGCTATACTCAAAATAATTAATTTGTTGAAGATGAGAAAATAATTCAGAATCTTTTACAAAGGAGGTTATTTTCAAAGAAAAGATTTAAGAACAATATAAAATGAGACTTTAGGTTTGGTATCTAGTATTAGCAAGAAAAGTGAAATTCCCATAAAGCAACACTCTGTAACTATAGCAACCTTGTAAGGTAGCACAAAAGGGCTCATCATTATGCAGCATAGTTTTATAAAATGCATCATCTGGGATGTGACAATATGTACTATCTTTTCTCGTCTGCTGTGACATCCTAATAAATAGACATTATTAACTATAACCAATGGCTCATTATTTATCAGTCAAAGAAGTTATGTCTTAAACACGTGTTGAAAATTATACTGAAGTGTTTCAACAGTTAAGCTTGCTAACCACAAGTTACCAAAAATAAAAATACAAGTGATGTCCTCAACAGTCTGTTTTTAAACTACATTAAAAACATTGACACTTATTTGTGTGTTGGTTTTCAATAACTATTTTGTGCCTGAATAAGGAAATCTGATTAAAGTACTATGATAAACCCATAATGAAATTCTCTAGAATGAGATTCCCTTGATCAAAGAGCAACTGACACAATTGAACAAAAATGTGCAGAAGATGTTATCCCAGGAAGAAGAAACCAATAGCCAGCATCATTAACAGGTCCCTTCATAGACTCAATGTGGGAGAAAATAGAATGCAGTTCATTCAAATATATTTGATGACAAGACTGGATACTAATCCACATGAAGAACTCTTGAGATATCTTTTGTCCAGAATGTCTAAATCATACTTGGTCACTATTTCTGTATACACACTCTTCATTTATACCATTTAGTTGAGCTCTGAAAGAGATCAGAGTTAAGAGCATTATAGATAACTGTCTTCCCTAAATGTACTCTTTGAGGGGGGAACTGAAACATAAAGTAAAATATCTAATGGAATTCAATCCATGGACTAAGCATAAAGAACTTTGTAATTTGGCTTGGAATAAGCTTTTGGATTTTTGGTTTTAACAGACATTTTAATCTGACCATTTTATAGACGAGTAAATCCATTTTTGTGTCTCCTTTTCAGTGGTGTACTGAGTAGTACAACAAGCATGTACTGTGACTTACTTAATGTGAAATCACATAGACAGGTTTTTAACCCAAGCATTTTTATGAATGGCTAGATGGTTTGCACTAAAAGTAACATGAAAACAATAAAAATGAGAGAGTTGGTAGAAAAATAAAGGTAGAATTTTACTTAATATTATTGAGCATATTTTGTCATATATGCTCAAATATGCATGGGTTATTTTGGGGAGGTGTTGAAACCATTGTCTCAGAGTCTGGAAAAAAAGCTGTAGAGCAAACACTTTAATTTCATCCGTAATATTGTAGTTTTATTTCAATATTTCTAATTTTTAAAAATATTGTATCATAGCAAACAGAAATACTGGGGAATAAGTAAAAAAAAAAACAGCTCATAAGATTTGAAATATAGAGAATTAAAAACAACCGAAGCAATAAAATATGAATTTGAAAGCCCAAAGGAAGTTGCTTGCTGCTTGGAAACATTATTAAAGTCTGTGTTCTAACAATAGTCACTTGGGTGGTTGGGTGGGAGTGTTTGTGTGAAATAGACAATATGTCCATCGAAGAAACAGTGAGCCCACTGAGCTCAGGAGGCATTTGCTCACATTCTGCCTGGCAAGTTTGAAATGTCCTTTAAGGACACAGTTTTTATTTCATTCTTTTGGTCTCTAAAAACAGCCATATTATACTTTGAAGAACCTAAGTTCTAAAATATGCCCCTCCAATGAGTATTATTATCTTAATTATTAATTCACAAAAGTATTTCTCAAATACAAACATATGTGGTCTTGTAAATTTGTGTGTCTTTCCTTAAGAAAAAGAGTAAGTTGGACTTCAAAGAACTTTCACAATTTTTTAAAATTGGGATGAGGGCTATGATGAAAAATGAGAGTATTTAATAAGCAGTTGTTAAAATTAATGTGATAAGGGGCTGGGGTTATGGCTCAGCGGTAGAGCGTTGCCTAGCATGTGTGAGACACTGGGTTCCATCCTCAGCACCATATAAAAATAGATGAATAAAATGAAAGTATTGTGTCCAACTACAACTAAAAATATATTTTTAAAATGATATAACAATATTTGATAACATATTTTTCTTGTAAAATTAATGAAATTATATGAGAATAAATGCTACCAGTCTTATTTTATTCATATTTATATTTTTAGCATCCCAAATAGATTTGAACAACTCCAATTATGTCATATTGTTTTCCATTCCCAAATAGAGTTCTGTTGTTGGAAAAGAAAATTTTTGCATCTCTCCTCTACTTGGTCCCCTAGAGAAATGTAGTCTTCTTTAATCTGCTTAGATTGTCAAACTATAAAAACTAAGCTCTTAACTCTCTTAACATGAACATCAGTTTCAGATGTAGGGTAGTCCATTGAATACTATCTTATTGTGAAAGCTAGCAGAATTTGTAAATACTGAGAATAGCAAAAAGCTTCAGAAATATCCCCTTCTTCTAAACAATGAGTACAACTGCAGTACAATTCTCAGAGAAGGGTAGAAAATCTGAATGGCAAGAAAAAAAAATAGTTGGAGCCTTTCTAATGACTCAACTTTAGTTAATCTTTGACTGTCTGTGAGTTAAAATGATGACACAGAATTTATTTTTTTTTTTTTGTACAAGGAATTAAACCAAGGGATGCTTTACCACTGAGCTACACCCCCAGCCTTTTTTACTTTTTATTTTGAGACAGGATCTCACTAAGTTGCTTAGGACCTCATTATGTTGCTGAGGCTGGCCTTGGACTTGCAATCCTCCTGCCTCAGCCTCCCAAGCTGCTGGAATTCAGAACTTTAACAGTGCACTATACCCACCCTCACAGACATCTCATGCCACAGTCAGTACTATATGCAAAAAACCCTAGCCTGGGGCCAAAATAGATTTGAAAGAAAGAAAGTGGAAATGAAAGGGGAAACTGTAAAATTAGTTAAGTAACTGGAAGAGTTAAAACAGACCTATGTGGAGTTGGGATTGTGGCTCAGTAGTAGAGCACTTGCTTAGCATGTGTGAGGTACTGGGTTTGATTCTCAGCACTGCATCTAAATAAATGAATAAAATAAAAGTCCATCAACTACTAAAATTAAAAAAAAAACAGACCCATGTAATTTTTCTTTCTTTTTTCTTCTTACCTTCTTCTTTTCCTTCCTTCCTCCTTCCCTCTCTGTATTCCTCCCTCTTCCTCTCCCTTTCTGCAGAAAATTTCCAAGTGTAATAATTATAATGCATTGTTAGTGTCAAAGAAAAGCATAATGTTGCTTGCATTTTATATCAAATTGTTTTGACAACAGCAGTTTTCTAATTGCTCTGACATTGTACTCTCAATAATCATACCCAATCAGAACAATAATACAGGTACTCAATTTGAATTCTGTAGCACAACTCTTGTTTAATTTTCATATGATAATTAGCACAAATCACTGCTTAGATTCTGTCTTGATTTAAAAAAAAATGGCTTATCTTGACCTGATGAATTTGAAAACTACCTATTGTAAGAATCTGCTTTCTTATTTTATTGTCTTTTTATGATTGTTGTCACATGAAAAAGCACTGGTTTGGAAATATCTGATTATAATGCATTTAGTTGGTATTCTACATTAACAAATCAGACGACTAGAGCCCCAAACAAAATCTCATCTTAGCACAGCATCTAAGATTTTCTTTATATTTAGACATGACTTGATCACTTTTTAATTTTTTTTGTAAAAAGGGTTCACTCTGGAAACGTGGGGATTGGTTGAGAACTTTAACTGTGTAAACTATAATTCTCCCTAACCGCTCTTTAGTGTATTTAAAATCCAGCTATGACTAGAAATTGGCTCATATCTGATGTGGCCACTTTTGTAGTGTTTCAACTATCCTTCAGACTGGAAGTATTCTCTGAGTTCTTCAGAACATCCAAAGCACTTTGTTCCTGTGTTGTTGTTGTTTTTAATGTCCTCTTGCATATTGATTTTTAAAATATTTTTTTAGTTATAAATGGGCACAATACCTTTATTTTTTTAATTTATTTTTATGTGGTATTGAGGATTGAATCCAGTGCTTCACAAGTGCTAGGCAAGCACTCTACAACTGAGCCACAGCACCAGCCCTTGCATATTGATTTGTTTAGTTACTTAAAGAAACTATGTTCTGCTTCCTAGGGTGTCTCCCTTCCACCTTTCACTGACTTCAACACAGCTAATGCTCAATAAACATTCCCTATGTTCATGCAAATTAAAAGTAAACTCTCTTCCATTAAAACAAAGGAAAAACAATTTCTGGCAGTAGCTTCCTTTCTAATTTTATTTATTTAACCTCAAATTCAAAATAAGACTGTGATTTAACTTGTACATTCTTTTCAGAAATAAGGAAGTGGGATTTTATATTCAAACATATCTATGTAAATTGTGTGTATGTAAATTCACAGTAATTTATAATACAGTTAAAGCCTTCCTACAATTGATTGCTTCCCTCTTAATTATAGGATAAGACTTTGCTTCATTATTAATTTATGCTCTAAAAGTATGTTTTCAAAAAGCTTTAGAAAATAAAATATTATTTCAAAGTATAAAATATTTTAAAAAACATTCATAAGCACAACTGCACACAATATATAACAGTAAAATATAGCACTAATGATGCCATACTAGATTATTCCTTTTTAAACATGTAAGTTTTTCTCTCATTTCTTTTCCAAAAACTAACAAAAAGCATTTTTCTAAAGATGTAACAAATTAAGTATCTAAATTTTTAAAATAATACTGCATGTTAGCAATTTCTTACAACTTATTTGTTCATAAAATGATTTGTTCAGTTCTACTTTAATATGGAGGCTACCTAATATTAACTCAAACACAAATGTGTGCACTACACAGGGTTCTGAACCTTAATAATTTTTCCTTATGTTCAACATACATCATTTAATTTTAAAAGGTGTTCTTGCTATCTGTTTTGCTTATTCATAAAGATGCATAGCCCTGCAGTATCATTAATTAGAACACTTTGTAAATGGTGGGAAAATAAGGGAATCTGTTAAAAAAAAATTTATTCTACTGTGCTATACAGAATTTGGGAATTACATTATTTTTGCCCTTTAGGAACAAGGTACTAAATAAATTAAGCCTATAAGACTATTTCTATATCATACGGAAAGAATAAGAGGAAATAAGGAGATTGAAATCAACATTTTATTAATGATGATCATTTGAAGAATATATTATTCATTAAAAGTTTAACTTAAATTATGTTTAAGACACAGATTGATAGTGTGTTTTCTCAGACTAGTCCTGTCTTTACCTACTCTTCAGTGGTGTTTAAAGTTCCTCAGATCTCAAAGTTCAGATCAAATATATCCAGTTTTTTCTTTCTACATGAATGTGAATGCCATCTTTGTATAAGAACTTTTGATTCTTTCAAATGCAGTACATTCAAGGAAAAATTTCCATTTAATTTGAGCAATTAGAACAAGAAGCAATGAACAGACTCTGGATTCTGATACTAAAAAATTCACTTAATTATCACCTTGCCAGGTCACAAAGTCTCCATTCCAAAAAGAGATTGCTATTTCAGTGAGACAGAACAGTATTTGATTTTTCTATTATTGTAGCATATACAAAACACAATTATCTAATAGATGTTTTCTCAACATAATTATTCTTAAATTTTACTTAAATAATGAATATGAAAGTGACTCACTGAAGTCTTAAACAAATATTGCAAAACTTAAATATTTTCATCCCCGTTTGGTGACAATATAGCATGTATTTATATTTGGTAAATATTTCACTCCTTAGGAGGTTAGGTTTCTAATTCTGGTCAAGGAAATCCTATGACCTGGTCAAGGTCAAAACTTTCAGCCAAGGAAATAATGTTGTCAGTAACTATTGATCATTAGGGAAAATGTTAATGATTTATTGAATGATATAAACCTCTATCTTTCAACAGTTAAATCAAGAAGTAGACCAAGTGAACCATGATATGATGACATGGAAAAAGGAGAGTCTCCAATATTGCTGCTGCAGATGCAGAAGAAATAGAAAAGTGGCAAGTTGGAATCAATACTCATTTTAGTCTTATTGATGGGATGCTTCATAATTACCAGACTGACCATAAAGCACAGGATACCAGGTCAGCTGCAATGGCCCCATCTGTCTTTCCTTTCTCTACTTTGTAATAGACATGAATGGAACTGTTTATGTTTATACCTAAATATATGCAAATATTTGATTATGCAATCTGACATAAGACTGTGAAATTCTCATTGACCTTGCTGTGAATTATGGGGTTGGAAAGATTCCAAATGCTCAAAAGGTAAAGGGTTTCTACAAAAGTTAGTTATTATTTGAAGAAATGCTTGATTAAAACAGATTACGTCATTAATGAAATCACATAGCAATGTTAGAAAAACATTCTTTCTAATGTATTTTACCAAACTATATGATTGGAAAAAAAATCATTTTTCCTGCATGATGGTACAGTGTGATACCTGAACTGAGAATGTACATTGAGCCTAAATCTGGGTAAATTCCTACTTATATAGAGACACATTATGTTTGGGTGCATACTCCATACATCACTCACTGTTAATAAGTGCTAAGGGCACACTAGCATACAATATAGACAAAACATCCCTTTCCCTATATACCAGGCAATATTGTAACTATATAATATAATGCCAAACAAAGATAATTATTACTTTACAAAACAGGGAAGAATATAGTGAGGATGACTGTTACTTTAGGACATATGGAGAGAGATGACTTTTGAGAAGGTGACATCTGAACAGGGATTACAGTGAAGCAAGGAAACTTGTACTGCCAATATTTGGAGAAGGAACATGCAGAAAGAACAGCAGGTGAAAAAGACCTGACACAGAACATGACATTGATTAGGCAGGCTTCATTAGGGGAAGCAGTCATAAAAATGGAAATATAATATCAAGGATAATTCTAGATGAAAGTGGTGATGTTCCTTCCATCAAACTGTGATTACTCAATTCCTGGGAACAGAGCCATCAAAACCTCCTAAAGCTGGATAATATCAGGTTCTTTACATTAAGTATCATGATTCATCAATCACTCCCAACATAAGATAATATACATTGGTAAAGGATTTATTTGGTAATCTTACAAAGGCAATAATACTTATAATTAACCAGCTATAGAGCCACCTCATCGGTCTGAACTTCACATAGAGGACTAATTTGAAAATTGCAGTTGTTCAATCATTCAAAACTATTTTGACATGGAATTCATAAATTACTGAGAAAAGCCTTTGGACTTTAAGGTTCTCCAGAATCCGAGAGAGCATTGCAAATCATAGAAGCATTCTATATCCAAACATATAAGGCACTGTGTATACATACATGTTTAATCATATGACATGCAGGTAAACACATTACAGATTGTAGTAGCCATGAATATGAGCCAGTTGCTGTGTGTCACTCAGTGCCCCTTTCAATGACTTCCTACTCAGCTCTAGAGAGTGTAGTTAGTTGACAACTCCCAATAATGAGTACTCTGAGGATCTTTCTCTCGGGTCTTATTTTCCTAGCTCCCATGTAAAGAATGACTAAACACGGCAAACATGGAAGAAGGGAAGGTATGTATTGAGGCCTGGTCACCTTCTACCCAACTAGCAAGGCTTCTAATGAGTAATCCTTCCTCTGGAGCTCTCCAAAGAGTTAGAGATTATCAGATCTGTACTAGAGCTTAAGGCTTGCTCCCCCAAACCATCTTGCTTCTTTCCTCCTTTATAATTCCCAACTGTCATCCCTCAAGAGCTTTCAGTACCCGCCAGGTACATCTCAGCATCTGTTCCCTGGAGGACCCAATGGACACACACATTCTAGATTTACATATAAAAACCAATAAACTGGAGTGGATAGATACATTACTGAGAGCCTTTTCAGTTACTGATAGTTTGGCTAATGCCAAAAAAGAGACAAATATTCATAGTTAAATGTATTCTATCTAAATAGTAAAGAGGCTTTCCCTTAATAAAACATTTGACATTTATGTAGTTTTTTTTTTTTTAATTGTACTGGGGATCAAGCTCAGGGCCTTATACATGCCAGGCAGTGCTCCATCACTGAGTTACATCCCCAGCCCTTGTGTAAATTTTTTAATGAGAATTCTAATACAGAGGACAACCTCATTATTATACTTTCCTACACAGTTTAACATAAGATTTGGTTGGTTGTCTCATTTAAATTGTTTAATTTTTAAGAGACCAAAAGATGCTCCTTGGAAGCTATTCTGACATCTGAGATATTCTGATGTCAAATAAATGACTTCTTATTATGACATTTTTATTGTGATTTGTGTAATACCTTTTTTTGTTGAACCAGTAGCTTCATTTTTTATTATGTAAGGAAGTATGATGATTACAATAACATCAATGTTAGATTAAGATATAAATTCACAAATATAAAGTGAGTATGGGTAAATAAAAGTAATTTATTAATGAGGATTCCCATGGTGCTACATGGGGTCCTTCAGCATTTTCCAACACTATTAAATAAATTCTGATTCTTTAATGTGAGTTTTGAGATTATATTTTTAATTGTTCTTCACTTTCAGCAAAAATAATTTCTAAATGGAATGGAAGAACAGTTCAAGAATTCACCCTGCTTTTTATGGTCTAAAATGAATTTTTAAAAATTCACCATGATTATTTACTTAGACTTTCTATTTTCTGTGTGCTTTTTACAGAAGCAGAAACATTTAATTAACATAACCTGTAACCATAGAAATAGTTGCAATATTGTGGGCAGTGATTTACTGTATAATTTTAATTTATAGTGTCTAAGGCCTATTGAATATGAAACATTTTTACCCCCTCAATCCATGAAGATAAATGTCAAAATTACTGCTAATATAATGGTGGGTTCCCTGTGTGGTTATATAACTTATACAGAAATTCTAAAAATAAACTCACCAAAAAGGATATTTTTATTATACATTCAATAGCACATGATATCTTTTCAGAAAATTTGTTCTATATTTTTAAATGAATTAAAAGAAAATTTGGTAATGGAAGTTTTATTTTAAAGGATAAATTACATCAATATGTTTCAAAATAATCTTTGACTTTTCTTACTAGGAAACAAAAATGTTCAGACCTTCCCCCAAGATTATCCCTTCCTAGAAATATAAAATGATATTACTATGACTCCCTCATGTTACTCTTCACCCCACACTTAGGTCAAATGCAATTACTACTGCTTTTCAAGAAACTAACATGAAAAAGGAGTAAATCAAACATTTTGACTTTGTATGGAGATTCCTTCAGCACAAATGAATTGCCACAAAGTGAGTAACAGATAATTCATTCACTTTTCCCTTCGCCAAGTTTAATAGGATCTTCTGGACATTCTGGGTCATTTAAGAATAATTTATAATGCTGAAAGAGTGTACCTAAATGACCATGAATAATGAGCCATTTTATGGGTAAGTCAGGAATTCAATATAAAGGTGACCTGAAAGGGCAGAATTGATAATGTTTTCTAATTATTCTTTTCTCTAATCAATTACAATGCTTCCACAATATTGCAATTTTTTTTTCTCCTATAAGGAAAAAAATGGTGCTAACTAGTCATTTCCTGTAGGCAAGTTGCTTTTCCACTGGAACCTGTTTTCTCTTCCCTCAAGTAAAGAGGTTGTAGTAGAGGTGCTCAAGTTAACTATTTTCAGGGACCAGGCAGGAATCAATTGAGTGAGCCAAGGTGGACTAAAACAAAACCAAACCTGCTCTGGCAAGGAATGTCACCTAAAAACATTCAAATTAAAAAAAAAAAAAAATCCACGTGAAATGCATTTGGTCTACCTCCAAAGCTCCCGAAGTTGAATTTTCAGGATGAAGTGATCTCATTTTTTTTTTTAGGGCCTTCCATCTCAAAGAAACAAGCTAGGAAAGTGTTAATATGAACCAGTAAAATTAATATGAGAAAAACAAAAGGTTTGAGAGGTGATTGAAATAGGAAATGACTTCTGACTCTTGTCAGGAACTGACTCCTGTGATAGAGTAGGATACTAATGTTTCTATTCTATTCTCTTTATCTTGTCTCTAAGTCGTCCAAATATTTAATGCCACTTCTTCCAAGAAGAAAATATGGATGTTAGGGAAAGAAGACCAACAACATCCCAGCTCATGTGCTAACACACATTACTGGGAACCTACTCTGTGCAAAGCTCTGATATCGACATTTGGGGTAAATTGGGGAAAAATTCCTGCCCTTGAGTGGGCTTATACTCTGTAAAGACAGACAAGGAACAATTAACAATCAACCTATTAAATAAGTAATCCATGTGTATCTTCAAAAACAATGTGCTCTGGATTAAATGTGAAAATACTGAATTTCATATTTATTTCATATTTAAAACAAATATGAAAGGTTACACATATGAAAGGGACTAGAAGAGCAGGAGACAGGAGTAGAAGGTTGAAGTTACCAAGAGAAAGGTTCCAGGCAGACCTCAGTGGGGTTAAATCCAAGCATAGACTTGGCAAGTGTCAAAGAATTAAAGAAGCCGAGTGAAGGAGTGTTCCAGCCAAAGCCCTGAGATGGCAGGATAGGTCACAGGTATGTGGATCAGCAAAGTTAGCATGAGGGAGATGATCAGTAGGAGGCCTGAGAGGTCTCTGGAAGCAAATAACCTTGTGCTGGATAGCTACAATAAGGACTTTCATTTGGAAGAAATGGAGATAAATTGCAGTGTTTTGAGCAGAAGAACATATTCCAACCCCCCGCCCCTACCCCAGTCTCCCTCTCTCCCACTCTCCCTCTCTCCCTCTCCCTCTCTCTTGAAACAGGCAACCATGTTTGAAAGCAATGGCTTTGGAGTCAAGTTGCTCTCCTTATCAGTTTATGTAATCAGGGTCACATTCCTTATTCTCTGTGCCTCATCTCTCAGATAAGCATGATTTCAATGTGAATGCCACGTAAGATTGGTTATGAGGATGAATGAGATCATGCTTCTGATGTTAATATATGTAAGTGGCATATATTAACAGCACAATAAATTATCTCTTACTTGCTACTTATAACAAAATGCTTTGAAACTGAAATACGAAAATAATTCTGAGATGTCTTCCCAACAGCTATACTCACATAAATAAGTCAATTCAACAACCAACCTGTACTATGTACCAGAAATTATTTTAGGTACCCAATAAATAAAAAAAAATTAAAATGCAGTCCTTGGTATTAACAAGAACATGGTTTAGGAGATGAAAGAAAACATGCACATAAAAACCATGACTGCATACAGCTTATCAATAAAAAGGAATAAGCTATTGATATGCACAAATACTTGGAAGAATCTAAATTTAACATGAAGAATAAAAGAAGACATACACCACAGCACACACCATGTGATTCCAATTAAATACAATTACACTGATGGTGAAGACAGGCAGAGCAGTGGTTGCCCAGGTCCAAGGGAGGATACAGGATGGATACAAAGGAGCACAAATAATCTTTTGCAAGTAATGAAAATGTTCTTTATCTTGAATGTATTGTCATTTGTAAAGCATATGCAACAATCAAAATTCATAAACGGTATAATTTAAATGGTTTCTATTTGTTGTAGGTATGTTGTTCCTTCAGAACAATGATGCTAATCAGAACAGAACAACAACAACAACAAAACTGTGATATCAATGGACCACAATGGATTGAATGATCAGGCCACAGTCCATCTTTTTATGATAGTTTTGACTAGAAAATAGCTGGATAAGTTTACTTTAGAGTTGGCAGGTCACACAATAATTTCTAGCTCTTACTTGATTTGCATTAGGTCTAGGAATTGTGTTGAGCTTGTTCTGCTATGAAGCAAGTTCTGCTATGAAGCTATTTACTTTTGGCGGTATTCAGCCAATGGCTTAGCAAATTTATGGCACCGTCCTTCTGTTTCCCCTTGGAAACACTTGTTTCATCTCACACTTGTTCTCTCTTATTTTTCTCCACCAGGTTGTTCCCTCTTAGAACTGGTGCATACAGATTTGAAACACCTTCTTACTGCTTTCAATGTAACTTGCAGGTTTTAATTACAGTTTTATTTTTTTAAATGCACATAATTAGGGTTTCTATCTGGAATCCTTTACAAATGATATATTATATAAAAGAGGGAGAGTCTTATTCTTCTAATCTTAAAAAGGACACACTTTTCAAAGATTTTAAAAGGCTATCATATATTTGGTTTCCAAAAATTACAACACAGTTTTATGAAATGGCAAATAAAACAGATGTGTATGTTCCTAAAGGGAGAAAATAACTGGAGAAGGATAGTGTGTGCTTTCTATGATGCGATTTTGGTATAATATTCTAGAAGATTATCACTGAATTGTTCTAAGACCCAAATTCCCACATTTAAAATTTTAAAATTTACAGCATTACCCTAGGTGCATGTATGACTGCTCATATGGTGCGACTCTACATCGTATACAAAGAAATGAAAAGTTGTGCTCCATCTGTGTGCAATGAATTGAAATGCATTCTGCTGTCATGTATAACTAATTACAATAAATAAAAAAATTTACAAATTTTTTTAATTAAAAATTTTTTAAAATTTTTCTTCTTTGAAAATAATTGCTTAACATTAAAAAAAAAAAAACTTGTTTAAGTTCTCCAGAAGCTAATACTTTGAAAGTATATTTAAATAAGGGCTGATGGAGGATATTAACAGTGCAATTTATCTATCTATCTATCTATCTATCTATCTATCTAACTGTTTATTTGGTAAAGGGAATTGAACCTTAGGGTGCTTAACCACTGAACCACATCCCTAGCCCATTTTATTTTTTGACATAAGGTTTTGATAAGTTGCTTAGGGCCAAGCTAAGTTTTTGAAGCTGACTTTGAATTTCTGATACTCCTGCCTCAGCCTCCTGAGACCCTGGGATTATAGGCATGCACCACTGCACCCCACCAAATATAGTTTAAAGAGTAAATTTTTTAGTTTTTTTTTTCTTTAATGAGAAAAATAGCAAGATTTCCATGAAAACTTTCTGCTCAGTATATTAAATGCTTAAGGAGTCACTGGATTTTTTAATATAGTACTTACTTTGAAAAGCAAATTACAAATTTCTATAGACAGATTGAAAATTATTTCCCAGTACAGATGATGAAAAAAACATACCTGTCAAATAGAGAGTTATGACTTCTGAAGAGAGACACAGCTTTCAAAAGAAGATGATACATCTTTTATGGAGTATTTGCCAAAGCACTATTCCATAAATAATTAAACTACAGTCACCCAAATAAATGAACCATATTCTAAATTGGTTGACTTTTACTACTGATTTTTCACATACTTCTAAGCCCACCAAATTCAAGCATGGACAGCTTATCTGCACCTCTAAAATTATCAGAGTTCTGTTGTAATTTCTGAAGTGCACATTGCTCCAAGGTCCAACATGGTACTCAGTGAAAATGTCTCAGATACAACTGTTCTCAGGCAGCCAGTTACATAAAATGCTTTGACAATGCTGAAGAAGATAAAGTGGGACCCATATTAAAAAAGAGGGTCTTTCCATTCCAGTGTACTGATTGAACTCCTAAACACCCCTCTGCTCTATTTCAAGACCTTGTTGTTTACTTGTTTTCTGACCTGGATTAGTAGAAATGAGTTCTACTTCCCTGGAGTTCATATTGCTATAGAAGAATGAGCCCAGGAAATAACAATATTACTGGAGAACAAAATTTAAAACACAAATAAAATAAATAAAAACAAACTTAAAAGAACAGGAAAAAAGTAGATTATTTCAAAGTATTCTTTGAAGAGAGGCTCAGCTTGAATTTTCTAATATATTGCAGGATGTGTTAAAAGAAAATCCACGGAGAGGCAGGGAGGAAAAGGTGACATGAAACCCTACAAACCACTTCTATGTTCTTGTTTACAATGTTTTGCCTGACATAACTTCATGTAGGTGATATTGTAGAACCTTTGATATCTGGCAGAATTAAATCAAATATAGGAACCGCAGTTTAAGGAGCGTAAATGTCACTTCAGTAAAGCCTTCCATATCACAGCAATCAGCAAGGGTTTTGAACACTGCATCGAGTGTCATGGGAGATAGAGAAGATGTGCTATCATAGCAGGCATACATGGCTTTTAAAATCATGTATTGACCGAAGGAATCAGACATGAAAGATACGAAAAGTGAGCATGTTTGTATAAGTACCTAATCATAAAATCATCAGAGAATGAGTCGATCCAGAATCACATGCATATTATGAATAGAGTATTGGAAACCATGAGTAAAAAAAAGAGCAGGTCTCCATGGCCACAAATAAGGAATTAAAACTCTGAAGCTGAGTTTCCCCTTGGGTGACCAGCACAGCAACAGCAAGCTGGAAAACAGATCTGTAAATGCATGACTGATCCCAATCATTTTATTCCTTAATGCTCACTATATCCCATACTACATCACATCCCAAACCTCTAATGGAAGAATAGTAGCAGGGAGCTCACCCTTTAAGGTCAGTTTCCCTACAACCCTAAGTACATATTTGGGATCAGTGTCCAGTTGAGGTTATCAGAAATGATAATTTTATTGTTATTATTATTTTCACTATCAACTAAATTCTTGTGCAGAGGGAAACATATTTAGAAAAGGGATTGCATTTCAGGTGGGAGAAGGGTGCAAGTAGGCACAGAACTGGAAATGGGCAGACCTTACACAGTACAGCATGAATAGACCTATTTATTGGAGTAGAGGTCACAATGAAATTGCTAGTTAAATAAGATTCTTAAAGATTAGAAAAATGAAGGCGAGTCGAGGACTCATGTGATAGGCTATCACACATTTTTCAAATATTTTTTTTAGTTGTTGATGGACCTTCATTTTATTTATTTATATGTGATGCTGAGACTCAAACCAAGTGCCTCACACATGCTAGGCAAGCGCTCTGCCACTGAGCTATAACCCCAGCCCCCAATCACACATTTTTGAGCAAGAATATTCCATGATGTTCTATATGGCACAAAGGCTGAGGCCTAAAGAAGAAGAGAAAAGAAGCTGGCCAAGGTGACTGGAAGAGCAATATAATGTAATAAGAATCAGGTGAACCCTTCTGGGTTAGGCTGAAATCACTGGAGTTGAGAAGAGACATTTCCCTGAAACACGGAAAGGATTGTACTCATACAGAGTCATGTCAAGTCTCCTTTCAAATGTTCTAGAACCAATGGGCTTCCCCCAACAACTTCAAGTAAAAAATCACACCTCTCTCCTCTTCTGTGCTCTCTTACTCACTAGTTTTTTCTCTTATTGCCACCTTATGACACATTATATATATATTTGCTTATTTCTTTGATTAATGCCTGTTTTACATGATTAGAATGGAAGTACAGTGATTTTGGTCTAATTCTCATTTCCACTTGAGCCCACAGGAAAGGATTCAATAAGTTTTGCACTGAGAGGAGTAAATGAATTAATGCCCAATAAAGAAAATAAGGATGAGGCAACACTTATTATGTTTTCAATTTTCCTTCCCTAGTGTTCTGGTACAAAATTAATATGCAAGAAAAAATCTCATTAAGTGACCTCACATAAATTTTATATTCTTAAAAGGAAATTTCAGCAACAATTTAAGGTCATGAGATGCTAAAAAGAAAATACAATTTGGACTATCAGGTGACCCAAAAGATAAACTGCTCATTGTTCACATACCCTTTAGGAAATGTGAATTACATCAATATTATTGCTAGTTGTATACATTAAAATAGCTTTCCTTCAACCTTTCAAAATGGATACAGAATGGTTTCATCTATGGTTGCAACGTGAATGGCAGATAGCTGATGAAAACACTAAGGAGTTAATAAACTCCCATGTGTTGTCCCTCCCAGACCCATGAAGAAAACAATTGCTTGTTTTAATACTAAATCAGAATTTGACTAGAGAACCACACGGTTCTCTAAAAGGAAATTAGAGATAGTAGATTTCAGAAACAAATATAAGAATCTACTCTTTTTCTTTTAGAAGGCCTATCCTCAATTTACTTTTTAGATGAATGTTTTTACTGGATTCTGATGGATTCTTAAACACCATTAACTCACTACTAAGTACCTAGAAATATTGTTTAACAAGATAGACAATGCAAATGAAATTAATTTATTCTCAGCTATATTCATTATACCAAAACATTTATCCATTTTGCTTATAAAGCAGAAACAAATTTTTAAAATGAATGCTGAATCACAGTCAGAGTTTAGAATACAGGAAAAATGAAAATAAGCCTTTCTCAGGAACTGAAAAAACAAAAAGATGCTATAAATACTAATGAACTAGATCTATACACACAAACTCTAAAAGAAGAATTTTCAAACTCCAAACCAGAAATCATTTTAGCTTATCTTGGAAAACCGTTATCAAGTAGTTAAACAATTTAATATCAGTTAATTTTGAGGAACAGCATTGGATTTGCTGAGAAATGGTTTATCTCCTGCTCTTCTAAGGCACAGTGTAACTTTAGGAGTGCTAAGAATGTATTCTATGCCCTTCTAAAAACCAGTCTGTGAAGAAACTTGGTCTCAGCTGGGACCTGAGGATTAGTATCTGGGTCTGAATTGGCCCTTTACCTTACCATGTGACTGGGAAATAACTGTCTTGTTCATCTTTTCTCAGCTGCCAAAACAGAGTCAAATGTCACTGTCTCTGTATCTCAGAGTTATTGTATGATAATAAGTTCTTTTAAAAATTGAGAAATTAATATGCTGATTTAGTGCATTAATTTACAGCCTCAATAAGAACTACTAATATTGGTACAATTTTTAAAAGATAAGGAAAGGAAAAATAAGTAGGCTTAGAGTCACAAATCAAAAGCGGGTATTTATGAATAAAAGATGGGGCTGCTGAGATATTAGCTGCTGAGATATTACAATGATATCACTTTATTAAAGAAAATGTTGGGCACTTAATCCCAACCAGCACAAATATATTATAGGGACAATATAAATAGAATAAAGCTTTTTTCATTTACATAGGGCTAAAAATGATAAATAAGATCCTAGAATTAGTTTTGAGGCTCTTCTAAATGTCTTTGGCCTTTGCCTTTTGTGTACTTCCTCCCAGTACACCCATACCCAAATTTTAACTCTGTCTTCCGTGTTGCTAACCAGATAGCTCTTCAACCTAAACATTAAAATTTAGTTCAGTTTTAATCTGGTTCAAAGTTTTGAATGACTGCAGTTTCCCTTTGGGTGGATGGTCTTGGAGACAAATATAAGTTTTTTTTTGTTTGTTTGTTTGTTTTATTTTTGTTTTTTTTTAATTATCAGTCTTTAATAGTAGAATTGTTTTATGAGTATTTAGGGGCAGATTTTTGTTTGTGTATGGGTGTGTATGGTGACCTTGGTGCTTAATCTACTACCATATCATAGCACCTCCAAATATCTCCTATGGGCCTTTGGAATAACCACTCTGAAATTATAACAGGATAAAACTTGGATTACAAATAGCGATGGAAACAAGTAGAAATGGAGAAAGATACATGGAGACCTTTTTATTGCCTCTGAAACACATGTCTCAGGCCTGCCTATATCTCCTTCTCAGTGGAAAGCCTTGCATTTAGTTGTGAAAACATGAAATCCTTTCCTCTCAATTTGCCCTTAAGCCAAGAGAGCTGCACTGGCAAAGGCAGCTCACCACAGGCCTGAAGGGCTCTGAAGTACTTTTATGGTAAAATTGAACTTGTATGATTTATTCCTTTGAAACAAATGGACTTGGAGTATTTTAATGTAATCCAAAAATTCAAAAGGGTAAGGTCTGAAATGCTGGCTGTATAGTACTTGGATTAATAACCTCTAGCGGTCGTTTTCAAATATTTTGAAAGAAGAGGCTCTTCCTTTATAAAATCTTGGGAGAAAACCCAGTATTAAAACAGATAAAAGTATATAGCAGTCTGTTTGAATCAGCAGGAGCTGTGAAATCCTGCCCTCCCTGCTCTTGCCCTGAGCAGTGGTCAGGAGGCTTCTCTCCAGAAGCCTGGGCTCCATAAAGCACCACTTAAAATCCATTAGCCTCATAGCATGTGTGTAATTTAGAACTGAATACAATTTGTTTCATAATAGCAATTTGACTCAAAAAAAAAAAAAAGAGGACAAGTCAGGGTGACTGGGCCAATGTACCCAAAATTAATAAAATGAACCTGATGGCTTCTGCCTTGGGCTTTTATGCAAGCCCAGTGTCTTCCTGCTAGTTTTTGAAATAGTCCAAATCTGAATTTCCCAAATGGATCTAATGCCACACATTAAGCACATAGAAAGAACAAACCCAGATTTGGGATCATAAAAGAGGTTAAACCAGTTTTCTTCCACATAAACAATGGGTAAATATGGAACCTTCAGGTAGGAGGTAGGAGGCACTAAGCAAAGTGTGATGTATTGTCAGGTTGTTGTTATTTATGTTCTAGGATTAACTCTTCCGTTTACTGGTTGATTAACCTTGGGCAAAACATTTCTTTGTCTTTCAGTTTTTTCATCCATAAAACAAAGGGCCTGAACAGAATGATCTGACCTTTCTTTTAAAAACATTACTTACTAGTCCACATTTTATTTGTGATGCATTTTTTTAACTGGGCTGACATAAACCAAGTTAAAAATTCTCATATTCCCTATTGATACCATAATTTACAACTCATTCTGCCTCCCTTGCTTTAAGATCATATTCTTATTTTCATCTGTCTGTTGAACCTATCTGCCTGGATATCTCTCAAAACTTGATCTAAGATGAATGTTACTTTCCTTCCTACTCTTTCAGAAATGTAACCTTTCTAGGTACTTATATTCAGGCTTGTAAAATCCCATTTGGTTCTTTCCTGTCACCTCTCACATCCAATTCAACTTTTCCAATGTCTTCATTGATTTATTTGTTGAGTATCAACTTGCCATACATTAAGCACCTAGAAAGAACAAACCCAGAACATGCCCTGAAGGAATTTCACCTAGTTTTTTGGATCCCTCTTTCTTTTCCCAAAGAAAAATTTTGGTTCAGGCCCCATCACCTTTACCACAACCTTTTTCATAACCTCATTCTTCTTCCCATAATAATCCTTCTTCTACCATAATTCACAACTCTGTCATTAAGATGTCTTTCTAAAGTGGGACGCTGATAATGGCACTGCCACACACACACACACACACACACACACACACACACACACTGTCATCACAATATCTGGTGTGTATAGGTTCCAAAAGAAGTTTCAAACTCAGGGTTCTAAACTCAGGTTTTTAAGGTCTCTGGTAAGAAAAACAAATGTACGACTCTGGTTAAGGCACTCAAGAAGGAGTTACAGAGTCTGCAGAGATTAGGAGTGTCCATGTACTGCCTAAAAACTTTCTATGAATTTAAAATATCTACATTTATGGATTGGAATGGTACCAGCTCCTTGATTCCAAACCTCCCTTCCAACCCACCCATGTTGCAGCCATACCAAAACCTTTATCATGATCATTCTCTGCATGACTGTTTCCATATTATTTTTATCATGTTCTTCTTTCTTCCAGATGCTCCTCTTCCCAGTGAATCTATCCTCACTTCTCCTCTTTCCCTCTTCAACTACTACTTCCTCCAGGAACTTTCTTTCCTTCTACCAGCAAGAATCCCTTGCTCTCCTGTGTGGCCACTTTATTTTATTTTTTTACATATTTATAAACATGATATACGTACCTACGTTCCACAAAGAGCTTTGAACAGAACTTTACATCTACAGTGCACAGAATGATACTTTTACTGAAGGGAAGTATGAATGAATTTAATAATTAAATAATTAACAGTTTTGAATACAAATAACTTTCTCAGTATGGGCTTCATGATTTAGAGTCTATTAGCCAAGGCTCTTGACTAAATTTAAGACATGTTTTGGAACATGTGGAAAAACATGATCTGGCTAATAGTAAAGTTTATTGAAAGGTATTATATGACTGACACACTGGGGTGTTGAAGTATGATCTTCATGGCTGATGACTATTCTTAACCATATTTTTATCTATTTTTAAAGAAATATCAAGTGGAAGGAAATTATATTTGTAGATGAAACAAAGATGTAACTACCTCCCAAGATTCAAAATAGTTTGATTTTATCCCCAGGCTGAAACAAAAAAATCAAAGTATTTCCTTTCTCCATCTCCTCCCTGCCTTCACTTTCTCTTCAGTAATCCATACTATAAATGATATCACCTTTACCTAGAGTCTTAGGACAGGAATCAATTTTGACTTCAGTCTTGCTCTCATTCCTAGACCAAATCAATTAATAAATCCCACAGAACCTGCCTCCCTAGCATGCCATTCCCTCTTCTACATCTTTGATGCTAAAATAACAGTATAAATTCCTACTGTTTTTCTTGACTCAATCAGAGTTGCTGTGCTGCTTCCTTATCTCGAGCTTTACTTTCCTCAAACCTGCTCTCTGGCCAGGTTATTCATTCTAAAAGGCAAATCTAATCTTGTCCCTTGAGGCTTTTATCATCTTGACCCTCATCTGTTTTGCCAGTTGTATCTTTTAGGCTTCTTTTCTGCATTCATCTTCAATTGCTTCTAACTCTTAGAATGGGCAGTTCTCTAACATAGCTTGATGTCCATATCTACATTGTTCTTCTACTTAAAATGTTTCTACCTACAGGAGGCTAAAATAACGGCACCCCGAAAATGTCTGCATCCTACCCCCCAGAACCTATAAATAGGTTAGATCATAAGGGAAAGGCAATTAAAATTACAGGTGTAAGCTAAGTTTGCTAATCAGCTGACCTAAGGACAGGAAGAGAAGTGTGGATGATCCAGATGGGCCTGATGTAATTACAAGCTCCTTATAAGTACAAGAGGGAGACAGAAGAATGGACTCGGAAAAATGTGACTAGGAAAGCATGGCTAAAAAGATGCAAAGTTGTCGGCAGGAAGATGGAGGAAGGAAGTCTGCAGCCAAGGAAAGTAGGTACCTTTCAAAAGCTAGAAAAGAAAGAAAGTAGATTCTTTCCTAGAGCTTCCCACACCAGTCATCTGACCTACAAAACAATGAAATAATAAATTCATTGCTTAAGCTGATAAGTTTGTGTTTATTTATTATGGTATCAACAGAAAATTAATACAACATACAACCGTGTGATTCTGGTGAGCAGCCATGATTCAACAGGACTCAGCTAAGGCAGGAATGCTGGTCCTGGTGAATAACTTCTATTTTGGCTTTTAACTGTTATGAGACTTACGTGTAAAAGTGCCTTCACCTCCTGAGCTAAAGGTCTCTCTAGGACAAATACCATGCCTTACTGACTTTTGAACTCATGATAGTGACTTGGATAGTACATCTAGTAATTATTATTTTTTTAAACAGTTGGAGATGGAATTGAACAGAAACGTTTCATGCCTTGAAGCAAATTCACATGGTCCACTGTTGAGGAGAAATGGGGAAGGCTGACTTAGAAGCAGTCCATATGGAAGACACTTAGGTTCCAACTTCCTAGAAGCACAGTGTAAATCAACAACATGAAAACAGATTAACACGAATACCCATTTTAGGCAGCATGAACACAGGTATTATTTCCAGAATCAGAAAATGCTTCCATTTTATTGTGTCTTGGCTCAGGCGTCTGGATAACATGATTAATTGTGGACTTGACTTCAAGACATATCCTGATATTATAGCATGTTCATATCAGGAGAAGGCAATGGCCAGAAAAGAACTGGGAAGGGTTTCCAACACTACAAAGAATGGTTTTAGTGACTGAAGATGTAAAATTTGGAAGAGAAAAATCTGGGTCTATGTGTGGTGGGTGGAAGGATGTACCTATAGAAATTTTTTTTTCTTTCTTTCTTTTTCTCTCTCTCTCTCTTTTTTTTTTTTTTGCTTAAGTGGATGAAGAGTTAGACATACTGTGCCTAAATCCAGTTAAGTTGAAAATAGAGAGCCCAGCACATTGAAGAAATAATAAACACATTAGGATATAACAATAACAACATGCAGATGGCATGTTGGTAATATGCTCAAAAGGCAGATTTTGACTAAAATAGACTTTTTAATAATTGCAACACCCCCTTAAAAATGGTTACTTTCAGAGTTAATAATTACATCCTCTTTTAAAGTGAGTTTTGATCATCAGCACCGCAGAACTAGCAGATGATTTTATTGAATAGGAATTTGAACTAGGAGACTTGTAAAGTATTGGTCAAAGTTATGATTCTACTTTTTTGTTTTGTTTTGTTTTGTTCCATGCTTAAGAATTTTTTATGATTTTCCCCCCAGTATGGGGAATTGAACTCAGGGGATCTTTACCACTAAGTTATATCCCCAACTCTTTTAATGGGGTGGGGAGTACTGGGGATTGAACTCAGGGGCACTCGACCACTGAACCACACCCCCAGCCCTATTTTGTATTTTATTTAAAGACAGGATATCAGTGAGTTGCTTAGTGCCTCAAGTTTGCTAAAGCAGGCTTTGAACTCTTGATCCTCCTGCCTCAGCCTCCCAAGCCATTGGGATCACAAACATGTGCCATGACACCCAGCTAATTTTTTATTTTGAGATAAAGTCCTGCTAAATTGCTGAGGCTATCCTTGAACTTGAGCTCCTCCTATTTCAGCTTCCTGAGTCACTGGGATTATAGGTGTGTGCTACTCTACCAGGCTCTATGATTTTTAACTTGTAATAGATTTCCCTACTATCTGGTGTAAAAAACATTACCACATACTTTCTTGCTCCTGGCTCCCTTCCAAGCCTTGTTTGCTCTCATAATTAGCTCACTCTCTCATAACTTTCATATAATTTCTAACTCTTCACAACACACCCAAGGAAGAAACTCAAGGACAGAAGGGATTATAATTTTTTTTCATTTTTATGTTCTCTTTTAGTGAAGAAAAGCAATTAAGCAAAAACAAGTCAAAAGCAAGCTGGGCTTTTTTCTCAGTGAGTAATCTAGAACAAAAGGCTTATCTGATTTATGCTAAAACTAGTTCATTGTAAACAAGATTTTAATACCCTAATCAAGGAAATTTTAAAAAAATAAGTTAAAGAAACATCTTGCTTTGTTATTTAGAGGAGAAAAAGATGACAGAATGACTTCTTTTTCAGCATTCTCACCTCACCTTAGGTATTTTGTTTTGTTTCATTTTATTTTTGTTGTTTCTGAGACTAAATGAGCTTTGAAAATAGGTATACAAAGAACAAATATTTTTGACTTTTATCTTTTCTCTGGGCAGTTGAAAAAGATGCTTTTTGTTTTCCTTGAAAATTGTTTAATTCTGTCTACAAAACACCAATAGACACCTAACACTCTACCCCCTGTTTTAAAGTACATTATATACTTGATTGATATTTGAATATTTGATATTCATAATAAAATTAGGTCGATTTTGTTGTCTGTGTTTTATAAGTGATGAAAATGAGGCTTAGAGAGGAAAAATAACTTTCTTAATGCCACACTAATATATAGTGAGTCTAAGGTTTTAATGTGGGTCTATTTAACTCCAATCACCATGACCATTGGCTATGGGCTTTGTATCAAGATTTATTATATCCTGTGTACCAAGCTCTGTCCTCAATACAGAACTAAAAATAACAAAACCCCTGCCTTCAAGGATCCTACATTCTAAAAGCAGTAACTAGTTAATAAATGTAACACAGCTGAAGAATTTTATAGTAGAAATAAATATTACGTCTTACATATTTTCTAAAGAAAGAAGAATCCACTTTGTACTATTTTGGGGTAGAAGGACCCGAGTATTCAATAGTTGAATGTGCATCACTAACACAGCAAATCCTTGACCCCTCCCACCCCCCAAAAAATGAAGACTGTTCCCATCATCAGATTCTCTTCCTCCCTGACTCAGGCATCAGCCATGCCAATGTGGTAATGGCTTTCAACTCTGCATAGATCTCACTTAAGGCTAACTCCAGGGCTAAGCAATGCCACCTGATGTTTCCCCCACATTGAAATATACTTGCCTAGTGTCCTGCATCATCAGATTCCTATCTAAAAACAGACAGATTAGTTAAAATCATGTGACACTTTTAAATACTTAATGTTATTTATTTATTTATTTATTTATTTATTTTACAACAGGGCAGGGCCACTGAGAGATTTATCTTTGGCAAGGGGCTAACTTTTTTTGCACACTCAACTTATATGAAATATCTAACTGTCCACATAAGAAATTTCCTAGACCCTCAAGTTACCCTCTCAGGCTTCTATCATAAAACTCTTCCACATCTTTTCTACCTGGGGAAATAATGTCTTACTGTCACAGTAGCTACAAAATCATCCCCTTTTCTTGTGCCCATAGGAGCTTGGCTTTATCATCTCTAGCACTCTTCTCCCTGTTTTTTTCTTGGGTATATGCTTTTTAAAAACCACTTCTTTCTGAGGATTATTAGAAATCTGACAATATATCTCTATATAATGTCCATGCTTGGGTGTGTCACTCTGTAATGTCTCATAAAAATATAGTCCCTTGATTTTAAATAGACTACAAGGACCAAATATCTTCCTAAAGCATGACTTTGTACAAACTAGATATTCCTGTGTTATTTAGTGCCCTTTTCATTACAATCTCCAGGAAAAAAAAATCCATATAATCAACTTTTCCCAGCAAATACATTTTTTGCATATTTTTATATGAGACCAACAATTAGTGTTTGGCTATTTCTTTGTTTTCATCTGTTTACTATGCTCTATTATTGAGAATGATGTTAAAATATATTACAAAGTATCCATGGGTGAGCATCACATAAAATGTTCAAAAGTTGCCACATATTTTTTTCCTTTTCTTTTTCTTTCACTTTTTTAAGCACATAATCTGAACTCTACGCAATGAAAGTTAATGACCTTTGCAGCAAGGTTTGAAAAAGCTCAGTGACATATTTGATAATGTGGAAAACAACTGTTTATTTGCATAGGTAAAGGGTAAGCCTAACTGAATATCCACATCCTTTCTCCTTCTTTCTCAGTGGGCTGGCTTCTCTCAAAGCAAGATCATAATTATTCTTTTTATTAGCAAGAACAGTCTCCCAATGCAGAAACAATGTGGAATGAGTTACCACAGTGTATCTGTCACAAAAACAGCCATATCACCATGAAGATAAAGTCACCAGCTTTTGGAAGGCAAGATCCCATTAGCTAAGCTGGCAGGTACTTTGTAGTATCTGGGAAAGGAGTGGAGTTTTTGTTATTGTTGTTTTATGTACAGGATTCCAATCTGCCAAGGAGCTACTGAATAAAATTATGTTAAGTTCCTTGAAAATCTGTATATTTAAATATATGCCCCAGATAACTGTGGGGTGCTGGGTGCAAGGGCAGCACCCTGGGAACTACTGGGTCAAAACAAAGGTAATGAGATCAAGGTTAGCAAGGTACTTGAGCAGTTAAGATATCCTAATAGGGAGAAGAACTCTCAAGCAGCCTGGTTTAAAGAGCCATCCTCTTTAGTGGGCATGTCCTGCTTGAAGTAGTTCAAGAAAAAAGAAAGGAGGACTTAGCCTAATAGCTCACCGACATTATTCCTAAAAACAACAAGAGAACAAAAGGCAAAATGAATTGTCATCCCAGTCATCAGTTCAATTGTGGGTTTTCTTTTGGATCAAGTGGCTCCTTTCATCTTCTATTGCATTGAATGACTCCTAATGTATTTTCTTTTTGTTATTAGTGCATTATAATTACATCTAACAGTGGGGTTCACTGAGACACACTAATGTGTGCATGTTAACATAATTGGATCCATTCCATTCCCCAGTACTTTTCCTTGCCCTCTGCTCCTCCCTCCCCAATGACTCCTAACTTTTATTGGTGCTTTTGAAAACCATGTCACTGGTCACAGAAAGTACAGATGGGTCAGTGCAAATCCAGCCACACTGCTGGGAAAGCAAATGGAGGTGCATTCCCTGTTGATTGTCAGTGAGATAATATATTCTTTTATTGAAACAAATAATCCTTTGAAAGACAGTCACAACAAGCTATCACATAATTCTTTAGGGCAACATAGCATGAAAAAGAGCTGTTCACTAAGTTCAGCAGAAGATTTTTGACTTCTGGCAAATTTTGCTAATGGCAATCTACAAAAATCTATGGTTCTTAAAACTAGGGTTTCCCTGCAAACTGGGATCACAATTGGCCAATTGAGGGATTTCCATCCCTCTGGCAGCACTTTAGCCCAATCTAAATTTGATTGATTCCTTAAATGGAGTGATTTAATTTTCTCCAAATGTCTACAGATTTAATAATGCCAACTTCAGAAAATCAAATGAAAAACTGGGTCAGCTGACCAGGTAATGTAGGCCAAAAAAAGAAAAAAAAATTGTGCTTTAAAATTCCATGTAACGTGTAAGTTGTTTTGATTTTTCTGAATTATCTGAATTGTGTCTCTGTAGGATAATTCTATAGTCTATATCTTGAATATGTAATAAGAGAATTTTAAGATGAAAGAAAAGAGTCTTAATTCACAGCTCCAATAACATTCCTGCCCTTTACTTGGATATAAGTAAATACTCATAATTACTGGAGATTACTTTAACTGCTGCAGTTCTGAATGGGCTATATAAGGTGGCCACGTGAACTTGGCAATTCATGGGCAAATAATCCAACAGAAAAGGAAGGGCTATAGGTGGTGTAATAAAACTTTTGTATAAGTAGGTATAATCTGAATGTGTAAAAAGTATGTTGAGAAAAATTAGTAGCTGCTCTCATCTAGGCGATTATGTTTCTTAATATCAAAAACCTTCAAAACATTTATTGAAAAAAGCTGTGGCTTTACACCATGTGTAACAATACCATGTAAAGTAAAATCTTCTTGAAGATTTCAGTAATAATGACTAGGAGTAAGATAAATTAAACCCTCTCTCCTCCTTCCCTCCTTCTAAAGGAGAAGAATAAGACACTGATTTTAAGCAAACTATGTCTTAGGCACTGTAATTTTGTTGATGTCTTTTAATTCAGAAATTCCCTTCCACTATAGTTCTCCATCGCAGTTTCCACAGCTTAAGACAGTTGGACTCCTTCATTAATCATCTGGATGAACATACGATTTTTCTCTATAAACTAGGAAAAAGTCAAAAGCCCCTTAGGTGTATAAAGCTATATGAGGATTAGAGAAGAGGGAGTCTGTTTCTCTTCATGAGAAGCATAAGATAAGCAACATGACCAGAAAATATGAGAACTTCATTCTTTAAGCCCACCCACTGTCACAAATTTCCAAAAGATACTTTCTGAAAAGGTCACAGTGAATCATGCTATTTAGGAGCCAAACTTCCAGAAGCCTCTTCCTCTTACCTAGATAGACATAGAGACATACAAGAATCAATGACTGTCCTCTTAAAGAACATTCCTTTAAGACTGCTTATGAGAGAAATTTTATAGGAAAACCTTGATCATCAGTGGTTTTAAGAATGGCTTTCAATGGGCATGGTGGTGCATGCCTGTAATCCCAGGGGCTCCAGAGGCTGAGGCAGGAAGATTTCGAATACAAAGCCAGCCTCAGCAAAAGGGAGACACTAAGCAACTCAGTGAGACCCTGTCTCTAAACAAATACAAAATAGGGCTGGGGATGTGGCTCAGTGGTTGAGTGTCCCTGAGTTCAATTCCTGGTACAAAAAAAAAAAGGCTTTCAAATCCCTTCCAAAATTCTCAGAGGCCTCCTGGATTGAACAAGGAACAAGAAAAATCAACAAGGTCAAATCTGCATTCTCTTCACTCCCCAGTTCAATGAGAAGACACCTGTTTTTATTGATTTTTATTTGTCCTTCATGAAGGATTTACCTTGGAGCAAAATGGAAAAAAGAAATTTAAAAAGTAGCAATCTATAAGAAAAGAAAAACAACATCAAAGTAAATTCAAAGAGAATAGTTGACACCTTTGTTTAGGCACTCATTCAGCCCTTCACTAAACACATATTGGGCGCCTACTTAAAGTCAGCCATTGTGTTAGGGGACCTTGAGATACATGAAGGGAAGAGTAGATATGTCAGCCCTCAAGGGGCTTCTATTCTGGTAGGAAGAAAACAGAATAAGTGAAAAAACAGAAAATTGAGTTAAAAACTAAAAATTACTATGGAGACAGAAGGGGACCCAATGGCGGTATTTAATAGGGTAGTCAGCATAAGTCTCACTAAGGCACTATTTGGCAAAATCTTGAAGAATGTGAGGATACTGAACAATAATTTAAGCATTAAGAATTACATTATTTTTCCATTATGGGCACCTAAAGAAAAGTTCTTGATGAGCTTTTTCTTAAAAATAGAGTCACTAGATAATTAGTAGCAATCTCAACTTTTACCACTTTATGAAGTCACAAAAGGGAGACAAAAACGTAATTTTTTTAAAAAGCTTTCTCTCATTATACTTCTGGTCCATGAGAAAATATTTACCTCTCTGCCCCCTTCAACCCATAAATTTGAATTTAAAAAGCAACAATTTGTCAATAAACTCCTAGGTTTTCTCCAAGTAAAGTCAAGTTTATCTCAGGTACACCACTGTGTGCAAGACAAGCCTGAGTATTAAGAATTACAAACATACCTCCATTTAACACTTTATTGTATATTCTCTGTACTGTAGACATTAAGACACTGATGTTCAGTTAGGTGTACCCAAAAATAATCCCAGAATCATAAATGATAGGGTATGAAGGCAGAAGTTATTAAGATATTACTAATGTTTTGTTAAGCTTTTAGCAGTTTACAAATCACTCATTTTCAAAATCATTTAATTCAAATGTGCTGAACATATTTTCATTTATTTTTTATTAATGTTATTATTACCATGAATTAAAATTCTTCCAAGTACTTTTGCGATCTGCCATGTCACTTTTCCCTCAGTAATAGACTAATTTCACTTGCCCATTTACAGAAATATTCAGATATGGGAGGTTAAATTATTTGCTAGTCAGCAAAATTATTTGCTCAGTAAAGAGAAAATATGAGATCAGAACTCAGGTTTCATGACTTCATAACTCTTACCTCAACTGCACTGATTCCCAATTATAAGGTAAGAGCTGCCTTAAGTGGAAATTCTGAAAATGAGACGCAGTGCATGCTTTATAATACTGTGATTAGTTTCCTTCCCAGTACTTCCAAGTTTATTTTTTTAAGAATAAGATGAAGCCCTGTTTCATAACAATTAGCGTAATTGGAAGGAAATCTTTGAAGTCTCCTTAAGCTGGTTATTCTTACAAGTTATTTCAGTTCAAAGCCTTCACAAGGTTTCACCTGTCATAATAAGAAATATCTTCTATCATGCTTTATAATTAAGAGTGGCAACATTATTTTTTTCAGATGATTTGTAAAGTTCTCCCCTGCTCTAAAGTTCTGTAATTCTAATTAAAGATTTATATATCTTTAGCCTATGAGTTTATTACTATGGGAAATTATACTGTTCTTAAAATCACCTGGCCAACACAATTTAAGAAATAACCTCCTATGAGTCAAAGTGTTGATGATGATTTAAAATATCTGGATTAAAAAGATCCATTATCAAGGGGTTAAAGAAAATAAAGACATGTTGGGGAAAGGATCACCCTTTTAAAACCCATTATATCATCATTTAAAAGTTTTTATTATTTGCAATATATTTCAGTAAAGCATCTGATGTTCTATTTATACCACTTCATCCTTTAAATTATTGGTCATGGAGAGTCCTTTCTATGTTCTTCGCTCAGGATATTTATCTACAACTGCAAGCATAAGAAAATTTTGGTTTAGTTGATTAGTTTTTCAATGTCATCATTATTTACAGAACATATAAGGACACAGGCAACTTCTCTTCACAGAGTCAACATTACAGAGGTACAATTGAGCTGGGACTTTTATAAGTAATAAATATAATGACAAAATTGATTTAATCTTAGAAATAGCACACACATACTCTTCAAGTAACTTTTTTTGGTTATACCCAAACTGGTGGACAAAAAGCTAAAGATACGTACAAAATAAATATTGAATAGTCACACAGCCTTCTATGTATATAATGTAAACAAAGTAGACATTTGATGTCTAATCATATAAGGTAAAATTCTGGTCTTTCCAAGTTCCGTGGCTATGAATTAGGAGCTTCTAGTACTGCAACAGTAGAAGTCAATTAACAGACAGTTGAAAGGATTGTTTTTAGTTTGCATATGTACTAGACATTTCAGTCCAGTGAGGTTTTGTCAACATTCACCAATTTTTCTGAAGAATACTGAATCTAAATGAAGAAATATGATTTAGGAATCCATATCAAAAATATGATATTTCCTTAAATTAGTTCTGTGCCAGAAAGAGTAATTTTTTTAAGTTATAAAACAAATATACATCAGGATTCTGGCAAATGGAAGTTGGGTACTTCACAGAGAAATTGGCTGGCTATATGGCAACATAGGAGTTGAAAGATAAGGAAGATCATGGAAACTACTATAGTCTGGATGTTTGTGTCTCTTCAATATTCACTTGTTGAAATCCTACCCCAGATGAAGAATCAGGAAGTGAGGCCTTAGAAAGGAGATGAGGTCAGCAGGGCAGAACCATCATGAATGGGATTAATGCCCTTACAAAAGACTCCAGAGAGCTCTGGTGCCTCCTTTCATTGTGTGAGGATGCAGGATGAAGACTACTTGAATGGACTAAGATAGAAACAAATGACAAGGTAAAGGCAGCAAGTATCCCTCCTCCCCCAAAAAATGCCAAATGTTTTCTTTGATATAAGGAGGCTGATTCATAGTGGTATAGGGATCAGGAGCATGGGAGGAATAGAGGAACTCTAGATAGGGCAGAGGGGTTGGAGGGGGAGGGAGGGGGCATGGGATTATTAATGATGGTGGAATGTGATGATCATTATTATCCAAAGTACAGGTATGAAGACAAGAATTGGTGTGAATATACTCTGTATACAACCAGAGATATGAAAAATTGTGCTCTGTATGTGTAATAAGAATTGTAATGCATTCTGCTGTCATATAAAATAAAAATTTTTTTTAAAGGCAGCAAATAGTTTCTTCTCCAAATATTAATATCAAATCTCTTTTAAGAACAAATGCAATAGAATATGAATTGTGATGTGACATAAAAGTTCTGAAGCACATAATGATATTGAGTATTGCTTATGAATAAGTTGTAGAAGAACCAATTTATCTAGGTATAATTCATTTGAAGAAAAATCTATTTTTATTTTCCCTATAAATGATTTTAATTTGAGGTCTCTGTCTACATTTCACTAATACTGGAAGGCTAATGCACCTCAAAACTCTGTAACTATTTGCTTGCCAGTTCTACTTGTAAGACTGTAGCCTTCTAATATCACAAGGGTCCTGAATAATCAAACAATAAGTGTTCATTTGAGTCAGTGAAATGCACATTTATTTTGCAAATATGGTATAGGATTTATACATGCAAAATAAATATATTTATTTCTTAGATCAAGACTTATATTTCGACATTTCTAAGAGCTTACCATTCATATTCAATTTAAATATAGTTCTTCTTGCACATAGAAAGTGAAACAATAAGGTTAATTAAAAATGGAAGAAAAAGAGACCACCTAAGATAGCATGACATTAGATCTAAATTTCAGGGAAAAGTCATTGTACCTGTTGTCTCATGAATAGTGAAAATTTGAAAGTAAAATCTATTTATTTATTCCTGAGACAATAAGGGACACACAAAAATACTGAAAACCCTTAAACATGAAAAACAGTGACTTTATTTCTTTACAGACCCAATTCTGTGCATGTGCTAAGGCATATGAAAGTTATATCAGAATGATGCTTTATTAGAAAGAAATATAGTTTAAAAGAAATAAAGTTTGCATGAGTTTGCAGCCAAAAAAAAAAAAAAAAGAAAAAGAAAGAAATATAGTAGCTTTGAGAAAGAATAAGAATGATAGGAGACAAAAGAACGTTTAGAGACAGAGCAATTTCATAAAACCTTTTGTAACAGTTCCTTTTGGTTATTTGAGTAAACTTCCTTTTGCCTTTTCAGCACTTACTTTGTTCATTTCAATCCTTTCCACTTCTATATTTACCTTCCCCAACACTCCCAACCCCTGTCCCATTATACTTAGGTCATGAACACAGCAAATTCAAGATACAGTAAGAAAGTGTCCTGGAAATACAGTGGTCAACAAAAAACACAAATTCCTGCCCTCAGGGAGCTTACATTCTACTAGGAAAAGTTGACATTAAATATAATTGCAAAGACAAATATGTAATTACTATTATGATTGCTGTGCAGGAATAGTATAGGCTTCTAATCAAAGCACCAATACTAATTTAAAGTGTTTAATATACTCTTGAGTTATTAAACACCTATTATGGCTGAATCTGCATATATAAATAAATTCTTGATTTAGTCATTTATTTTTCTCAGACAACTGTTAAAGTAAAATATAAATAAATGAATAAATATTGAAATAAGCCACTAAATATACAAAAAGAAAAAAACACAAGAAATTTCAAAGCAAAGAGACAAACAAATTCTAAGTAGAAAGCAGGAAAAAGATAACATTATCAGTGATCCTAATAATAATAATACTGACAAATTTCAATAAAGACTTTATACAAAATTTCATCAAGACTATTTGGAATCCATTTACCCAAAATCAACAATAGTAAAGTTGACTTTGGATAATGTGTCTTCAGCTCTTTCAAAGAAAGTTATAATTCATTGAAATGAAATTTATGCTTAATCAAATGCAGGTAAAGGTGACATAGCCTTATTTAGAAATTATGGACTCTGAAGTTTGAAACAAAATAACCAATTGAAAATAATGGGCAACATGGCCGGAGGGAGAAAGCCTGTGTGTCCTTCAGTGTGATTCTGCTACCACATAGCAATGATCTCCAGTGTATCCAACTGTCTCACATGTTTGTGTTATGTACAGATGATAATATATTTTGCAGTTTTCAAACCTGAGACATAAGAAATATGTCTACATAATGTCCACACCAACTCTGTAAATGTACCTCACAGAATGATATCAGTGAGAAAGGAATAGATAGGATGATGAAGGCTATCAACAGGATTGTTCTTTCTCATGTGTTACATCATTTTACTAAACGAATTGTATTCATAGATCTCTGAGCATTTGAAAATTTAGAAAATATTAAGAATTCATGCAGAATTCAAGATGTGAACACAATTCACTTCTGGATTCACAAAGAAGACATTAGTCCACAAAGGTTATTTCCAAACCCCACTGTATTCACTGCTCCAAAGAGAAGAATGGTGTGGAGAAAAAAATGATCCAGGATTACATTGTGTTGTAAAGATTTGGGAAAAAAGAGTTTATAACACAAATCAGTTATTCCTACGTTGGCCAGGTTTAACATCTATTTTATGCATAACCTGACATAGAAAGCTAAAATATGACATAGTTAGGCATTTTTTGCCCCCACCAACAGGTGAGTTATTTAGCCACAAGAGACTCTAATTCATGTGTACCTTCTCTGAATTCCTACCATACTTTGTAATACTCTCAGAAAACTTCCATTCTGTTATTTATTCCAACTTGCCCACATTTTCATTTCCCTGTCATATTGATACTCCTTGAATGTGCTGCCATGTCATAGTCCTGATATTTTGCTGTAGAATATAAATTTGTTAATTTGCAATAAAAACTGACTAATAATGATCCTCATTTTTAATATATATACACAGATATATCCAATTAATCAACATGAAATGAATGATAAACACTCAGTCCATCTTAAAATCTTCTTTTCCCATTTGACATCAAAAAGCATCTTGGTACCATTAATAATAGAAGAATTCAATGAAAAAAATCAAATTCTTGTCCTCTGTAGCTTTGTGCTGATTGAGGGACAAAATTTGAGGAAAACAGGTAAAATGAAAATATAATGTTTTCTACACCTGCCAACAGAAAACATTTAAGACTAACAGTAAAACTGAATGAAGTGACACTCAACGTTAATTACACCAAACAAATATCAGCTAAGCATAAACATGAACTATTCCATATGTAGAGTTAAACGCTTATAATTGGAAAATTATTTTAAGTTACTTTTTCACAGAATAATGAATGTATTAGTGTGTATACCTAGAAATTTTGTATGTATACACACATTCATACAAACATATACTTGCACATATACAAATATATTTTCCTAAGCCAGCAAAACAAAATATATGCCATCCTGAGCCCATGTAATAACATGATTAGAACTACTACTTTAGAGTAAGCAAAGGAGAATTCGACCTCAAATAACAGTATTTAGGAAGTACCCCAAATAGTACACACAATCTTTAAAAAGGAATGACACATGCTGCTATTTGCATAGTTGCTAGACTTGAAATGTGATTAAACTATATCATTGGAAATGGTTGACCAAAACAGAAACTGCAACAGAATACGTTACTGACTCAAAACCTCCTAACAGCATTTGTTTCTAAAGCTCTATTTTACACATTTAAAACTTTGATCGCATTTCTTACTTATTGCTTGGCTCATGTTCAGATGCTTTTTCAAGCAGAAAAGTTTCCCTGCTAGACGACACAAATGTGAAAGTGTAGAACTGTGAGCTTGGGTCCCGATTCACCGTATTAACAACTTAGAGCATAAAAAAAAGATTCATGGAATTCAAGGAAGAGATACATTCCAGTATTAAAATAATGATAATAATGTTTTTAAACTAGAGTCTAAGGACATGTTCACTAACACACATTAAGAACAGTAAAAAGGCTATCCTATGCATTGGCTACAGCTGCATGTCACCTACTTCATTTTCATGACAATAATAAACACAATGCAGATGGTTCCAAATGGCAAATTAAACATGCTTCTGAGTTTTGTACCAATGCCAAAATGTACACATGCCTGACTTACCAAATGATGTAGGAATATATTGCTGGTTGATAATGTCCTTAAAGCTAGTATTCATAAAGATAGAATGGGCTTGTTTCAAGTCTCTGTTTGTCTCTTTCACAATATTTCATTTTTAGATCACCATGTGATTAATGTGTACATACGACATTTAGCAAACAACAGGGTGATGAGCCTACTGCATACCATTTTGGTGCTGCACATGCTTAGACTTACATCTCAATACAGAATGGCTAGGGCAGGTGTGTTCCACCAATGTTTGAGGATGATTTATTTATGGTTACTGCACTCATCACTTAACTACCATTAAATGGCACTGTCAAAACTGACATCCAAACCTGGAGCTAATTTCTAAATATACTAATTATATAAGCAGCTGACATGGAACAAAAAAATCACTCTAAAAAGCAAAAGGGAAGAGGATGAAGGAGAGTGAAACAGAAAACATTTGATGAATTTATCTTACCTTAAATTCACAAATATACATTAACACACATACCTACCTCCTAGTGCCCATTACCAATGCCATAAGGTCTACATACATTTGCATAATTTAGACACTGTAATTCATAAGATAATATTAGGAAGAAATAAAATAATGTAATACCTTTACTTTTACCTATGCATTTGATGAAATGGGTCCATGAAGAAAGGTTTTCCAGACAAATAGAATAAAGAGGAGAAAAACAACAATAAGAATTATGAATATATGCAAATGCACCGCTCTCTGAAAACTAAACAATACAAGACAAGAAAGTATAAATAAGGTTTTGAAGATAAATGGCTATGCAATCAATACATTCTGAGACATTTGTCCCTTTTTAAAGGCAAGTACATGCAAGGAATCAGATGGCCCATGCTCATTTTAAAAGACTGCACAAAAGAAAGATACGCAATGTAGGTAGTGGGAAAATTATTGACTCCATGTCACAATACACTCAGCATTCTAGAAGCCAGAAGCCAGAGATGTCTATATGTCCCCAACTGCCATGCATGGATGAAAAATGGACTCTTTTTGACGTTGGTTAAACTGAGAATCTTCTTTCAGATATTAAATTACGAAGGTTCTTGCTTTTTGTTTTGTTTTGTTTGTTTTACTATAACCACCCTTAACTGCATATGCTGATAAATGTACAGAAATCTTCAACCACAATTTCTTAATGTCTCATTTATTTGCAGGTATTATAGTGCAAGAAATGAAGGAAAATAAAAGTCATAGGAGCAAACCAAAACAAAATCAAACTAACAAATAAAGGGGAGGAAAACACATAGAAAAAAAAAAAAGGTGAACAAAAGTTATGTCTTTAATTTGCAGCCAGATAATTTGCAAGCATTTGCCCAAACTTTGCAGTGATGGTTTGAAAGCAGCTACAGAACAATAAAACACTGAAAGCAGAGTGGAAAAGGAACAGAGCCCATACCTTGGTCGCCCATCATCAGGTGCGCCAGACCTTGAAGGGAAACAAGAGCAAAGTCAGCAATAAACAAGGGAGCATGGGAAGGCAGGGTTGTCACAGTGACAAAAATGTTCAGTGACAGACATCTTGTTTCCTATGAGACATGTCTGTATCACAGAGGCAAATCAAAAAGCATTCTTTCAACCACCCCTGGTTGGAATGCTTTGGGGGCAAAGAGTTCTAGAACTGCAATTTAAACACTGGCATATGCTGCACTGTGTATATTTTCTATATATCAGTTGGAACAATCCAAAGTATGAGAGTATGACTCAAAATCCAACTAATCCCTTAAATATTACATCTGCCCTTCATGCCCTTTTGTTGAGATTGTTTTGAATACCGCCCTCAAAGGGCTTGTCATTCTTCAATGATAAAATCACATTTTTAAAAACCCAAAGGACTACCTGAAACATGGGCTGGGTCTGATCTTTTTCCCCTCATCAAAAAAATGAGCAGTTTAATAATTAAATGAAAAAACAAAAAAGATCCTTAGTCACATTTAAATGATAATGCAGAAATGTCTCCTTGTCTGACACATTTAGCAATTGACTAGGCTTGTTCAAATACAAAAAAAAAAGAAAAAGAAAAAGAAAAAGAAAAAAAATTAGACATGCAGTTTTAAAATTTACTACAGAATAATGTTTTTAAGGAAGAATAGATCACCTTTAAATAGAATCCAGTAATTTTCCATGGAGAACAAAATTATTTTGCATTTTCTGAAAGGTTATTTAAATGCTAAACTATAAATTAATGTAAGTATTTAAGACATATATTATGGATATAATTACATCAAGAAACATTCCTAAAAGAATACTGAACTCCCTTTATTTAAATTATTTATTTCCTGCTTGACAGTGAAATTAAGATTGAAGATAACTCCTTTTTCTTTTCAAGAATATTGCAAATGCTCTTTGAAATATTTCTCTCATTAAGACACTACTTTTTAATGAAAGACATAAATCTTAGTTCTTTACTCTAAATTAAAAAATAAAGCTATTTATAATCAATGTATATTTCAAGAATTTTGGAAAATGTTGGAGAAATATAAGATACATACAATAAATTTAACATTTTTATTTTCAATTCCTAGTGCTATTTCAAAAATACTTGAAACTATTTTGAACTATATAACATTTTGCACCAATACTAAATGTAATCTGTAGTTTCATAAAATTTTAGTTATATTCAAACATCCTTGTAGGGAAAATATAATTATAAATTATCTTATAGTCAAATATAATATGGAAATCATTTAATACATTAGTTTGGTATTCTTTCAACCTCTAGTTGGAATGCACTGGGGGCAAAGAGTTCTAGAACTGCAATTTAAACACTGGCATATGCTGCACTGTATAATCGCTGTGTTTCTTTAGTGATTTTAACAAAAAAATCTTCACACAGAAGATTACAATTTATGATCTGCTGATGATTTGTGTTGTATACAGTGAAGAAGAGTGACTGATTTGTCCAGGTTCTATAAGTTTTCACTTTACTTTTAAAACTACTAATAATGTTTCATAATAATGTTTTTATAGATTAAATCCTGGAATTATCTGTGATAATTTTAAAAGTTCTAAACTTGAGCAAATAAATTTAGAGATTTCTAAGAGTGGTATTTAACAAATCCCCAAAGTATTCACATTCTCTTGTGAGATTTCCTCTAAGAGGAAAAAATTTCCCCTAAGATTGCCTCTAAGAGGAGCTCAGCCACATTCTCAAAGTCATAAACAGGGATGTTAAAATTAGGATTGAATAAACTTTATTACACCTGTTTATGGCCTACCATGAGAATCTTATCAAGTCTTTGTATGGAACATGTGTATCTGAGGAGAGGCTTTCATGCTAAGTAGGCTGATTTTAAAGCCCCTTGGAATGCAACTAGATTTAAAGAGGAAAAAAACCAAAACCATGGAACATTTTACAAGATGGTTAAAAAGATGCAAAAAAGGTTGAAAAGATATCATTTAGAAATGACTTTCAAACTAGATTCATGTGCACAATATAAATGAGACCAATTTTAAAAGATATCAGGCCTTCAGGGTAATGTCATCTTTATCAAGTGTATTCTCACATGCAATTAAAATTATATGACAAAAAAACAGAAGCCAAATGCTGATTCAACACTTAGAAAAGCGTGATGTATGTACAATCTCTTTGAAGTTTAAAAAACAAAACAAATATTCAGCATCAACTATAATTCTGTCGATGAAAGAAACACAATTATGATGTTGAACCCTGCTACTGATCAATTTTGTGTTACCATGAAGAGTTATTTCTTGGAAACAAAAAGTTGGTAAGTTAATGGCTATTTGTCTGTAAATTTGGATGGGGAGTCTTTTTGTAAGAAATCCTTTCTTCTGTAGAAATGTTCATATTTTTACAGAATGACTATATTTCAAAATACAGTAGCAAAATAAGCTAAATACTGTCTTCTGATATATAAATATTAATTAACTGCTTATGCAAGGACTGTTAATGCTGTGACTATATAAAATGATGTAATTTATGTAAGATAAAACCTTCCCTTTCACAATTCTTTTGCTATACCTAGTTCTTTTTTGTATGCTTATCTTTTGAAGCTTTGGTCAGAAGTACACTGATAATTGATGTTCTTTAAAAATAAAAAAAAAATATTGAACTATCTCTCCAGGACTCTACAGGAAAATGCATAACTTTCTGAAAAATCCTTGATATAGAAAATTTAAGAAAACTTGAATAAAATAGTTTCCACAGACACAGAATATGACAAATATACTTACCAACATTGACATCAGAGTGCTGTGGGCTTTCATTTCCATTGGCCAATGACTTATTTTTAATCTACACTTATGCCTCTTACTTAGAGTCAGTATTTTATTCTGTGTTCTGTTTATAAGTCAAAACATTTGAAACAAAACAATGGACTTGAAATGATACAATGCTAAACATTTCCAACAGAAAAGAAGAAATCATTTTGATCAAGATTAAAAAATGAAGAAAGGGTCATGCACTGTGTTTTGAAACTGCAAAGAAATGCTTTCTCTTCTAAAATAAAAAGAAGTAGCACTGTATCATTTTTCCATATAGAACACTGCAGTAAGCATCCTCAGGTTCATGTGGGATGCTGAAATCCATCAAAGGTTGGGCTCAAGACTTAGGGTGTTCCATATTCTCGGGGCTGACAGGCATGGGAGTGTGTGTGTGTGTGTGTGTGTGTGTGTGTGTGTTCTATATGAAAAGTGATACATAACCCAGACACCAACCAACGTTCAGAAGGAAGTTCAACTTACCGTGGACATTCGAGGCACACTCTATTAATACTAAGAAATAAAAGGCAAACGAGAGTTGGAAAATAAGGTAGAAAGCACCCACCTTCCACATTGTTGTCTTCTGAAAGCACATGACAAGGAGGAGAGAAAAGGAAAAACATTGATTAAGCAGCATGCAGACTGGACCTTGCCTTTGCATGTCTTCCTCATGCAAGGCACCAAACACATCATGCAAGTGCTCCATCACTACCATTCCAGGGGGAAACAAAGTCACAGGGGAGCGGGTTCCCTCCCACTGGCAGCATTTACAGGTTGTGAGACAAAATTTCAGGATAACTGCCATGTCCTGAACAAAGGGTTTTTTAAAAGCATTTCACTGCCCAGTGTAAAGCACGCATTACGGTTATTACATGTCGCTGGCAGGGACATTCTAAACAATTATTTTTAAAAGCTTCTTTATATTTTAGCAATTCTAAAAGGTCCTATTTCTATCTATTGATTGGGACCTGGATAAAAGAAAAAGTCCACTGGAAATTTCACCTGAAGTTACTCCAGTTCTACTAGATATATTATCCTTTAGCCACTGCTGCCTTCTAGTATTTCTAGTAATTCAACTGATTTTCTTAAAACAATACAATGCAAATGTATGCAACTAAAAGCACAGTTTATTATTATAGCATAGTCATTTTATTGCAAAGGATGGCAGTTTACTATAATTTATTAAAATGCTAGCTTTCTAAGATGTTGAGTAAAACAGTGACCATTTCAAGGGAAGCTCATGAGGAAGCTATCCATCAGGCAAAGCTGATCAAGGTTTAATTGCTCTGTAATTCTACTTAGGATATCAATGTAGTTAAGCTAAAACAAAATTAGGCAAACTCTTCCCTTGTATTTCCATATATCTATATAATACGTATATATATAGTATATGTATTCATATTTCTATGTGTATATATGTGGGTATATTTACAAACACATATAAAAGCAGATTATGTGTATGTTTCCTACACATAATCCATTTATAAGTACATGGGGTTTCAACTGTTACTAGTACCTACTAGACAATTCAAGTGCTTTTCAAAACTCAGACGGGCAATTGTACTAGACATGGAAGGGGCAGCTGTCTTAGGGGTATAGGACAAGAGCAAGGTTTCAGTACTTATCAAAAATGTTTCAATAGTTAATTATACACACATGGACATTCTAGTCTCATCATGATATTTTGCTTAATTGACTGTATTTTCTAAAGTGGTATTTGAGCAACAGTGTTTCTAATAATAAAACAACAAAAAGTATAGAAATTTGAGAGTAAAAAGTATAAATACATCATTTCATTACATTCAATGAATAACTTTGTTAAAGGGCACTGTTACTAATGAATTAAAAATCATCAATTTTGTCTAAACTATATTATCAGGAAACCAAAGTATCAACACAGACACATTTATTGATGTAGTGTTAGTTTATGATAGAGACTTGGTAACTAATGTGGACCTAATGTCTTTACACAGTAATTGGTTTTCCAGAATTTACTTGAAAGAAATAGCAAAAAAAGTGATTTGAATATTTGGTAATATTCACTTCTAATTTGTTTTTTGCTTCCAGTCTCTCAAATAAGGAATTAGACTGAAGTTGTTACTTTTCAATGGCAACTTTAACATAGGATAAATATTAACAATTCATTTTATCAATTTATATTGGAAATAATACTATTTCAATGTTTAAGATACAGTTTAGTTTCCCATTAATTGCCCTTTAAAATTATATTTCTTCTTTAAGATGCTTTAAATAAGATTATTTAACATGTATAGTAAAGTAACAAAATTTGGGAATAAAATCAGGAAATTCTGAGGAGAATGTAGGGAAAAGACAGTCTGTCCAATTCTATTACATCATTTAGTTTCTGTAAACAAAAGGTTGGCAAATACCATTGTGGGTAGCAAAGTCACAGTAGGGATTTGGCAAAGAACTGCATAAAACTCTAATAGAAGAAAAATAAAAACTGAAAAACAAAACAGGTCCAGACAGCACCCATTTTACAAATGTGCTAAATAGGATATTAGAAGAGAAACTATATTCATCAAGTCAAAGTCATTAATAGTCTCTGAAGAGAGATAACTAAGGCACAGGCCCACGCAGTGCTATTGATTCTGCCCTGCCCACCAGCTACCCTTGACTTATAATTCAGAAAAAGAGACTTAATTAATAGGACTTCCTGCATGTAAATCCAAGTCATGCCAGATGTGCGAAGATCCTGACTTGATCTATCTGGGAAGATTTAGATATTTTTTAATCAAAATATTAGAATAAAAGGGAGGAGGAGGAGAATAAGAAAAGAAACCTGGCTTGGAACCGACTTTTCTTGAGTTCCCATATATTTTCCTACTCAGTTGCAGGATTAAAAACAATTATTTCCTCATTTAATTCTATTCTACCCACTTTGGTCTCCATTTTTTGACTTTGGATTAAAACTCGATAACCCTAGCACATTTCAGAATTTGGATACCGTCGTAACTGGTGATAGCCCTAGTAACATTTATAGCCACTCCCCAAGAATAATTCTTTCTCTCCTTCCTTCTAGTTTGTTTTTAGACTAAACAATGAATAACAAGTTAGAAGAGAATAGTTCTTCTCATCACATCAACTTCTGCTTGTGTTTGTACATTGTTATGCAACCAAATGCTATTTTGGTTTTGAGCAGCAAGAGAGAGGCGCTGAATTCTGGCATGCTGGGGGATAAGGGGAAAGCAACATATTTTGGTTTAATGTAAGGTAGAAAGCAATCTGTCTGGCCTTACCTGTGAACAATGTCAAGTTAGGGGAAAAAAAAATCTCTTTATTTGCAGAAAACCCTGGCTTCTTAATTCTGCTCACCTAGTCCTCAGTGAGCACATGATTGGTGGGTCTCTTAGTAATCAGCTAAACTATGACAACCTATAGAGAGCATCCTCTTGTTTTCTTTTTATTATAAAATTAATGACTCCAAAGCTCATGAGGAAAAAAATCTACTTTAAGTTTTATTTTTCTTTTATATAAAATATGCTTCCATCACAAAGATGGGAATTAGACACTAGATTATCAGTCACATTCTATAGAATGGCTTTGTGCTGACATTAAAGAGAGCAGCACACAGGCACATGGTTAAATTGTTATCTTTAAATTACTGCAAAACAGTATCTACATAACATTTTTTTTTCTTTTCACCCGCCCCTCAGCTTATAAAAACACAAGACAGTAATTTACGTTTATCATGACAGTGTTCTTGGCACATAATCTTAATTATATGCTTTTAGGAAAAGAAAAATGAATAAGAAAACAAATGCACTTGTTTCAATATAAAGAAAATTTTTTAAAAAGTAATAATGACCAGTGATCAAATTAAAGTCTGAAATAAAATGTCATAAATAACTCTTTTCAATATATTCAGTGTTTATGTTTAGCAATATGAAACCCTTCATCCAAAACGTACAGAAATGGTCATCTTGTATGCTATGGCCAACATTCCCAAGCTGTCCCTTACCAGTTGGGCATTCTTCCCCCCCTTTCTTTACCCTCCTGTTTGGCCTATTGACTGTGATAGACTCCCTTCATTTTGACTCCCTCTCTCCTGCATCAAAACTGCCACCACTGCAGGTGACTTGACACGAGGATCCATCTCTCCAAGATGGGATACATAGCAACAAACCTGGTGGTGGCAATAAGTAAGGTTTTATGGCCTTTTCCACATTTCAAACTTGCTAGCTTCTATAGTCTTTTTAAGGCCCTCACATGACTTCTTAAGAAGTTATCCCTCATTTGGGGGGATTAAATGCCAGTGCAGCAGAGTCTGGTTCCCATGGTGGTACAGGATGAAGCTTTGTTTTACTTTATTTTTTCTTTTAGTGTTAGCAGTGAAAGCCTTTAAAAAAAAAAGAAAAGAAAACCTCAATAGTCTGGGGATGCTTCAAGGACTGGGAAATGGTGGAAATCATTGAGACTGTGGATTTATGCTGCAGTCAGCCAGAGCAAGAGAAACACTGGCCAGAGCAAGAGGAGGTTCAAACAGAAAATGAAGCATAAAGGTCCATTATGGAGACTTAAGGGAGGAAAGAAACAGCCCTGAGCAGGAATTTGGCTAGTTTCAAAAATGATTTTCGACAGAAGGCCTCAGTTCCTTGTTCCAAATCCACCTAAATGAGATTCCGAGACACTCCCACCCAGTACTAGAGCCTGGGGAGCCAATTGGAGTAGCCAGCTTACTTCTCCCTCCTCACTGCTCAGAAGAAGGAGTGGGTAATTCTAAACCAACTGCAGCAGCAGAGATGGTCCTGGCTTCTCAGCTGGAACTCTAAAAACATTCTTCCCTAGAAATGTTTTTTTTTTTACAGAAATACTTGTGTTATAACTTATTACTAATGATTTCCCAAAAGAAGGGAAACAGAGAGAAAGGGAGGAAAAAGAGAGAAAAAAGAAAGAAAGAAAAAAAAAGGCTGGGGGGGATGGTGGTGGGGTGATGGTGTTCATGGCTAGAGGAAGAAAGGAAGGAAGGCCATCTGGCTTAATATTCAATTTTACAATTAATGAATCTGATGGAATTTAATAATTATTAATTAGTCAACATATTACAATATACAAGGAATGATTCACATAAACTATAATTCATATTTTCATGAGGGGCTTCTACAAGGATTTTAAGAATTTGTTTCACTTTTAAAGCTTCAGTTCCAGCAAAACCTTAAGAGTTAACACTTCTATATTCATTTCAATAGTTGGACCTAGGGAAAAAGCATCTGCATTTAACAGTGGATCTAAAATGGTGACAAGCTCAGTCTATGATGTGTGTACTCATATCACTCCAGTTTGTTTTTATTGCCTGTTGAAAAATTAATGCTTTCTGATATGGAATTGACAGATAACAATGAGCAGAGTGCCACACATTCTCCCAAATGAGTTCAATCACCGCTACACAACTCTCCAAAGAAACCTGGGTCAGGTGAACAGTACCTGCCTTTGCAAGAGCATGTAGTAAGTATATTTTGAAAAGTAGAACAGTAAAGTTCTGGGGTTGGCATTGGCAGGAGGAGGGGTGTAAACTTAAATACATCCCTACCAATCTGCCCAATCTATCAGACTTCTAACAGTTATCTGGGTAGGTCAACACTCAGATGTGAATTTCTTTGTGATCAGATGAATGGTAGACATCCTCTGCTGTTAGCAGCAGAGAATATTTTGCAGGGTGTCCTAGTTTCTCCATCATTCAGATGGAGAGTAACTAAATTCTCACCAAAGGAGATCAGTGATCCTTCATTTGGAAGAAGTGCCAAACATTTACTACTTTTTCATATTTTTGTTTCACAAATCACTTTACTACAGAGGTTTAAAAAAGAAAAAACCTCAAAAAGTTCTGAATTTATTTATGCTTAGTGTCTTAGACAAATACAAAACATATTAATTTTTCTAGCAAAAAGCAAAAGTATATTGTGAAAAAATTCAGAGGAACTTGCATAAAAATATGACTAAACTATATTATAAAAAGAAGTCCTAAATTTAATGCTAAATTAAATTTACATGTCCTGTACAGAAAATAAAACTGTTTATATAATATTATTGACCTGTCAACCATATATTCTTATATCTAAGGAAAAATGAAATTTTATTTCAAAATAAAAATATTTCATATATTATCTTCAATTTAATAAGACTTTTGCATATGTAACAAATAGCTTGAAAGAAAAAATGCACTGAATCTTACAGAATTTTTCAGTTCTTCAGAGCTTTTAGTTTCTTATATTTAGTATGCAAAACTAACTCAAGATACTTGCATGTTTCATAGTTTATGACTAATTTTTAAATTTTGTAGAAGTCACTGAAAAGCATTTTAAATGAAATAGGCCTGTTTTGTTGTCATTGTAAAATAAATCAGACCAAGTTAAAAATTTCCAAGAATTCTCAGGTTTGATTAAAGTACTACTTATTAAAAATATTTAGTATTTTTTTCATCATAAGCATTTATATAGGAGGAAGACTGTCCTAAAGAATTCTTCTGGTTCCAAGACTAAAATCATTTAGTGCAATACCACCTAAGGTTGACCCACATGAGATTACTGTTTTCAGGTAAAAATATGAACTATATTACACAGTGAAATCAGTTGTTTGTAAGTTGGTAGTTTTTCTAGAAATTGCTGTTCTCTACTTCCTAAAAATAACCCAGCAACATCAAGATAAGCTCTACCTTTTTTATATTCTTTAGAATTAGTCCATGGAAAGAAGAAAACAATCAAAGTGAATATAATTTTTTATAACATGTGTTTAAGTGTATGAAGACCTCAAATAACTTCTTCCACATGTTCGAGACAGATGAGAATAAAACATAATGTATCAATACTTAGGTAGTCTTGACATTCTCAATGTGGCCTCATAAATATTATCACAATTAATCTTTGCATTATTTCGTTAGTTAGCTTAGCAAAGTCAAATTGCCCAATAGATTGTAGGAGATTCCCTGTGGGTTTATAAAACGTTTCAAGGCTCCTGGCCTGGGTTTCTTTGGATTTCAAGGACTTCAAAAAAGAAAAAAAAATGAATGTGATGAAGTTGAATTCCATAAGATAATGCTGGAGTGTCAACTAAGTTAGATTATGTTCCTGGACCTATTACCAAAATATCTGTTATCGTCAGTATTTTCAAGACAACAGAATAAATGAGTAAGAAGACTGTAAGAAGTATAAAATATTTCATTGATACAGTTGCAAGAAGACAGAAAAGGTTTAGGGAAAGTATTTTTTAATTTGCATATACTTGTTAATTCCATAAAGTAAAAAAAAAAAAATCCTTTACTGGAAAAAAGTTAACAGTCTTCTGATTTATATTATTAGAAAGAATTATTTCCACAGAAAATTTTTGTTGGACTTTTACAGCAAACATGAGGCCAATATCTATAAATGTGTCTACTCATGAGCATTCTAACAGCTAAAACTAAAAGAGAAATATTCCACAAATTCCTAGTGTCTTTAAAATTTTAAAGAAATTATTCATTTCATTCACAGCCCATAAAATTTTTCTCTTTTAAAATATCTGAAAGAAAAGAGGCTCTCATTTTTAGCCAAATATTTTCATAAGTAAGGCAATATATTATAAATTTGCCACATAAAGGGTATTCATTCTTTCATTTTTGTTGTGAAATGCAAATCTGGCAAAAAATACTACTTTTATTCTCTTTACATACTTGCCGAACAGTAAATCTCCTGAGATCAGAGCGGTTAACTCAGATCTTTTAAAAGTTGAATCAAGACACAAGTAGGAAAAAAAAAAAAAAAACCTAAATACATTGTCCAGTTTTCTTTTTAAAATCAACTGTTTCATATTATGAACTAAGAGGAAAATAATCTGTTCATAGGTGCAACCATTTCTTTACCTTTGAAGATGTCATTTGTATATTTAGTTGTTTGAGCTAATATCAGCTAATGACTAGGACTAACCCATGTGAATACCAGTCCACACAGAGGAGGGAGACATAAGCTTGAATAATCTAATAATCTATCCTTTATTCTGTTGATTTACTGACCAATATGAAATCAAATCACCACAAATACAAGGTTTCAGGTAGCCTTATAATTCCTTATCTAACGTTTTACTGAAATAGTCAGGCACTGCTTAATAAAACATGCATAAATATAAAGAGAATTTTGTTTTTATGATCTTATAAAGTATCTTGAAGTGTTAATTCCATCATTCTAGCAGTTCATTTTATTTTCTTTAAATGGCATAATAGGAAGATGATATACCTAATTATTTCTTGACATTTTGTACACTGCTTCCTATGATTATTGAAAATCTGCATTCTTTGGACACAAACAACTTCAAAACTAAAAATTACATGTTTCTTAAAAATGTTTGGCAATACAATGATACCATAACTACTTCAATTCACAAACTCCTTTCTAATCTCCAATCACCACCACCATCACCATCACCACCACCATCACCATCATCCCCCCAAAAAAAAGTAACAACCACCAAAACAAAAAGTCCTGTTGCAATTTGTGCCAGCTGACACAAACCCGTATGTAGGTGTGTATGTAAGTGTGTGTGTGTGATACACACACACACACACGTATATATCTTCAATCAATACCAAATTTCAGGAACAAATTCAAACTTTGCTTTTTTCCTCAATAAAAATATTTTTTCTTCTACAAAAGTTAGCATGAGTAGAATAAGAAAGCTATTTATAATATACATTTTGATATTATTATCAATAATACAACTACTACTTTACCCCACTAAAACTGTGTTAGTCCACTGGTGATAGGCATTAAATAAATTATATAAACTTGTCCATCATTTATTTAAATGGAACATAATTTAGATTAGATGTGGTTATTGCATTTGTGCTATGTGGGGAACTGTTTAACAGTTGCATTTTAATTTATAAATAACAATAATTCGCAAAAAACCTTAATAAAAATTTAACTAGATTCATTTTAACATGCCTTTGACTAATTCAAACTCTGGACAATTATTACTGCTTTCAACATAAAACTTTTTCCTTAAATATCACAAATAATGACAAATTGTTGAATATATTTTGATTTTTAAGTAAATTCAATTTAGAAATAGAAAACCTTCTTATTCATAATCCCCTCCCACCTTCTCTCAGTGTTCCTCATTAGGTCATTCAATATTATTGTTTTCACCTTCAGTCTATGACAATATTTTAAAAATAATAGTTTAATAACAGCAATGGTTTTAAAGTTAGTAAAGAGTACTCTCCCTCCCACTATCTTTTACAACAATTCTCTTGCAGAGATAAGAGATAATTCTGAAGAGATAATTCTCTTGCAGAATAAGCCAAGGGCATCCCTTTTTATCAGATGGGGCTCATCTTGAGCATTACACCATCGGATGATAAACCAAGTAGCATGGGAAGGAATCAGTGTTTCTGTAGAACTGAAACACAGCAGAGACTCAGAAGAACAAAAGGACATACGGAGCAGCTCAAACCTTTAATTCACTCAATAAAAGTCTGAAAGCTTACAATGGGGCTAGTCTATGGAAACAAATGCATCAAATAAAAAGTGTGAATAGGAAGAATAGAGAAATAACCTTGGATATGAAAATATTAATTGTGGGATGGAAAAGGAATAAAAAGTGACAAAGCCATTAGGAGATGGAATGATGAATTTAAAAGTTTCACATGAAGAATAAACAAGCTATACAGTATATTTTTTAAGTGGACCCGTCAAGTCTATGTTCAGGATTTAAAGAATATAGGCCTGTTCCTAAAATTAAATGTTCTTCCCTAGTTACAGAAAAATGCCCCTTTTCATAAGTTAGTGACATTTAATTTCCATTGTTAAATAGTAACAGAAATGAGACAATATCAAAATGTGTATGAAAATATATGAATAATCTCAATTACCTACAGAATAGTATTAATCCAGATGTCCCAAGCACAAGGCTCTTTTTCAATGAATAAACTAAGTATTAAGAAGTACAGATGCCTTGTATTATGGGATCATGGTAATTGTTTTGTTTTGTGGATGTAACATGTTCACTTGTGCTTTATGAGACTTGCCAGGTAGAGTTATGGGTATCGGTGGAATATGGAAACTGGAAATTATATGTCTCAGTTACAACTCCATGGTAGTTTTTTTGCAGTTATATTCCTTTTCTTTATTGAAAGTCATTCCTGCCTCTTTCTTGGCTGAAAGCTACCCGTGGATATATATACATGAATTTTCCAGAGAATTCATCTTGCCTTGTGGTTTAAAGGAAGTCAAAATATATTATGAATGTAAAACAAAAGTAATATTTAAATTGCTATCAACTTTCATACCTAACTCTAGAATACTATACACAGCTTCTAATAAACTTCTCAAACACATCTTATTATAAATGAAATCCTGATTCTCCAGGTAAATTAAATAAAGCTTAAGAAATAAAAAAAAAAAAGTACAGATGATCTCCAAAGGATACTGAGGTCACTTGACATACAGGCCAACCTCTGGTGTTAAAATAGCTGGAAAGAGATCCATATAAAATAACAAGATATTTTTCTTTTTTTTCTTTGTTCCACAGAAGAAAATATACGTGGGAAAACCAAAGTCAGCATATTAAGTCAGTACTATTTAAGATCTAAAACTACTAGGAAAAATTCATCTGTACATAAAATAATATGACACACAACTTCATACATTTCTGATGTTATTATAGTATATGGATTGGCTGATAGTGCTAATAAACAGCTCACAGCACTACCTAGTTAGGCAACGGGTATCTCATACTTATATGAAGTAAATTATGTTCAAAATATCCATGGAAAAACATGTACCCATTGAGAAGACAAGTAGAAAAGAAAAAAAGTTTTTAAAAAGTCATTGTTTTTTGAAATACTGAAACAAAACCTTTTTTTTTAATAACATTCTTCTCTTAGACCAGTGGGAAGACTATTTCAGTTTGACTGAAATAGTAAATGTTATCATTTTAAGTGGGCCTAGTAAAAAAAAAATAAATTGAAGTTTATAAGTGTATATGAAATATTAGTATGAGAAGAAAAAAATTGAATGAATTATGAGGGTCAAAAAAACATTCAATCTCAGAAACGAAAAATTCTTGCAGATCCTACGCAAGATCCTATTAAACAGTATTTTAATACTTTATCACATTATCTATGAAAAGGATCTAGAAGGGGGTAAGGAGCCTGAACTTAGAAAATTTCCAGTGTCCACTATCAGTTTAAAGAATCTAGGTACATTTTATAAACATAAAAATTTGTCCTGTTTGCTAAACATTTAAGTTGCTCCATAGAGTCACTTTCACTTACTACAAAGAATGTACAGCCACTTGCTCAATAATGGCTACTTACAAGGTATTTTATATACAGAATATAGCTGTTTAACGGTCTTAGCCAGGATATTATTGTAATCAATGCTTGCTTATACAAATTGCAAGCTGCATATGAGCACGTACATTGGCTATCCCTCTTTGGTTTAGCTTCCAATACACTGTATATATGTAGGAGCTGCCCAATAAGTGTGTTTTATGAGTTATTAATTTCCTATCTTAATCTTTTGTTTGGCTTCTATGAAACCAGCAGTGGGATGGGAACTAGAACATTTCATAGGTGGAATTTCCTTGCCACAATGAATCTTGTTAAGTCATATTGTTGGGTCAGAAATATGGAACAGTCACTACTGAACACATAATTTGGGGAAAACACAAATTTACCACATGGTAAGTAGTAAATATGAGGGAGTAAATGAAGAATGATTGACTAACTGGTAAAATCAGGTCTCTGGATCCAAAATCTAATAATCTTTCTTCTTTATTTTGTAAGTTTAGCAAATTTCTAATTAGGCATATGTACCCTAAAGTCTTAATGGTATATTTGCAGGAAGAAAATTATTATGAAAGAAAAGAATTTAAATTAAGGTAACTCCATTAAATTTATATGACCTATCATGAAGCCTCTTTTAAAAATCATTTTCTGTGAAATACCAGCAAAGTTTCTTGAAAGTAATTTTCATTTTATGATATATTTAGTAAAAGATCAATAAAAACGATTACTTTTAGCAAATTAAATTATTTTAATGAAGTTAGATTCAAAATGATTTTGCATAATTTTAATCTTTTATTTAAATAATTATAATGAGATATGTGTTGGATGGAATGCAAATCTTTATCACAATTAGGTTAGCAACATTTTATGATGATCTCAACAGTTTTACCTTTCCTATCAATTTTCTTTTGTAAGCCTCAAAAAATCCAAAAGTTATTTAAAATGGAATTCTTTGCATTTTGGTCTTCATATTTAATCAGTTTTATTTTTATTGGTCACCATGGTATTTGATATGTAGACAGTAAACTTAAATGTCCCACCCAATTAAAATGATTCAAAATAAGCATATCTATTATGTACAAGAAAAATACACAATTTAAAGTTTTCTTTAATCATTTTAAAATACTCCTTTCAGGGATGTTAATCTGGTAAATATGACAAATACCTTCTGGTTCTAGTAGGGATGTACATTAATTAGAATTACTCATTTCATAGTTATTTTGGACACACAGAAACAATTGAATCATTTATTGTATAGGATTATATACCTATCAGTTACATTTTTAAGTGACTCCCCAATTAAGTCATTACTAAATGTACCCTGGCTTTGAATACATATTGATGTAATGGGCCTATTTCCTATTTATTGTTTAATCCTACTTTTGGTTCCCAAAATTCTGACAGCATTTATCTTTTTATAATCAATAAACTTAAAGTGCAATGATATTTAGAAAGAGTTTTAGAATTTTAAAACTGAAGTGAAAATCATCATGTTTAATTGATAACAAAATAAAAGGCCCAAATGTATGTAACACAATATAACTTTGGTTAAGTGACTTCTGGGTCACAACTGTGAAAATAACTCCAAAAGGAATAGTAATTAAAAACAACCAAATTGCAGGCTGGTGTTGTGGCTTAGTGGTAGAGTGCTTACCTAGCATGTGTGAGGCACTGGGTTTGATTCTCAGCACTACATATGAACAAATAAATTAATTAATTAAAAATGTCTATCAACAACTAAAATATATAAATATTAAAAAGAAAAGAAAATTATTTAGAAAGCAGGCCAAACAATAAACCAGATTAAAGTTACATATTCCTTAACTAAGGCTAGTAATCCAAACTTGGTTAAATTTTTTTTTCTCTTCACATATATTTTAGATGAAAAACAGGAACTCTTTCTTATTAGCAGACTGAAAGATAAGGGGAAAAGTAATCAGAAACAATCCACTCACTCCAAAGAACCTCTGAAACTACATATAATGGAATTTGCAAGTTCAAAAAAACTAACAAATTAAAATTTTGCATATCTCAAATAGAAACAGTTTATATATAATCTCATTTTACAAATGAAAAAACAATGGCCTAGAGTGGTTAAGCTAATACATGAGTGCTTCTAGCAATCAGACATATATTGGTAATAACAATAATATGTTTCTTTCAAGGCCAGTGCTATCCAATAGAAACTTCTCTCATGATAGAAATGTTCCCTCAAATCAAGGAACTGATTATGACCCTAAACCAAGCATAACCTTCTCATTGTAACTGTTTGCATCTAGAACTTTATCCTAGGAAATATTCCACAGGCCTCATAAAGATCTGGGTTAGAAACAATCCATCCCTGTAAGAATTTCTGTTTATGAAACAGCTTTGGTAAAATAAAAAGAAGGTTCATGACCTGGCCCAAATCAGTCTTCCACACAAATGGCAAATGTAATGTGAAAAAAAAAAAAAAAAAAAAAAAAAAAAAACTCAGAATACAATATATGCTGCAGAGGCACACAGAACATGTTAGTAAAGAGGAAAGAATTTCCTGGGGGTACGTTTTTCTAATTCTTCGACACAACTCCTTAGGACAGTTCCTTTGTGGAAGGCTTTGGCATTTGATTTCTGACAAATGCTGGAATGGACTGGAGAGGAGTCAAAATGAAGAGCCACCTCTGCACCTCTGATAAAATCAAAATTGGCTTCAGCATTCAAAATGTGCAGGGTTTGGTTGTTTTTTGTTTAGACAGAATTAAAAAGGAACTTGTAGATCTTACTTCAGAATTGATTTTTCACTTGGCTAAAACAGTAAACAGAATAATCTGGTGATACAACCAAGAATGTGTATTTAGACTGCCATTTGTTATGCACAACTAAAGCACATTTAGGGGAACAAAGAAACCCAAGAAGAGCCAATCCATTTTAGGCACTGGTTACAGAAATTATGGAGAATGAGTTATAATTCTCCTGTGCAAGGAAGTCAAAGCTATGCCTAGAGATTCAGAGTCCCAGTTGGATTCCTGCACAAGCTACATTCTAATGTGACAATGGGCAGGTCATTTCACACTGTGAGACTCAGAGTGCCTATCTCTAAAGTAAAGAAAATGAAACCTACTTCCTAGCATTATTGTAAATTAGTGCAAATCGTTTAAATTATAGATAACAGACATCCAATTATTTCCTTACTTCCATGAACTCATTTTCTATGAGCAAATGGGGGGAAATACTTAAGTGAAAATGAATTTTAATCTTGACATATTTAAAAATTTTCTTATCCTACATAGTACTTCTATCTGGCAAAAGTAAATTGTATACTGAGTAACAGCAAGAATTTGAATGCCAACTGATTTCCAAAATGGTTCAGTATAATTAGGAAATTCATGAGTCAAATTCCTGTTTATGCCTATACTGTAAAGGCTAATCATTTGTTTGTTTTCTATAAGAAGGACTTGATTAAAGCCTCTAGCAGCAATGATTAGATAACCCTTGCCTGAAGGATGGAGACTCAGCAAGTACTGTGGTGCTAAAGCCCTAAATTAATGCATAGGGATGCGTATAAATTAACAGATGAGTGCCACTTACACTCACAGAACAAATGCAGGATTCATTTTGAGGGCATTACATCATGTTTTCTGTTGCTCTTCACATATTATATATACAGTGTGATGTAAACAGCATTCTAATACCTATCTTTAGTGCAGGCCATGATCTGATGAGGGTTTGGAAACTTTTCTAGAAAGAACCAGACAGTACAAATTTTAATGTTTACAAGCCATATCAGTTAGTAAAGATTTTAATGTTTACAGGCCATATCTCTGCTTGTAACTATTTAACTATGTTATTGTAGTATGAAAGCAATCACAAACAATACATGAACAAATGTTTATGGTTTTGTTCCAATAAAACTTTATTTAAAAAGTTATAAGCAGTGGCCCAGATTTGGCTTACAGGTTAAAGTTTGCCTAATCCTCCGTCATTGTTTGTTGATCCCTGACCTAGATCTTAATTCTTAGGTGTGTAATGTACAATATTATCCTAGAAAACCAACATTAATAGATCAGATATGGGCAATGGAATGCAAACTTGATGTGAACACTCAAAAAGTTTATGAATCTCCCCAAATTATCCTGCTTCCTCACACATTAATTAGAAGCATCATGAGAAGTGGACTTTTCCACATGAATTAGTTTAAGAATCAAGTGGCTCAAAAAATTATAAAGCATTTAGAAGGAAAAAAGACACATACGTACTTATAAAGTATGATTATTTTGGTTATAATAATAATACAATTATTAAATGGCTGTTCTCTTCATCTGTATGTTTTTAAATTTCTACAAGTCACATCTACTTGGACATAATAACCTCAGAGGCTAAAACTGCATGAAAATTACTCTGATCTGATGTAGTAATTCTAGAGTTTGGAAAAACCACTTAAACTTGGGAACCTATGGGGCTGCCATCTTCAGGCAGCACTTCCTAAAGTTACCCCCAAGGGACATTCATCATGAGAGTTGTCAAGGAATCCTTGACCACAAGTTTGGACACTGCATAGGACACTAGAAACATAAGTTCACACTGTGAGCATGGGTACTAAGAAGAGTTATTTTTGTCAAGGAGTTCTTGATAAATTTTAAACACTTATACCTCTCATTTACTGATGCACAGTGCACTGGTACAAACTGAAGATGTCAAGACAACTTGAAATAAATAAACCGTATATTTCTGTTCATCCCAGTAATTCTCAAATTTACTTCTAGAGAGATTCAGTATTGTGTGCATAAGGCCTATTAGCCTAGTTTCCCAGAGCACACATCAGAAAAAGCTGTCATATAGATTATTATGAACTATCACACTTCTTCAGTCTGGATGTGGGGAAGCAGCCCCACTAAACTCATATTTAACAGTATTTGTATGAACCGAGACACTCATTTAGCTGTTAACTTACAGTCTACCTGTGCCCCAATATGTTGGAATTTTTACTTACATATAATTATATGGAAACCAACCAAATCTGTAAAATGGTTTAAGCAATTTGAAAATTATACTGACTTCAATCAATATAATTTCAGAAGGGAGGTGTAAAATGTATGGCAAACATTGAATACTATGATTTGAACTTTGAAAAATGACAAGAAGCATATCCACTACAGATAGTATCAGGTGGTAGAGACTTAAATAACTTTGTGCTGAAGACCCAGAAATCCATAAAAATTCAAATACTTCTTACTTTTGCTGAATATTGCTTAAACTGTCCAGCAAGAAAAAAAGACAGAGAGAACTGCACAGTTCATCACTTTCCTATACATACAGCTTCCTACTGTTGGCGTTTTCACATACTTTTTAATCAAAACAGGCAGCCCTGGTCTCCTGGCCAACCTTTACCAGGCAGTGATTCTCGAGTTACAATATGTCTTTAACTTTCCAATTCAGTGCTTTCATTTGCAACTAGAAATTTATTCTATAACAAAAACAAATATTTTTGTTTAATGCTGAATCTGAATACCAGAAGTTGAATATCCAAATACTGACTTCTAGAACTAAACACATCGATTAGACAAATCAATTTTACCTAGAAAAAAGAAACAAGACATCCTTTCCTAATGTCTGGTAGTCTAACATAGTATCCCTGCCATATACTGGGAAGTCAATAAATTTTTGGTGAATAAATAAATGAATCAAAAGCTTGTCAACTCTTCTAGTTGGAATACACAAATACTATTATTTTCAAATAACTTGTATGAACTAATTTAAAATATAATCTTAACATGAATATCCAATATTTCAAAATAACTAAGACAAAATGATAATCTCTTATTATAACTACTCATTTCAACATCACAACACTCTTCACTTATGTCTAGTAATAGAGGACTAAAAACACTTTAAGCTAGGCAAGATACTATAAATATTTTTTAATACACAAATACTAGGCAGAATAAACTTTTAATTACAGTGTTTAGATTATATCATAGAGTCTATTTTAGTACTCCGAAGCATTAAAAGTCATCAATACAAATCCAACATTGTCAAATCCTCTTGGAGAGAAACAGAACAATACTCCATCAAATGCTGAGGAAAAAATATAAATCCAAATAGAACCACTGATAACAATCTATGAAGACCCGCCCCCTAGTTCTAGCAAAATATACATGTATAATATCTACTTCTAAAATATGTTTCTTACATTAGTTTAAAAAAGTAAAAATTTAAAAAACTTATATTTTCAGCATTCTGAGTACCATTTTGACAAGTCTGTGCAATCTACAATGTACTGATTTCATTTATTCAGACAGACAACATGGTTCCTACCATATACCTTTGTGATTTATGAAACATGCACTTATCTCAAAGTGTTTAAAAATTCTTTCCATGTAACTCTTGTAAATTATTCATTTATTTCAAAATGTGTTAATATTTCATAAAATTCTTTCCAAAACGTGCTTATAACACACATGGTGCAGATACCACGTTCTCCTTCAGTGAAAATATAAAAGCCACTTGTTTCAAAGCATACTTTAAAAGATTTCCTTAGATGTTTCAGTTTTCATCAATGCATTTGCTTCTTAACCCTTTAGTACTGACAACTGTTTTGTTCAATAAGTGGCTATTATCTGTTATGAAAGAATTAACAAATCTTCCATGGCAATTTAAAGAGATCTGAAACTTCATAAAAATAAATCAGATATCATTTATAAGTATTTATATGTACTAATTATTGCTAACTTTTAACTAACCTTTGTAAGCAAAATAGCAAGATAACAAAGAATTAAAAAACTTTGATCAAGTTGTACAGGGAAAACAATTTCAATTTAAACTATTTAAAAATATAATACTTTTTTCAATGGTTGGAATAAAACCTAACAGATGCATACAGATGCCAGACAATAGTTTTTAATAAACATCATGAAATTAAATAATGTGAATCAAAACTACAAATATTAATAGACAGATTAATATGTGGCAGCTGTGTTTGCTCCTTTGTGGTTCAGTGATGACTGGATTTACTGAAATCCGTCTTGCTGCTTTAGAAATCTGAGGATTGAGGGAGAACCTGGTATACAATGCCTATTTAATTTAGAGTAGGTTTTTAAGGTAATAATAAATAAGAATTAGTAAGTCTTTTTGAACCTCAGAGCAGCCACACATTAAACAATCTCTCTTTCAGGCAGTTGCTAGTTGAGCTCAGTTACTTTTAGTCAATCTTTCATTGTCAGGATGCCAAACTGCATTGTTGATGATTTGGGCTCCATTTTTATAAGAATCAGTAGATAATGTACAATTAGATATTATAAAAAAGGCACCCTCCCTGCCCCCACCCCCAGAGAGTTCCCAGAACACTGACAGTCTCTCTAGAAGGTACTTCCATGAATTCAGCATGGCATGTCCAACTCATTTTAGAACTGCTATTGAAAAGCACCAAGTCTTATTACAGAAGCTGAAACAAGCAAACAGAGCAAGATGAAAATGCTAGATGTGTTCTATATATCCAAAGGAATAAACATACTTAAGTCTAGAACTTATAATAAGCAGATTTGCATTCAGGGATGTGCTGGCAGGAGTTGAGTAAGAGCAACCTGAAAACATATAACTATTATCACTGTATTCTCTAGTTCATTCAAGTTACAAATAAATAAATTTTAGTGCATGTTCCTATTTCCAAAATAACACCTGGGGTTTAAATAAAAACAGGAAAAAAATCAGTATATTCAGGCACAGAGTACTGCACTGAAGTAAAGATTTAGTTAAACAAACAGGATAAAAGTGTGTTTGGTTTCAAATGTGTCTAATTTAGTCACTTACCTTTCATATCAATTCTGATGTTTCCAAGAAGCAGAAAATGACATCAAGAAACAGATTGGGCTGCATAGTTTATACATACTCATACTGAAACACACCCTTCAAAAAATCATTATTAACATAATTAACAAAATCATACTGAAGAATATAAAGCACAGAGGAGGCCACAGTTGACTTGATAATCCCACTTTCTTTCCAGAGAGATTAAATCATCCTCACTCTCCTTTCCTCCTGGTACAACTAGATATCCTGCAATGTTTCCTCCTGGAAGCAGATTTCTGAGCAGGATGCATGGTATGGGTCCCTTCCTACATGGGCCTTCATTCTCTTAAGAGCTTCTCACTGTTTCTGCAAGGAAAGGATATACTGACATCTTGGAAAAATTGGGAGCTCAAAATAACAACTTCCCTCAAGAGCTTTTAACCGCATAGCCAGCACTTGCTATGCACTAACATTTGCTAACCTTGCATTTTACAAGTTAGATATTTCTAGAGACTAGTGGCTCCAGTTCCACAAATGGCTTTTCCTGATATTGTTTACATATGTTTCACCAGTTTCTTCTCAGAAGAATACATATGTACAGGGAGATTTTCTTTATTTTTCAGAAAACTACAATTCAACTGGAGTTTGCACAATCCTCTGGGTATCTTGTTGACTTACACAAATATGAAGGCAGAGGAGATTACTTAAAATGAAGATGTGTACACAAATGCAAGTTACTTAAAGACTAAACAGAATAACAATATTGGAACCATCTCCTAGCCTAAAGTTTAGAGCCATATACAAATGCCCCCAACATTTTTTTTCCACTTCTCATTTCTTTTCCTCAAAGTGGTAAAAGAAAGTGGCTTAAAAACATTTTTCTTTTCTGGAATCTACAAATCTAAACCTGAATCAGGGAATTAGTTTCATAAATGTTTCAAACAGAAAATCTATATAGAAGGGAACATGGAAATGTATGGGTTTTTAGATTGCAACACAAAATTAAAAGATAAAATTTATAAACATGTCAGATTATGTACCTTGTTCTCATCAGTTTCCCAGAATATTCACTTGACAGTACAAGCTGGCTTGCACTGAAGGAATATACTAACTCAGTGAGTTTGCGTTAACCTCCTGAATTTTTCCTCTTAAAGAAGAAAAGAAAGCAGAGTCCGAAAAGCAAATACTAACAATTACTGAAGACTCCATGTGTCTGTGTGTGTGTGTGTGTGTGTGTGTGTGTGTGTGTGAGAGAGAGAGAGAGAGAGAGAGAGAGAGAGAGAGAGAGAGAGAGCATGTGTGAATACTAATATTTTGGACAGATACTTTTTTCTTGTGGGGACTATTGTGTGCATTTTAGCATACCCTGGCATGCAGCCACTAAAATCCTGTAATAGTCCATCCCCAAAGTATTCTCCAATTCTAAACTGAGAGGCAATGACTTTTTGTAACAAGCACTGCCATCAGATGTGCACCTGTTAGAATTGGTGAACAACTTCAGGTAGAAGTTATGTCATTTAATAACTGCAGACACAAAAACTTTAATTCTAATTATCATTTCCATTTCACAGAAGACAGAGATTTTAAATAATCCAAGAGTTCTAGTTTGTAATAGGTGGTGAGTGAAATTATATAAAAGCTACTTGGAAACACAACTAACATAACAAAGCACTTCCTTTACAAATACATGATAGAGGCCTGACATTTAATCAGGGTCTTAGCTCGAACCTCAGTCAAAAATTATGAGGTCTCAATATATGTCAGTGATAACTAAAATTTATTACATTTTATTAAATTGCTTAATGACAGCAGTTTGAGACAAAGCTTAGGGAAGGATAGGTTCAAAGCTCATGATATTTCCTGCTAGATGTGTTTTGAAGACAATATGAAGGCTGAGGAGAGATGGGATGAAAGGAGATTGATTGATTGAAGGCAACCAGTGTCATAGGTAGTGAGCTGAAATATGAGAGACATAATCTGTACCTCAAATGAAGACAGAAGAGTAAAATATTTTATTTAGCACCTAACTTAATTATAACAACAGTTCTCAAAGGGGCAGGGACAGTACCACCTCAGATGCACAGATCTTGTCAATTTTTGCTCAGTATGCATCCTCATGGGTTCCACAAGGATGGGGGGCTATACTGACATAAGGTGGGTGGGAATCAGGGTTTGCAGATATGATACAATGGAAAGGAGAGTCCAGTATGCTCCATGTAGCTTTCAAATGTCCCAACACATACCCATCTAGATGAATAATTTGTTTACATTTATATGAGCCTGGAATCTAATGTGAAGTAAATGAACACCAAGTACTTTTTGCACATTTTTATGATTCATGAATGTTTTTTCAGAACACAACCACTATGTAAACCTAGAGAAGTTCAAAACTTGTCTCATGTTTCTTTTGTCTGGAAATCTACCAGGAGTTTTTCATCAATACAAAAAAAAAAGTTACCATCTCTCACAATATAAGTCACCAATATAACACACCTCTATCAGTGTGCAAATGTGACTTCATATTCACAATGCTTCTACATTTAGGCACAAGCAGATGATTACCTCTTTCCCATATGCCTGAACAGTCACATATTGTGATGCAAAGGATTTTGTACAAATGGCTTTCCTTATATTTCTTTTACATTACCCTATGGAATGATGCTGATTTTTATAGTTACTTGATATAAGCTATACTATCTTCCTTATCTAAGTACATTATTTTAACTACAGATGGAATTTTTAGGATAGAAATATGGGGCCTTTATGAATATATTTTAGTATATTTAATCTAAGATGATGGGAAAGGTTGTATCTTTCTCTCACTATAACAAATGACAAACTTAATAGATATCCAGGGTGTATAGCATTGGCCAGGTAAAACATCCAACTATGTAAAACTCCTTAATACGAGCTGTTTTAGTTATTAGAAACCAGAAGGAAGAATGCTTTTGTCTGTCATGCCCACCCCTTTCTCCAAGTTTTTATTAAGTATCTGTTATATGCTAGACACATTATAGGTATTGGTGATCGAGAAGTAAACAAGTCAGACAGGACTGTATTTTCATGGATTTCTTATTTTAAAAGTGAGTTGGAGAACAAATTTAAGATAAACTATAAAATAAATTGCATCTGAGACAGGTGCAGAAGCACATCTCAAAGTGTCTATTGTGAGATAATAGAGCGGCATCCAATTTGGTCCCAGGTCTCTTCTTCAGTGTTGATCCTGGTTTTTCTACTTTGAACTGCGTTTCACCTTTTCTCATCTAGACCTAAGCACAGTAAGCTTCAGCTTCATCTCCCATTTAACATACTCTACCATCTTAACTATTTTTACAGGGAAAGTTGACCCTGCAGTGAGACACCAAGCTGCCAGTTTCTTTACACTCCATCATGTGCCTGGCAGAGCATGTAACCCAGGAGGTGATCCTTAATTATCAGTGTTGATGGAGGAGAAAACACTAAGGGAGATAGAACTGTCACCTTGGCAGGAAAAGGGCAAGCAAATGGGACATTTAAGAAACTCTGACTTTCCCTGAATAATTCATTTCCATTTCCTGATGAAATGTAGAACAGGGTACATACAGGCTTATAATAAACATCAGATCCATTGAACAGAGTTCAAATGCTGACTCAGCCATTTATTATTGTAACTTTAGGCAAATCCTCATGTTTCTGAGTCTTGGTTTTCCAACAGAGTGTGATGAAAACCCAATGAGGTTCTTACAACATAATGTTCCAGAAGTTTTTTAAAATGTGCTTGGGCCATATCTGCTATCTCATATGTCATATGGACTATCTAAAAATTGAAAAAAGAACAAGAAAAAACATGCTACAATAAGAACATTGAGTCTCATAATGGACCTGTACTCAACCAAAAAATCTGAGTCATACCTATCATCATTACATGATATGGTGTGTTTTGGCCAAAAAGAAGCCCTCTGGGAACAAAAATGTAAAGATTAATTCATTATGAAAACAATTAATTGTCGGGTCAGTGTTCTCTAAGTATTCAGGGTAAGAACTTCTTAGTCTATATTACCTAACATATATGCAGTAAATGCCTTTTCAAATGATACTCAGAGCCCTAAAGTATTCATTGTAATTAAATTAGTAATTTCTTCCTTTTCCTGAGAAGAAACACATACCATCTGTAAAAATCACGTACCGCCAAATCCTATTCCTTATTCTCATTATATCATCCTAGTGTAAACTGGCATGTTTTGTTTGTATACAAATGAAAGTCAAAATTCACAGTAAAACTATTGCTTGATTCCAACTTGAAAAGGAATATTTTGAAGTTACTCCATTAGTTCTTTTGATCTAGTCAGTTCTCTAGCCATCCCATGGTCCTCCACCTTGTGGAGACATCAATCCCCAAGTTTCCTACTTATTGCTGTTGACACAGAGTTTGCTGCAGAGCTTGCACCGATGTGAATGCTGCCCACACAGAGTCTGACCCAGGGCTGGTTCAGCAGCTTATGGAGCAGAACAGGAACATGCAGGAATTAGGGCACAGAGAGTCAACTGAGTAGAGTGAGTGGTTGAAAAAGTTCCAGCAGCACTGGTAAAGAAACTTGGAGTGGTAAGTAGGAGATCGAGGGAGAGCAATGGTAAATAGTGGGCTGAACTTCCGTAAAACAGGAAGAAAATCATCAGCAATAAATGTGGGCTAAGTTGATTTGGACACAAGGTCGAGATCCGAAACTTAATTTCAGTTCTTCATAAACTGGGAATTGAGGCAGAGATGAAGTTTCTATACATTGAGCACTAAGTAGGAGCTTGTTCATAGAGGAAGGCCCTTAGTGACTAAAACCAGGATTCACTGTCACAATAGGTACATCAAAATAAAGAACCTGATGGTGCCACTTGTTTGGGTCAGGATGCAGCATAGCTTCAGGACCTGGAGGGTCTGATGGACAATAGTTTCAGAGACAAACAGACTTACCCAGGAAGACTGAACTGGCACTTATATGAGGTGCACAGGTAGGGAAAAGCCCAGCAACATGGATGCATTGATTTCATTCTCATTGATACTGCCTCCCAACCCCACACACAAATGCTGACAAAGTAAGGAAAGTAGTATTTTAATCCAGAGCTGGCCTGGGTCACTATTCATATGATAAAAATACACATATATCAAGTGAAGGCTGCACATAATTATACACCAGAGATGTTGTGAACAGGATGAAAATCATAGTTCACAAAACTGTTAGTAAATACAAACCAGGAGAGGCAAGGCTTGGACCTGCCTGCCACAAGCAGTGTGCAGTCACAGTTCTTCAGTGGAGTTCAAAGAGTAATTATAGAGAAGTGTGTTAAGCTCCATAAGTGGTGGTTACACAGCATTTAATGAGATAATCTATTTAGCTATCATGTTCTTTCCTTTAACAGGAAAAAATTTTAAGTAGGCTTTTTAAAAAGTGATGTTGCAAATATCCCTGTTTAAAAGGAATTTTAAACTATGTATGAAAGCTTCTCAAGTGTTCCTTCAAGCTATGTCAGAGAATCATAACTATAATTGTCAGAAGTACAACAGTGTCACTTCTACACATGAGGAAATAGCTGAGAGGTTAAGCAATTGGTTTATAGCCAAACAGCTAGATGTTATTAGCCAAGTTGGAATTTGAGAGCACTAAAAGGATACAACAGGTCACTCCTTTACATCTCTCCAGAACATTTTCATAGAAAATTTCGCACTTCATCTTCATTCAGTGCTTAGTATAGAATCCAGCAAATAAAAATTGTCTGATAATTATTGTATGAGTGAATGGCTGAATAAATTAATTAATAAGTTCTGTAGCCTCTCCAACCAGTTCTGTAGCAGAAGACTGAGAAGTAGGGCCAAAGTTTCCCCAGAGACCTAACGGGCAAGACCTGGATTAGTAAAATACATGAAGCACATTTTTGGGAAAAGAGTGTTACAGTATATGTCTCTGCCCTTGAAACTTGAGTTCTCTTATTACAAAAGAAAATGCCCAGTTAGTTTTACAGGGAATCAAAACTTACGTAGATTACAAGTAACTTGTTTATTAATGTGACAGGCTTAAAACAAGTAAGATTTAAAAACTGAGATTTGATTTACAGTGCTACCCATTTACTGACCCATATGCTTTATACATGGTGACTCATCTCATCTCAACCTAAACTCTCTGCATAGGTAGAACCATCAGTCCATATTTACACACTCAGGATAAAAGGTCAGAAAAAGATAAAGCCCCTTTCCCAAATCCAATCAGCAGAGGCAGGCTGTCTCCTGAATCCATGGTTTTACCCCAGTACCACACTGTGCCTTAATCTGAACTGAGATGGATGCCAAGAAAGACACAACCAGGAGTATGTAGGGTCGTAGAAACCAACTAAAACATTTACACCTGAAATTCCAGGGTAGTTTTACAACGGCTTCTTTGTGCAACACCCCTCTCTTTTATCACTGCCCTTGTGTAAATTCCTACTGCATCATCAAAAATAAGAACTCAGTAGGAGAATCTGTTAGTCATGATGATGCACACAGGCATCAAGATAAGCCAGGTTTCAGATTTTGATTCTGACACTTAATAGCTATGTGTCTTTGAATAAGTTATTTCATCTCTCTCAATTTCATGTTTTAGTAATTTGGCAAGATATTATAATTTGGCAAGATATTATAATTTAAAGTTAGGGTGAGGTTGTAGAGTTCTCAACCAGGGGCAATTAGGCCCCATAAAGCATTGTTGATTATCACACCTGAGAAGGGATGCTTCTAGCATCAACCAGGTAGAGGCCAATGATGCTGTTAAACATCCTGCAACATACACAGCAGCCTCCAGAACAGAACAATTACTTGGCCTAAAATACATGAAAGTCCAATAAGTTGAGAAACTCTGGAAAATTTATATTTGCAATATGCCCGGCATAATATTAGCAATCAATAAGTGGTAGCCTTTCAGCATTGTTTATCTTAACACACAAAATTTGTGAAACTTAGGCTGAAGTTTTAAGTACCAAGATTAAAAGCATTCTTATTCCTTCTTTGATCTAGAAAAGAAAAAGTCATTTCCAATTACATAAGTGTTTCAGTTTCTTTTGTGAAGTTTTCTTTGTGATTCCTCCCCACATTAAATGAAACTAAATTTTAAATGACACTTAAAACAATAGGTAATTTAAGCTATCATTTCAGCTCTGGAGTCTTGGTGGTTTATAGCTGATATATATATATCTCCGCAGGGTATAGTAGAGAACATTTAGTAATGAAAAAGACAAAAGCTCATCCAAGGGCTTATAATTTGGTGAAACCCTCCCCACACACACACTTAGAAAGCAACTTGTGGCATTTCTTTAAGAAAACACGAGAGATCAGAATTCTCTATTTTCTTGCTCAATTACTCCAGTGGTCTGTGTTTCTGGGCCAAAGTTCCTCTTCTTCTTGAAACATGTCTTTACAATTTCTTTTAATTGGTACATATTATTGTAAATGGCCTTGATTTTTACATTCATTTTTGGAGTATCTGCTGCTATTTTATAGAAGTACATTCATTTTTGTATGTCGATCTTTTATCCTTCACCCTTGCTAAACTCACTAGCTATAGTATTTGTGCGTGTTTGTGTGGGATGGTTCTTTAGGATTTTCTAGATATAGAAGATAATGCCATCTACAGTTAGACATTGTTGTATTTCCTTCTTTCCAAATCTGGATGTCTTTTATGTCTTTCCCTTAATTTCCCTGGCTAGAGCCTACAGTACAATGTTTAATAAAAGCAGCAAGAGTGTGTATCCTCATCTTATTCCTGATCTTCATGAAAGAGCAGCCTGTCAGCATTCAGTCTAAGTGATATCATCTGTTCATTTTCCATAAATGCTCTTTATCAGGTTGAGAGAGTTCCCTTCTATTCCTCATTTGTCACCATAGTGATTTATTTCCAAGCATTAAACCAACATTGCATTCTAAATCCTACTTAGTCATGAGGGGAATATCATTTTTATATATTGTTGGAATGTACTGGATAAATTTTCATTCAGAATTTTTGCATCTATATTCATGAAAGACATTGATCGGTAATTGTCTTTCTCTTAAAAATTTTGTCCATCTTTGACATTAGTATAATAAAAGTCAGAAAATAACAAGTGTTGAGGAAGATGTGGAAACTGGAGCCTTGATTCACTGATGGTTAAAATGAAAAAAGCTGCATCTGCTTTGAAAACACAAGGTTCCCAAAACCTTGGTTATCATGTGACCCAGAAATTACACTCTTAGATATATACCTGTTATTGTTTAGATATGAGGTATCCCTCAAAACCTCATGTGTGGCAATGTAAGAAAGATCCAAAACAAAATGTTTGGGTTTTGAGAAGCCTAACATTATCAGTGCATTAATCCACTGATAGGCATTAACTAGGTCAGAACTGTAGACAGGTAGGGTGTGGCTGGAGGAGATAGATCTCTAGGGGTGTGCCTTCAGGGTTTATGTTTTGTCCCTGCTGAACCAACACACTCTACTTCCTTGTTGCCATGTTCTGAGTTGCTTTTCTCCACTATGATGTCCTGCCTCACCTTGGGTCAAGAATTATGGAGCTGGTCATCTATGGACTGAGACCTCTGAAACCATGAGCCCTAAATAAACTATTCCTCCTCTAATTGTTCTTGTCAGGTCTGTTGGCCACAGCAGTGAAATAGCTGACCCAAGAAAATTAAAAACATGTTTACACAAGAAATTTTTCATGAATGTTCATAAAAATCATTATTTGTAATTAGCCCAAACAGGTACAACTCAAATGTTCATCAACCAATGTATCAACAAGTGAAGTGTGCTATCTCCATATAGTAAAAAAAATCATTCATGCACAAAACAGAATGAAGTACTGATACAAATACAAAACATATACTAAGTGAAACAATCCAGACACAAAATACTACAGATGGCATGATTTCATTTATTTAAAATGTTCTATCAAAGAACTACATAGAATCAGAAAACAGTTTAATAGTTGCTAGAGGTTAGGCAGAAGTGAGAAGGGGAAGTGACTACTAATAATCCTGGTGTTTCTTGGGGGGTAATGAAAATGTTAGAATTAAACAGTAGTGATCACTGCACAACCTTGTGAACTGCTAAAATCCGTAGAACTGTGCCGTTAGTGAACTTTAGAGCATATGAATAATCTCAAGTTACATGTATACACTTCCATCACTGATCTTACTGGAAGTAACTTTTCCTTACAGCTCATGCTAAAACTCCAAGAAGTTAAATGATTTACCCAAACCATTCAGTTTACTTGGAAATTTAAAAAAAAAAAAAAAAAAACTATTACTTACAGTCCTGGCCTGATCCACAACCATTTTCTTACACATAAAAAAATCGAAAGGGAACATTGAAAAGAAAAACTAAATAAATAAGCACTTCTCAGTGCTTTCCCTGTTCCCAAAAGGATTTGTTTTACATGTCACTTTGCTTTTCATTTAGTTGTAAAAATGTCCTTTGATTCCTCTTATTTTTAACAGATGAGGAAATAAGCATCAGACATTTGTTTACATTAAAAAAATTAGGCTGAGAACATCAGATCTGCCTCCATAAGGCACTGATTCTCTGAATCAGATGGAGACAGAAGCTCGTCTGTGTTAGCAATTCTTTTTCCAATTCTTTTCTTCCTTTGTTAGTTCTCTTTCCTTCCACTGTCTGTCTCTCTCTGCCCCCTTCCCTCCTTCTATTCCTTCCTCTCTCTCTTTCTTCCTTTTTCCTTTTTCTTCTTTCTTTCCTAACTAGCTATTTGATTTTCTTAAATGGTCCTCACTTCTAAGGATAAATATAATGGAAATGCACTTACATTTAAATGATTTTATAATACAGACCTGTTTTGAGCTTATAAACATTCAGAAAACAAATGCTGGGAAGAATCTCAGGCTAGTGAAATGAGCACACAGCAGGAGAGGAAGAGCCTCATCTAGAATGGAAAAGGCAGATTTGGCATACACGGAAGGACCATACAAGTCCATGACTTTGTACACTGTGCTTACTCTCAATGGTCACCTGTGACTTCACAGGCCTGGACTTATGAACATAAGCCTGTGCCAGAAGTAGTCTTTAGGACATCTACATTTTGCATCTGGGCCCGTTTCAAGAGATTACTAGGGCTCCTCTACCCAGTGCACATTCAAGACCATCCTTGGAAAGTGTACTGTGCTATTCATTCTCCAACAGAGATTCATTTATAATTCAGCACAGTTCTTAAAATATCGAAGCTAAACTTCTTGAGTCTCTTCAAATGCCAAATGGTTGTTTTGATGATTATATTTGGGATATTCCCCACATAGTTAGTCTCAGTAATATCCAATTAATTTTGTTACACCTTTACTTCTGTCTTCATTGGAATAAATGCAATATTTTATTTTTATTTTGAAAATGCTAAAGTTGCAGGTACATTAAGGAATTGAAGTCCTGCCCTAATGTGATGCACACTGGCTTGGCCTGAAGACAAGTAGCCCCTAAAATCAGCTGCATCACAAGTATGCACACCTCCTACAGTAGCTCAAAGGAATAAACTGAACTGAACTGACTATATGGTCATGACAGCTATATTGCTGTGGTCTCACCCGACAGTCTGGGAATTCAGAGTGAATATTATTTGCCACAGTTTATTTAATAAGGAAAAGTATACATTAATTTTTAAATCTGAAAGATAAACACAAAAGCAATAGATATCAAAGTCATTTTAAAGAACACCTGTCTATAATCATTGAGAATTATAAGACTAGGGAGGTAGCTCAGTGGAAGAGCATTTACCCAGCATATACAAAGCCCTGGGTTTAAATCCCAGTATGTCACCCCAACACACACACACACACACACACACACACACACACATATACATGCATTTGTGTAAAAAGAAATTGTAGAAATTTATTTTTAAATCACTTCATGTGGTATCACAGAGCTCCTTCTCATTTGTTTTCTGTCTCTATAAATCCAGTAAGTTTTGTAAATTCAAAACTTTTAAGAATGGATTAGCTCTTACTGTGCACAATTTCCACATTTCTGACATTCTGTATTTTAAATAGGTAGTCAAGTATTTTGGAAATAATCAAAAAGTACATACAAATAACTTTATAAAGACTACCTTGCAAAACGTCAATAATTTATGCTTAAACATATTTTTAAAAAAAATATGTTTCTTGTAAATATAATTCCCATTAGCAGAGAACATATAAATGTTGAATCAACATAATAAAAACAAAAAACAAACAAACCAAGTCCACAATCATATATTTCCATGAAAATTTACTTAATTCTTACAAATAAAATTATAACTAAGAAGTTAAAATATGATATGAAAATAATAGAAACAATGTTTCTTTTCATCCTTAAATTGTTCCAATTGTTCAAATTGTTATCATTTTCACTTGAGTAGTATATTAAAAGTTTTTGTAAGTGCTACATATTTGGGACCAATAAATAATCCTCTTTTGACTTCTTATTATTTACAGATATACTGTTATGGAGATAAGCTCTTCAGAATCACATGTCCACTGACAGAACTATACTCATTGCTTCATATCCATATTCATATCATATTCATGATATTTCTTTCAATAGTTCTGTGAAGTGGCTTAAGTATGTATTATAGTGGCCCTTTTACAAGTTAGTGTATAGTACTACATATGTACATATTATAATGGCCCTTTTACAAGTTAGTGTATAGTACTACATATGTACATATTTTAGTGGCCCTTTTACAAGTTAGCATATAGTACTACATATGTACGTATTATAGTGGCCCTTTTACAAGTTAATGTATAGTATTACATATATAAATTACTGAGATATCTTCCTAATGTGTAGATTATTTTTCAGTTCCTAAGATTCTGCATATCTAACAAGTTCTTAGATGATGTTCAGGCTTCTAGTTCTTAGATTACACTTTAAGAAATAAACACTTTGACCACCACAAGAAAAATAGTAATTATAAATAAGATGGAGCCATTATCTGTTTTTAATAACTGCTCAATATTGACTAAGGGTATAGGTGTTTATCTAATCAAAATGGTTATTGGTTTGAAAGAAAACAGATGCTAGGACAAAATAAACTTTATATATATATATATATACAGGGCTTCAGAGAATACTTAAATCTTGAAAGATAAAATTAAAAACAAATGATAAAATATGATCCATTTGAATCCAGCTATACTTTTTGGAGAAAAATCTATGCAATATAGTTGATCAGATCACACATTGTAAACAACAATTCAGTTCCTCAGAGGTTTCATTCTATTTACAAATAAATCACCTATAATGGCAATGCACTTAAAGGACATTTGTGATGTTAAAGCAGCATTAACAAAGGGGAGATTTTGTTAATTCTTATAAGAAAAAAAATCAGTGTGTGTATATATGTACATATATATGTATATATATATACAAACAAACAAATCCTCCAGTAAACAGGGCTTATTCTTTATATACCATCGGTTATATTTGAGAGTATGAAGGTTTTTCTACTAGCTATTAACAGCTGAAGACAATTTCTGGAGTAGGCCTGCTGGTTTAAAAAAGAAAAGAAGAAACAAATTCTTGTTTTAAAGGCAAAGCAAGAAATTGAGAGTATTTTCAGAACAAGCTGGCATTTGCCCTTGAAATACCTTTTCCACACATGAAGTGATCCTGGAGCTTCTGTTGACTATTTCCCAAGTTAACAGAACAGTTTCATCTTCATTTACATAAGGGTTTCTCACACTTGTATGAAATAACAAATGGCACATAGATGTATCCTAACCTTGCTCTGTTCCACAATTGAGATATATCTGTAGATAATATTAACAAAAGGCCTATCTCCCTTTAGTTTGCAATTCCCTCTTTCCCTGTTTTTCATATCTACTTCCTAATTAAAATTCTGATTATCTTCCAGAGTTTCCCCTGAGGTCCCTGTTTCTTTTTTAATAGTTGCTAGGTGAGCTCTACGCCAGTGCTTTAAAACAGCAGAGCAATTCAGTTATAGAGTATCTCCTCCCAGAATGCACCATGGAAATTTAAACCTGGCCTCCACATATCATGGCTTCTAAATTAATAGTCTTTTCTCTATGTCCACAGAGCTAAAAAAGTTCAGTGCTTACTTTCTTTTACTTTTGGCTGCAACTGCATTCAAGGCTCTGAGACTCACTTTTACAACCTTTACCAGATCTCACTGCCTCATGTGGGCTTTCTTATGTTAATAGTGACTCGACCATTAGTTATGCCTCAGAATTCTATTTCTGCTGCTGATACCCTGCCTTCAGTTTTTTTTTTTTTTTTTTGAGTTTTCATGAATGTTATTTGTAAAAAACAAACTGTGCCCCATCAAGAAATCGAGTTCACTAGTTACCTCTCTGGACTTTTATCCCTAAATGACTTGAATTTCTCAAATCATAGGGAAGTCTTTCCAAGACTGTATTCATTATCAGTCAGCCAGAAAGTACTGAATGTGTTCCATACACTTAGCCACACAAAAGGAGTGAGACAAAAGGAAAACAGCCAGATTACCATAATGTAAGCAAGTGGCTTACTCCCATTATCAGGGAATTACAAAATGATTCTCTAAAATGGGTTATATGAACTGTTATCCTACCACAGATTTTTTTCCCCCCCAATGAAAAGAAATTCTATTCTCTTCACATGGAGTATATGAAAATTTCAGTCTTTAATGTACACTAAATTGAGAATAGCATATGTTACAAGTACAGAATTTCTACCTTCCTTTATTTATTTTGGTTCTTTAATCTGTTGGACTAGGAATTATCTTGTTAATTTATCAGTTTCTGCTCCACCACAACCTGTGCTGGAGTGCTATTGCCCGTGAAGAATGTCTGATGTAAAAGGAAACTCTGGCTGAGAAGTGGAACATCACCCCTCCTTCCTCTCCTTCTCTCCTTCATCTCCCTCCCCCCAATCCCACACACCTCTTGGAAACATTCTACACTGGTCACATAGGAAAATACATGTTATTGTTTTTCTAAATACCATCTTCTTTTATGGGAAAATACTCTCCCCTCCATATTAATTTTTTCTTCAGCAGCTTTATTTATAACTTTCCCTAATTGATGAATTTGTTATATAAGCACATAGATTTGAACTATGTGTGTATGTAAGTGACACAGGAAATTCTTCCACAATCATTATTACACTGCAGTCTGTCTGAGGAAAACAAAGGCATTCACCGGCATGTTGAAGAAAATAAGATATGGTGATTTTTTTTTCTCCTGGATATATAAAGTAGCAGAGGGACTGACTGAGACCACCTTTAAATAGAACTTCTAGTTAACTAATAAAGGGTTCATATCTTCCCAAGAAAGTTGAATTTGAACAAATGGCTTTCCCCTATTTACTGAGTAGACGAGAAAGCAAGGGCTTCTTTCTATTCAAAAGACAATGCTTTGCAAATAGCTGACTAAATAAATATTTGTTTAATGAATTATGACATCCCTTGACCAGGCATCATTCCAGTTTAATTTAAGCTCAACTAATGCTAGAGAATTATATGTCATTTTGCTTCTCTTGATGAATACGACAGCAATATGCTAATAAGCATTTTGCTTTTTGCCAACTATGCAGAAGAATGGAGAATGAAGGTATTAAGATCCAGCTATGGTATTTAGCCAGGAATCATCACGAATTCCTTGTCATTTGAACCACTGATGTATTCTAAGTAATCCAGCCATAATATGTGCAGTCCATGCAAAGGAAAAACTTCCATGCTAATCATTTCAGGTTTTTTGCCACATGTTTAGAATAAGACTGAAGTGATGTTTTATTCTGACCATTCAAAATCTGCCTTCTGTCTCTTCTCTCCTTGAAGATGGTGAACACAAAATCTGTCTGAGTTTTCAATTAAGACACAACATTTTTCTTTCTTTGATTATGTCCTATTTTAAGAAAACTCAATTTACAAATGTCCAAATACATAATTGTGATTGGTCACTTTGTCTCCACAAGTACTGCATTTTGTAAAGAAGGTAGCACAGGGCTGGGGATGTTACTCAGCAGAACACTGGCCTAACATACCCTGAGTTTGAACCACCCACTCCCCCCAAAAATGCCAAGTGCCATTTTGAAATTTCGGTATCATTCATTTTACATGAATTTTACTGACAAATTTTCATTTGGATCCAATTTTCTTTAGAGATTATTATGTGTAAGATATTTATAAATTCTTTATTTCAGGCAGATTTTTACTGTGAGGTACCTTCCTATATAAAAACATTGTTACATAATCAGGTATTAAGTCTGGTCTGATTTCAACTTTCATTAAAGTCACTTAAGAGAACAATTCCCATTGATACTTGTATGAGAGCTCAATATTCTTTTTAACTTAAGGAAATGAGCAATGAAATATGCAACATATCCTGGAGTTTTCACGCAGCCTATGTTACTGCATTTAAAGATAAGAAATAATAAACATAATTTAAGTGTAAATTTTAAGAGCTAAATACATATTAGTTAGACGTATTTCTCATCAAACAAGTGAGATCTATTATGATATCAATTAAGGGAGAAAAAAATATGAGACTCACAGTCATTCTATTCCCACCAAAACATTATAAAACTCCTTAATTTAATATCAGAATTGATTACATATACATACACTGTTTTAGTCAGCTTTTTTCTCTATTCTGACTACAAGGACCTAACCAGAACATTTGTAGGAGAGGAAAAGTTTATTACAGGGCTCACGGTTTCAGAAGTCTTAGTCCACAGAAGGCCAGCTCCATTCCTCCGGGTTCGAAGTAAGGCAAAACATCATGGCAGAAGAGTACAGCAGAGGAAAGCAGCTCACATGATTATCAGGAACCAGAGAGACTCCACTCTCCAGACAGAAAATATATACCCCAAAGCCACGCCCCCAATGAACCATTTCCTTTAGCCACACCACACCTGCCTCTGGTTACCACTCAGTTAATCCCATCATGGATTAATTCACTGATTAGGCAAAAACTATGACCCAATCATCCTCCAAAACTTCCTGCATTGTCTCACAAGTGAGCTTTAGAGGGACACCACATCTAAACCATAACACACACACACACACACACACACACACACATATGATATACATATGGCATACATGTATATATGATATATATTTACAGATATATTCTGTAAACATTTGATAGAAGCCATTTTCATATTAAGGAGATTTCAAGCTCTTGAATACAAATTTTTCTATTATATTGAGACAGCACACACAGTTCTTGGGGTTCTATGAATGTATAAGATTATCCATATTAACACTTAAGAAAAAGAATGCACTGTCATAGAACAGAGATTATCACAAATGAAAATCTGTATAAGTCTCTGCTTTAAAACATGGACAAATAAATTCTTTGAAAACCTTCTGCACAATACCCATTCGTTTATATTTTTAAACTGATAAATTTCAAATTGATCTTAAAATTGATTTTTACTCAAATTTGCTTATTCAAAAAGTGACTAAGAATTGGGGCTGGGGCTGGAGCTCAGTGGTAGAGCACTCGCCTGGCATGGGTCAGGCACAGGGTTCCATCCTTAGCACCACATAAAAATAAAATGAAGGTGTTGTTTCCACCTACAACTAAATATCATCTATCTATATGTGTGTGTATAAATATATATATATATATATATATATATATATATATATATATATATATATATATATA
>NW_025999977.1:19754989-19775405 GCF_001458135.2 Marmota marmota marmota | reverse complement strand
TATATATATATATATATATATATATATATATATATATATATATATATATTCCTTAATAGCAATGAAAAGCAAGCATAATTTTTTGAAATTTTCTTTAACCCAGTTGTTTGAATACCCTCTGTCGCATATTTTAGAACATTAATACAACCACAAATTAATTGATAAAGTACTAATGCATCTTATTCACATTGGAGAAAAAGATATAAACATATGATCTTTAGCTGTCGTGAAATATCAGGGGCTGGAAATTATTTTTTTTTCCTAAATATTTATTATTTTTTTTATTTTAGGTGGACACAATATCTTTATTTCACATTTATGTGGTGCTGAGGATCAAACCCTGTGCCTTGTGAATGCTAGGCGAGCACTCTACCACTGAGCCACAACCCCAGCCCCAGAGGCTGGAAATTCTTAACAGAGCTGCCATAAGCCAATTAAATCCTCTGTATGGAGCCACTTCAGTTTTCCCCCCCCAATCCCAATAGTCATTTAAAAAAAAAAATCTAATAACATCCTCAATTAATAGCATTCCTGTAGCCTGTAGGTCTAGCCTTTGATTTTCCCATGACAATAATGGAAGATCTTATTAGTTTGGTTCCCCCTGGGTATTTATTAGGTATGATGAGGGAAAGATTCCACCTTCTTCTCTGGAAAAGAGCACTATCTTCAACTCTCTCCCAAATGGTAGACGATTTAATGGGCATCACACTGGAAAGCCAATCTGTGTTACTCATTATGCTACATCTTCCCAATTAGAAACTCTATTTCATTGTGATTGCCAAAATTTTAGTGCCTGTCATTTGGTAAGATTGAGAGTGAGATTTGCAAAACATCAGTTAACAGAAAATGTGAGGTTAATGCTGCATGATTAGAATGGCTGCCAGTGGGTAGAAATGAACGAGCGGTGATGGAAATTAATGGGTAAGGAAAATCCACTTGATTTCCTTTTAAAATATACTGTAACTGCTATGTGCACTAATAAATGAAGCCTCTTTTGTTGTTTTAAAAGTAACAAAATACTTTTATTTCACAAGATAACACCTCTTCTTAGATCATGTCACTCTGTATCAGATATTACAGTTGGATATGTTCAAACTATATATTAGGCTTGGTAAACCATCTTTTATAATACTTAACTCCATCAATTCAGTTAACAATTTAGAAAAAAGTCATTAAAATTTCATTCTCTAATTTATGGTTTTAAATAATAATATTTGTTTTAAGAAAATAAATTCGTTTCTTTTTAATGTCTATTTTTTAAATTTCTCCCCTATATTATCAACTATTTTAACTCCACATTAGGTTCTGAGTTATTTTTTAATAACACTTTAGATACATAATTTAAATCTGTGATAATCCAATGAGGACATAAAATTAAGCACAAACTTAAAAGGCAATCTGAGTTTATATGGACTCTTTTGGTATTTATTTAGAACTCTGACAGACACATTCAAATGATTCCCCCTCTGTACATGTTTCTTCTGACACTTTCTTTTCTAGACAGTTTAGTTAAATCCATCATCTCATTTAAATTCTGCAATCCTTTTAACCACTTAAATAAATCCACCCATTCAGTCCAGGTAAATTCCCAATATAATTTTTATTATTTAAAATATTGGTGTCAGCTAAGTTTTATTTTTAGATTTTCATTAGTTTCTTTTTGATTAACATGTATTCGTTTTTCAGTGTAATATTTCAATACATGCATATAGCATGTGCAGATCAAATCAGGGTAATTAGCATTTCCCTTTCCTTATCATTTCTTTGTTTGAAGCCTTTGAGCTCCTCTCCTCCAGATCATTATAAAATACATAATATGTCACTCTGAACTACAGTCATCTCTTTGTGTGTGCTGCTCAACACCAGGACTCATTTCATCCATCTGTTACCCAAACTGCCTTTATCAACCCCAAGATTCCACCCTTCCCAATATCTAGTAATTACTATTCTATATTCAAGTCATTGTTTTTAACAGCTAAAGTTTTTTTTTGTTTTTTTTTTAAGGAATTTCCTGGAAAACTAGGAGGGGTCCACTAATTATCAAGAGCCCCAAACAAAGAATTGGAAATCTGTATTTATAGAGCTGTTAAGGTTTCAAACAAAGAAATTATTTACACAAAAATGAGTGTTAAATGTAAGAGACTGCAAAGGGCTAGACTGGAGAATTCTGCTGGTTTTGCAATTAACAGGGTTAATGTTAGGTAGGTAAGTCATTTTTTCCTTTTGGTAAATATATATATTTTCTAATCGTTTGCATAAATTCCAAGTCTTTACCCCTTTAGAAATTTGATGAGCCCATAGTACTGTGGTTGGTTTTCCTGCTCGCTTATCTCACAGTAGGATAAAATTATGAAATGAAAATATCAAAGGCTAAACTTAGCGTGGTGATAATAGCAATGCATGGAGTTCATGAGTAATGATTACACCTCTTAATAAAATAATTAAGAAACTCCCTGGGGGATGACATTTTACTTTAGGAAACTAATTCTAAAAAAAGAGAAATTGGGTTAGAGATTTAAAATAAAAATAAAAGAATATTAATTTTATAAAATAATAATACATCCTTCTGATAGGTGGATAAGTGGTGCTGGAAAGAATAATGACTAAACATCTCAAAAAGTTTGGGCCGAAACATTGTCTTTTGCTATCTTGCTCAAAATCTCTGTGCATCTTCTTTTTATTTCTGTATATGATCCAATCAAGAGACTAGGACCCACATTTCAAAGTTTTCTATAATCCTTTCAACAATTCATTATTAATTGATATGCTTAGTGATAACAAAATCTTTGGCTTCATCTTTTTCACTCTTTTCCAAACCCATCCACTCAATATCAACCATTTGTTACTGAAAAATTGAGCTCCTCATCAGAGGTTGTCAGTTCTTTTGCTTGTCATCTGGATTCCACCTCCTTTCTCTGACTCAAGGATTTTGTACCTGAGAAGATGAAATCACTCATGTGAATCACAGACTTTTCCCTTTTCTTTCTCTCTCTGTCCCTCCCCCGACCCTCAATCCACAGGCTCACACATGCTACTAGACAAGCCCTCTACCACTGACCTACACCACCAGCCACAAATTCTTTTTTTTTTAAATTAGATCATTCACATCAATATTCAGAAACATGTAGTATCTTTTTTTTAAGAAAATACTACTTTGAACCCAAATTCCCTAGTGCTGCCCCATTTCTTTGCTCTTCTTCATAGAAAATCTTCTACATAAGTTGTCTCAATTTCATCTTTTCTATTCTCCTCTCAGCTTGCTCCAGTTGGGTTCTGTCCCCATTCCTTCACTCATCCTTCTTTTTGAAGTCACTAATAATCTCATTTTTTCCCAACACCATTGGTCACTGTTTTGCTCTGTGTCATGTCATTATTAGAACGTGCCAACAGATTCACATCTGGTTGAAAAAAAAAAATAACCTAAACGCCTTGCCCTGGCCTACATGTCCATTTCTATACTAGCTTTATTTTCTTCCTTTCCTCCCCCACTTCTGCTCCAGTTAAGTCCCAGGAACACTCAGGCCCTTTCCGAGCTTGGTGCCCTTGTACTTCATATACCCCCTACTGAAGTGTGCTCCCTCTATCACACTCCGCTTGCTCCTTCCTGCCTTTCAGTTCTCCTGTCCTCACACAACCCAACTTTCAGTCAGATGTGGACTTCTTTTCTGAAGAATCATTCGTCAGTGATTAATAATATATTCAATTATTGAATAACTTCTGCAAATAATGTTTTTTGTTTGTTTGTTTTATTTGTTTGTTTCTGTATTTCCAGACTAGATTAGTGCGTGGCACAAAGAAGTCACTCAAAATACTGCTTTGTTAATTTTTTCATTTTTTAAAAATCTCAAATGTCATTGATCATTTGCTGTATATATAAGAGTTGGTTGGTTTTAAATAATTGTAAACTCTTGATGAATTTATCCACACCACAATTTTATGATGGCAATTTTTCAGTGACTCTTAGAAAATATTAGTATATTACAGGAAATGAACATACTGCCAGTACAGTGTAGTCAAAAACAGGGAATTATTTGGATCTCACCAAATTATTTACATTTTAAGGAGCTGTGTCATGGGTGTGAGAAAATGGTGAGAAACTTAAAAAAGTTTCTTAATCTGCACACAACTATAACTTTAGAGCTATTGTGGCAACTCTATAATCTTTTTTTTTTCTATGACTCTATAGCTAGGTAAAATCTAGGGTTCTAGGCAAAATATTAGAAGCCCATAACCCTTCATTTAATATTATCAGGACAATATTCATTAAAATAAAGACATCTGGCAACTTATATCTTGACTAGATTTCCATAGGTTTTGGAGTTTCACAGTATAACAAGGCACATCACACCAATAATAACAATAAGAATCAATTTATCTGAAAGTGGAAAGTGAGCAGATGACCCTTAATGAACTTAATGAACTCCAAACACTTAATGAACCCAACAAAAAGAAATATTCTTGACTCCAATTTTGAATGTTAATTATATTTTACATTTAAAAAATCACTGAGAGCAGGTTGAAAGAAAGCAAATAATGAAATACTTAAACTTCACTACTTTGTCACAGATTAAAAAGTTGAACTCAAGAGTTGTCATATTTAACTCATGTGTGGTACTGTCATTAAATGTGTTATTTTAATCTTTGCAATTTATAATACCAAATGCAATAGATATCATTCAGTGACTTAAATAATTCCTTAAGTCTAAAAAGAATGATTTAACTAAGTTATCTTTGTTTCCAGGAATTGTTTGTTCTAAACTTGGCTTTTATCAGTATTATATTTTCTCCCTAATTCAAGCTAAAATATTTGAATATCATAGTAATTATCAGGTTTTAGTAATTTTTTTTAATTCACCAAGAAAAACAAACTGCTTCACTAATCAAGACTTGAGGAAACTTTCAGAGTACACCTACAAATCTCCATTTTTTATTGGCCTAACATGTTTTAAGATATAATTCCTTATTGCTTGAAAAAAAGCTCCTCTAATGATACATAGTAAGCAGAATAAATATTGTGGGATGAGTAAGTAAATAGTATCATCCTAATACCTATTATTATCAGGTGACAGAAATTCAATGATTTAAATATCTGGATTTAAAGTATATGAATTTCATAAGAAAACTAAATTTTCCTTGAAAAACACTCCATTCTTCCCCCTTTATATTCTTACTCATCTTCATATTCTATCTTTCAGACATTTACATCTTTCCAATGCCACTGTCATCTCAATACACACATATTTTTGAGATTGTCCCATGGTCACCACAATGCTCTATACATGTTACAGAGTTGATGCTTGAAGACTTTGTTTTTTCTTAAAAATTAAAAGAGAATAAAATCATGGCATTTACAGGTAAGTGGATGGAGTTAGAGAAGATAATGCCAAGTGAAGTTGACCAATCCCAAAAAAACAAATACCAGATGTTTTCTTTGATATAAGGAGGCTGATTTATAGTGGATACGGAGCGGAACATGGGAGGAATAGATGAACTCTAGATAGGGCAGAGGGTTGGAGGGGCAGGAAGGCAGAATGGGGTAATTAATGATGGTGGAATATGATGATCCTTATTCTCCAAAGTACAGGCATGAAAACACGAATTGGTGTGAATATTCTATGTATACAACCAGAGATATGAAAAATTGTGCTGTATATGTGTAATAAGAATTGTAATGCATTCTGCTATCATATATAAATTTTTTAAAAATTCCTTCTCAACTTAACACAAATACAGGCTTACTAGTTTATAGGAATATTACTTTTCTCCTTTACTTTTAAATGACAATGTCCATTTGCACAGCTCATCATACCAGTTTGTTGTAATGGATGCTCTGATTCAATCTATGAGCTTTATATTTCCTCAAAGACTATTTTCGTATTTCCTCCTTTATTTGGGATTTCAGTAAGAGCAGAGGGGAGATATTCTGAAGATTCAAAATACCTTTAATAATTGTTACCCAAAATAGTGGTAAATACTGAGTAGACTAAATGTCCAGAGAGGTGCAGAAGTACACTTGAACTATCTCTGTGCATTTCTTCCTGGGAAAGCCAATTTTCCAGACCTAATGCTTTTCTAATTGCAGGCCCTAAATAATAATTCCCATTTGTCTGAAAGACATCTAACTTTAATCCCTTATTTTATCAGCCAGTTTTAAAAAAAGTGCCACTAAGAACAGAGTCCTCATTCCTGCAGGCAGCTACCCTCTCATTTGGGAGTTATGCCTCCGTTAGGTTCAACATTTCATTTCCTCAATCCCTAATCATATGCCCAGACTTCAGTCTCTTTATAATTTTCTGTTTTACTCTAAATTCTTCCCAGAGTTTGTTTGAAGGAGAGTGCTTCAAATAGACAGAATTTAATATTCTATGTAAAATGAAGCTAACTCAGAGAGGAACAAAACTATCATTTTCTTCAGTGTCTCTTTAGGTTCTGCTTACATAGCATAAATGATTTAAGTATAGAATGACGTGCACCATATACTGATAACCAATGATGCAATTTTTGGTGATCTGTAAAGCTCCTGAAGTTTTCAAAATATTCTAGGGGTAATGAAAAAACCAGTTTTCTTAATTCATCTCTAAATAGGTAAAAACTTTGTGATTGATTAAATCTTGACCATCCATAGATGTTAAATTTTATAATTTTATTATCATAACTTTTTTGCAATTTATCATTATTAGTAGATTTCAAGAGGAAACATGGTTCTTGGGACTCTCTAGGTTTTAATATTGAAAGAATCAATATTATTAACTGAGCCCTACAGACTCAAAATTATGGCATATAATGTGAAAATATAGAAAGTAGAAAATACATGGTATTTGAACTCATGACATAACCCACCTGGGAGAGAGACACTATCACTCATCAGATCACTAGCACATAATAGAGCAGACTAAAAAGTGGCTTCCACTCGGAGTGATCCAAGTTTCCCAAGCAGAGACCAGTAAGAGTCACACAAGGCTCCCTACCTGTAATTAAGTTATTCAAATTGCCATTTTTATTCATGATGTGAATACAGTTTGAGAATTTCAATAAAAGTTATGATTAATAAGGACTTTTTATACAAAATGCCAGGCCAGGAATAGGAAATGGGCTTCTATCCCATATTATCCTCATTTTGACTATGACTCACTCACATCTATAGAACATGTGCCTGACAGATCTCTGGGCTTGAAAGCAAAAAGAGACCAGTACCTGGGGATTGTACTTTTTCAAGCTTACACAGCAGGATATGAAGAAAAGAGGTCAGCACTGGTACTAAAGTAACTGCAAAGAATAACATATTTATCAGAATATGAGATACAGTTATATTTAAGGAGAGGTTGTCCTAAAATTGCTGACAATTTTATAGTATGGTACTGGAGCATTTGCATCACTCTAAGCACTCAGACTTCTATTCTTATTATAAATATATAAGAGTTCCTTTTTTTGGCTCTTCATGTATACATCATTATCTTAATGAGTCCCTCAATGTCATGTCTGGGTAACTGTTGCCTTTATCTCTTTATTTTTCCACCCAAAATCTAACTTTCATCCAAAGATGGAATAAATGTATTTTAAGTGCAATTTTAAGAGATGATTTTCAAACTTTTTAAAATTATAGCTCTTAATTTAAAAAATTTTGCTCTATGAAAAAATATATATGTGTCCATATACACAAATACACACATACTCAACTCACAATTTAAGTTCAGGAAAAAAAATTATCCTTATCTTCATTTCACTCATATTTTCTACTCAATTTCATTCTGCTTCGTTCATTTATTTCCACTACACAAAGGATAATCATGAGTCACTCAATTTCATGATGCTCTAAAATAATGGTTCCAAAAATGGGACACTCAAGTTCCCTAGGTGTCCCTAAGACTCTGGACCCTAGTGAATCCATGAAGTCATCATTCCTTCCTTAATAATAATAGGTCATTATTCACTCTCATTCTCTCCTCAGTGTATGGTAGAGTTTTCCAGAAGCTACCTAAGATGATGATGTCGTCACTCTAGTAGCCAAAGGATAGTATAATTGTATATTCCTTTGTTTAAAATTTTTTCTCAGCTTTATAATACAGCAAATATCAATAAACATAACCACATACACAGTAAAGCTCTTTGGGCTTCTCAAATTTTAAGAACTTAAATATTTCACAAGACCAAAAAGTTTGAGAATTGCTAATCTAAAGTATTTTAAACTCAGATTTAAATGAAACACACACACACACACACACACACACACCACTTCTTTTTTATAGCTTTCTGTTGTTTGTAAAGAAAGGCACCAATGTTTTCAATAAGTTTATTATGATTCTATCTCTTAAGAACAGCTCTCAGCTCTCAACCTCTATTCTAACTTCCCTAAATGTACCATGTTCACGTCTGGCTTTGAGTCTTCATATCCTAGTCCTGAATGATCCTTAAATCTATTTTCTGCCAACGTAAATACCATCTATCTATGTGGACACCTGCAACTTTTTTCTCTACTCTGTGCCTTTTGGTTTTTGCAACTGACCTTCAGGGCTCCTTGAATTCATGTAGGAATGCAAATTATCTGGCTCCAATATCTCAAAGGTTTAAGAATCCATGCTCGTCAATCAAGAGTACTCCTTACTTTGGGCACAAGAATGACAGCAGTGTGCAGATTACATAGGAAGATTTCACCCAGGGACTGTCCAGGGAGATATATCAATGCCAGGAGAAGAAGAAATCATCCCCTTTTCTCAGAGATGGCTTAGTATCATAAAGGAAATGAAGTCCAGCCTGAATAAGCACAGCACAGGGTCACTGTGGAAGAAACCAATTTGTATGATTTTTAAAACAGAAAAGAGATTTAACTAATTCTCCTCTTGACTAGACATCTGAGCATAACCTGTCGTTTGTCTGACACTGCTCCCTAGTAAGCCTGTCTTCTCAGTGCTCTGTGGAGCTTCTATATTCTGAGGAAGACCTACACTCTTCTCAAATGCCTCTCCATTGCCTTTTATTTCTATTATTTTACTTTGTGATGAATTCTTTTGTATCTTTCTTTTTTCTTTTTTTTTTTTTTGTCTTACAGAATCAATAAGTGCACAGAGGAATTGGTTCTGCCTCTGTGCCTAAGTGGAAATCCTTTTTTTTTTTTTTTTGTCCTTCCTAAAACTCTTGGAGTATTCTAATTTTTAGTATATTTTTGGAACATGTTTACTTGAATTATTTTTTCCTTTGAGGTTGATTGACAAATTGAATGCTGGGTTATCTTAACAGTTTCCTTACATCGTTCTGGATTGCTATGTCATGCACAGTTTTCCTTCATTTATGTTTCAGAGAGAAAAATGTTATCTTTCAGACCTCTCCCTACTTCCTGCAAAATACTCTCTCTTTATAATTTGAAAAGGCACACATGTACTCACATGAAGGGGAGTCCTGTGCTATTTAAATGAAAAGTTGGAATCTTCTGAATTAAAAATATTAGAGAAGCAATTATTTCATGATCATACTACTAGAAAAAAAATCAGGAATTGTAGCCATATATTCATTTCTATAAGATGAAGAATGAGCCCACCACAAGAAATAATCAATTAAATCATATATTGAATGTGAGCAGTCTTACCAATACTTGCCTAGGATTCACATTTATGACATAGCCTAGAAGAATTCAGCAATCCAATTACCTCTTTCAAAAATTAAAAAGGATAATTATATGCCAAATGCTAAGGTCAAAATATGTCTTCACATATTGAATTTGATTATTTAACAGGTGATTTGAAAATTTCAAAGCATAACTAATATTCTTAGCATTAACACTTTTTAATTAACCAAACAGAATAATAGAATTACAGAGGCTCAAAAATGATTTAAAATGACGTAAGTAGTGATTTATGAAGTTCAATATCCTTTGGTCCATCAATCATGATATGATACTTCATTACCATTTAAACTACCACATATAAAAAGAAACAAAGAACATTTATAGCCCATTCATTATGTCATCATTGGTTTGCTTTACAAATGTTAAAGTCATATTTTGGGGTTGAAGGGGATAATTTTGTTTAATTTTCCACAATGAAAAGAAGATTCCTTTTTATACAATCATGCAAAGCATGTGAAGTCACATTTTAATATGCATATATTTTATGCACTATAACAGTAATATAATACACATAATATTAATGATAATATGTATATAACTTTCTGTATTTCTGTATATTTTTAGTGAATCTTATTACTTTAAGTATATCCACACAAACCAATTATATGTGTGACAATCTATTCATGTTTTAGTAAGGAGTATGATATAATTTAAACTCTCATTGAAGAAACAGCACAAGTTTAAGTGAAATAAAACACATAGTTAATGTTACTGCAAAAAAAAAATTCTTTATTCAGCAGAAATATTACACAGTTTGAAAGTAACATAAGCCTATCTATAGTGTTAAACACCCCCTACCCTCTTCTGACCTATTTTTCAGGATCTAAAGCAAACTATGGAATCTAAGTTATTTCAACCCTCTTATCTATCTGAAACCCCAAAGCAGTGTGCATTTATGATGCCTTCCAAATGCCTCTCACTTCACAAATCTATTTTTTTAAATACATTGTATTGTAAATGAGCATGCAAAGTACACATGACCTTATTAAAAAAATTACACATTGCTTATTTTCAAAGTATTACTGTGATAGCAGATCTGAAACAAACAAAACACCTAAGAAAGGAAGGCTGTTCACTCTCTCTTCTTGGGATCATAACAAGTTGATGACTTTATTAACTTGACCAAATCATTTCCTCAACTTAAAGTTGGCCATCAGAAGGCAATATATTTTCTTATTGGTACTATGATAACCTGCAAATTTTAAGTGACTTTAACAGTTCAAAAAATATACATTCATTTTAAGAAAGCTAGAACAAAGATAGATATGAAAAAGACATATTTTAATGCCCAGAAGAAAACACCATGAACATTTTGATACAAATCCTTCTGGAGTCTGTACCACAAAGTTGATGAATAGTGGCACATTATACATAGATGTGTTTTTAAGTGGAATGATGGAATGACACTTTTAAGTATTATTATATAGCACACTTTACTCTCCTAGCAATGGTAGCAAATATATTTCCATGTCAACTATATACATTTAAATGATCTGCAGCAATGTTTTATGTTTCTGCCCAATGTGTTATTAATGACCAGCCCATATAATGAAAAACCTCCTATTGAAAATAAGTCTCTTTCATTCTAACTTCTACTATTGGTTTTAAAACTGCCAGAGTGGAGTCAAGCACAGTGCTGCACACCTGTAATCCTAGCAACTCAGGAGGCTGAGGCAAGAGGATCCAAAGTTTGAAGCCAGCATTTGCAACTTAGGAAGGCCCTAGGTAACTTTAGTGAGACCCTGTCTCAAAAGGGCTGGGGATGTGGCTCAGTGGTTAAGCTCCCAGGGTTTTAATTCCCAATATCAAAAGAAGAAGAAGAGGAGGAGGAGGAGGAGGAGCAGCTAGAATGAATATCTGGAGTATCTTATCATGATTTGCATATTTTGTTTTGAGTATAATGCCTGGCTGACGATTCAGAGTGTCCATAAATACTTATTGAATGAATGACTGGGAAATAAAGTCATAAATGTGGGCTTGAAATTTTTTCAATTAAAGGGACATATCTATTTGACAATCAGATTTTGAGTCAAATCACTTCATACACTGTTGTGCCCCCAGCCATGTTCCATAATATATGTGCCCTTGTGGAACTACCAGTAATGCTCAATGTGAAATAATGTATCCAACCAATTTTCTGAAAGAGTAGAAAAAATAAATTACTATTCTTAACCATGAAGTTTGACATCATGTTTTGATTTTGAATCTTTTCTTTCATGGAGTATATAGAGTTAGGAAAAAATCTTTAATCATAATTTATATGTTCTAAATTATATTTAGTAAGTATCTCTTGAGCACTTATGCCTGACATTAAGAGTATTAAAAAGCTTGATATCACTAAAAACATATAAACTTCATGGTCATCAGTACGTTATTTGATAACAAAAAATGACAGAACATTTCCTCTCCATTATGAGAAAACCTATGTGGTGTCTTCTCCAGCTGAGATAAATGGATGCAGTATTTACACCAGCTGGAAGGAGCACAGAACTGCCTCACCCATGTGACAGCAATTCCATCCCTGGTCTCAGCACAGTATCTTCCTTGTTGAACAAACACCTTGGAAACTTGCCAGTTCTCAGGTATTTTTATTTTGGGATACTGGCCAGTTACTCAAAATAAAATCAGAGCAAGAGGCCAGATGTGCAACATGTAAGAAAAAGAATTATTTCCCTTATGATTGCCTTATCATGAAAGTTGAGTATATATTTCATATTTTCTGCTATAAATTATATCATAGACTGATAGAATTTACAAAGGTTAAATAGATTTTAAAAAAAAAGAATGTGCATATTCTGCAAAAAATCCCACACCAAATCACAGAGACCTTACTCTAGGTTTCAGTTACGTCTAGCAATGAATCTTTTTCAACCTATAAAGGGCCGTGATTCTCAATGAGCACATTGTATATAGTCTGTCACAAGAACGAGATTCTGTTTAAGCTACGCAAGGTGACACAGTAAACAGTCAATACCATTCAATGTATTCGATGACATTTTCCTACATTATTTTCTTATCAACCTCAAAGATCCATTTTCCTGAAAGCTGGTGAAGCATACAAACTGGGTTCAAGCATCTGTTTGTATGGATGTTAACACAAGGTTTCCCATAAGCAAGAGCTAACGGTTTAGGTAATACTATATTATTTGTAAATAATGCAGTGACTTTGCCAAATCTAATGGGAAAAGTGAGAGGCAGCCAAAAAAACATAAACAAGCCTCAACCTCATTTAAGCTCATTTTGCAGACTCTCATTTGTCCACTATTGGTCTGGTTTTACTAGAGTTAAAATTCCTTAAGTTTGGAAACATCTGGTTAAAATTCTGAAATGCTGCTTTATATGATCTGTAGAAAAGCTTTCTTCTTTATCTCTTGTCTTTCAAATGAATGCTAATTGTTAGAAATAGTACGGGAAATTATGATGATAATGAGCATCACTGTAGGATGTTAATCATTTAATACAATGAACTTTTATTTTGAAGCAAATTTAAAAGATGGGAATAAATAAATGTATTCAAGAATATATTTTCTGCCAGGCTTGTTGGTGCACACTTGTAATCCCAAAGACATGAGAGCCTGAGACAGGAGGATTTTATGTTCAAGGCCAGCCTGGGCAACTTATTGTGACCCTGTCTGAAATAGATAGATAGATAGATAGATAGATAGATAGATAGATAGATAATTTTAAATGCTGGATGTAGTTCAATGGCAGAGCTCCCCTGAGTTCAATCCTTAGAAGCAAAATAAATAAATAAATAATTTTTTTTTTTAAAGAATAGCTTTTCTTCATTTAATCAGAACTGGAGAATTAGATGCTAATGTAGTATGCTGTATATCACACTGCTCCCACACACTACAGTTATGATATGATAAAGTGGTGTTGATTAAATCTGTTGTCCCAGATCTTCCATTTTGGTATAAATATATTTATTTCAGCTGAAACCACATTTTCTGCACATTTGTTCTGCAGATTTGAAACCACAAAGATTATCTCAGTTAGAACAATTTCTATATAAATCTCAATGTATCCTATAGTTCTGTTTAACAAATTGCCCTCAACACCTGTTAATTAATCTAGGCATAGAGACCCTATGTAGCATTAAAATGCACATATGGAACACAAGGTAAATTTCAAAGAGTGATTACAGGTTTCTCGTAACGTATATCTGATCCATTATAACATCAATTTCAAACCAGTTTTTATGGTATAAAACACCACAAAAGTAAAATGAGATTGTGAAATAAAATACTTATTCCATAATATTATAGGAAACTTATCTGGTTTATTCATTGTGGAAGATAGTCAGTCTCTTCAACCATTTGTAGTGCCTGTTAATTGTGTTTTTTTTTTTAATTATGGTTTCCATTTTTGTCGTTTTTATCCACTGATAATGAGCTGATTCAAAAGTTCTTTACTAAAAGAACAGTCTGCTAGGAAAAAAATATCCTTTGCGTTACAATGTCTTTGACAGCTTTTGGCTCAGAAGTAGAAAAGGAAATGATAATCACCAACAAAAGGATTCCACAGTTGAGTATGAGTTTTTCTCCTAGTGACAGGCATTTTTGTAAGTCCAGAACCTAATAATTATTTGAATAAAGAACACGTGTGTGTGTGTGCACGTGTGCACAATCTACACACTGAGAAAATTAAAGGTTTTTAATAATGCCTCAATGGTATTAATAGGAATAAATCCAGATATCTTTTCTTTTAAAAAGAAAAAAAAAGAGGGGTTCTGAAAAAGAACTGATGTAGACTCTTTTAATGCTGGAAACTCAAAGAACATTTGTACTTTCATCATTCATTTTAGTAGTTTAGAAAGTCAACTCTAATTTCATCCTGGATGGAGGAGTAAATTATATTAGGACTGGAAATAACAGATATCAAATAGGTAAAAAAAAATCTATGGAGAAATTATGACAGATTTAACTTTAATTGAGCCTGTGAATTCCAACTTAACAGTTCAGCTATGCTTCCTAACAATGATTTGCTTAAAAATATTAGTTTATACTGATTAAACTGGAAACGAAGTTCTGAAGAACAAGTCTTTTCACTTATTTCCAGGAATAAATTATTTTAGGCAATCCGGCTACCCTGAGTCTGACTAACGAAAAGCCTATCTTGAAGCAAGTCATGAACTGAACCATTATGTTTTTGCACTTCAACCATAGTTAATTTGGACTTTGCAGCAGAAAGTTTACTCAACATCTGTTTACCTACTCTAAGGGATGACTCTAAACTACCACAAAAAGGGCTTTTGATTCTTAATACTAACACAGTACATTACATTTAGCGGGTGCTTCAAGGACAGTGGGTAATGAGTAGAACTTAAAGTCTACCTGAAATTCACCTTTTAGGTGCATTCTTTTTTTTTCTTTTTTTATAACTGGCACACGATAATTATACATATAGAGGGAGCATTCTTAACCAGAGGATGCAGATAAGGAAATATCTGGCATTGCTTCTAATTTTTTCCTTTCATGCTGAACTTATAAATCTTGCTTTTGACTAGAATGATATTGAAAACAGAAAAATGTTGACAAGTAAGAAATGTCTCAGTACTTTTCTTTCTATTTTTTGTTTTTGTGGTGTTGGGACTTGAACCCAGGGCTTCATGCTTTCCAGGCAAGCATTCTACCAGTGAGCCACTCCCTCAGCCCCATCTTAGTACTTTTGATATCTATGACATTATTTTAACATCAGCATATTATCTTATTTTAAGATACACACTTAATAAATTATCCAAACTCAAACTGTTCTTCTTGACTTTCCATTCTGCCTAATAAATTTGGTATTTTATTGTTGGCAAACATCATTTATAACTTCTTGATACTGCCTTAGACTGAGGAAACACTTAATGTCCTTCCTCAATTTATTCAACTGATTTCTCATTTATTCTTTCTACTTTAAAAAATAAAAGGGCTAGGATGTAACTCAGTGGTAGAGCATTTGCCTATCATGTGTGAGACCCTGAATTTGTTTCCAGCACCCTAAAAAGTAAATGACTAAATTTACAAAAATAAAGATATGTTGATCAAGGGGTTTTATTCATATAACTCTATTCACACACCAAATTACTAACACTGTCTTTCCCAGTCAAAATTCACTCTCCATTTGTCATATTAGGTGTGCATAGAACATTTCATAATTATTAATCTAGGTAGAGTATAGATAGCTTGGCATCTGCTTTTTGCCATTTAATTAAATCCAATTAAAAGTTCTTAAATATATATCTCTAATTATACTTCCCCAGTCAGACAGGATGAAAGCTACCCTTTGCATTCAGGGGCTTAGGAAATCCGAATCACTTTCTCCTCAATGTGAAAATCAATTCATTTCATTTTCTACAGCGGAGATGCTTCTCCAGCTTTAGCTCAGAAAATGTTTCCTCCCTGTTTGAAGGGACACCTGAATCAACGTTTTCTGTGGATGCTTGATAAATAGTAGTTAGGCTAAGTTCACACCCACTGATATTTGTCTCAATGTTTTCATTCAGTAAAAAAAAAAGAAAACTGGTATTCCTTCCTTTCCCTGCCCTAGGAACCTCATCACAGGGGACAACTGACAAATTCTTAATAACTGCTGACAGAGGCACATACTTCCAGGAAAGGCTCTGCACTTACTTGCCAATGCACATGTATCACAGCCCTTCTCATATATGAATGACAGTGAAAAAATGTCTTCAAATTGGTAAATGTAAATGAAGATAAATAAGAATCTATTCATTTTAATGTAATACATTTCCTCCCCTAAATTTATTAAGATGCATCTTGTCCATGAAATCAAATTTTATAAGAACCTCTACTTTCCCTTTTATTTAATAGAAAGTATCTTGGAAAGCGAGGCTCTCTCTCTCTCTTCTAGATAAAACTGCTTACATAGTACAGTGGATAGATACTATCTAGCTACCTATAAATATCCATTGACTGAGAGAGTTCCAGCAAAAATTGAAAGTCTCTAGTTCTTTAAGGGAACTATTTTGAAAATGAAAAATCTGAATGTCAAGATGGAAACACAAAACTATAAAGAAAATCAAAGTATTCATTTTTAAAACTGGGATTACATAAAATATTTAAGTTTTATAATGGACAAAGGTGATCAGTATTTACAGACTATTGACAGGTGAAAGCATTTGAAAGTTTTAGGATGACATAGTACATTTTTTTAGTATATTTAAAAATCATGCAATGTGAGTTCAATTTAATATTATATGGTTTTTATTCCAATCATAGATATACAAAGAAATAAGCATGGCTTCTGTTCATATTTAAGTAGAGTTTTATAGAATCACATCCAAAGAGCCTTTAAGAATTATCCTACCAAGATATAAGAATCTGAGATGATCCTAACTGCAGAAGGCCACTGGAGAAGTATTAAAAGAGGCACACTAGGGTGTTCTCCCTGGACATGCTTCATATGACCTTCCAGCTAAGAATGAGTTTTAAGGATTTCTTTTTAAATAAAACAAAGTAGAATATGTAAGAGAGTATAAGCATTTACTATTTGGCTCTTTACAGTAAATGTTTGCCAGTTCTAATTCTCTAACACATACACTGCCTATTATACTTGCCTACTATATGCAGATTCCCAGAAGAGAAATGCATAGAGAAAAAATGTTGACTTTTCCTGCTGAGTCACAGGCTGAAGGTTCTATCTGGTATAGGAAGGTGTAAGTATTTCTAAACTATTTCAAAGCATGTTTGGGAGGTTGAGGGTATAATTCAGTGGTAGAATGCATGCCTAGCATGCATGCGGCCTTGGGTTCAATTCCCAGCACTTCAAATATGAACCAAACAGTCTCTATTAGAAGTGAAAAACTGTAACAGACTGTATTTTTAATATGGACAGAGGAACTAGGGTTGTATTTTTTATTTTAGCCAAAATATAGTTATTTAGAGGGAAACTTCTTAATATTGAAGAGTAATTTGCTTATATTCTATCTTAAATTTTATTTATATCACAATAAAATCCACTTTCTCTGTAAATACTTTTTAGATATATTTAGACATATTTCAGTTATATAATATTGTGAGTTAAATTTTCCCATAAAGATACTGGGAGATTGGCTCCAAATCATAGCATCAACATTTATCAGTTTTCCTTTTTGCTCTAAATACCATGAAAAGATAGAAACCATATTTAAAAAATTAAAAAAAAGTACTAGAAAACAAGAAAACAACAGCAACAGAAGACACATTTTGAGGGCTACCTTTAATATATAAAATAAACAGGAAAAAATGTGTCATGTAAGTCTAGAGATTAGCACAGACTAAAATAAATATGAGAACAAAATGCTATGGAAGTGGGTGTGAAGAAAGATCCACACTGGCAGGGCCATCCAGCACCTGGCCAGCCAGCCCCGCAGTTCTTGTCCTGACTTGTGCTAGGAGAGGGAGTGCTGTGCAGCACTTACCCCCAGGAAATGCAATTGCTGGGTCATGAATGTAGGACCACTGGTCACATGATCTGAAGGTCAGTTACTGCTACATCCCATCCTTTACCTCCACCCCCCTCCTCCATCAGAACCACAACCATCAACATTATTATTGTCCAGAATATTTATTAAGCTTATCACAATTCAGACAATAAATTTTAAGCAATTTTATGTATATTCTCTTATAAATCCTAAATTCCATGAGCTAGATAGTATTAATTCTATGTAATAAATTTAAAATACGGAGACATGAAGAGGTTAAGCAATCTTTCCAGGATTGCATTATTAAAATGTAGAAGAGAGTTTAAACTAAGGTTAGTCTGGTTCCAGCACTCAATTATTTAACCATTTAAGAACACACTGTTTTACTAAATATTCAGTGTATAGACTAATAGTCAATATTCCCAATTTCTGACAGGCATTCTTACATTAAGGCGAAGCAGAAAGCTAATAATTACTACACATTTAGATATCAGAACTCTAAAAAGAGAGGTACCAATTTCAACTGAAAGAATTCACACCAGGGAAAGCACAAGATACAAAGACAAGAGAATAAACATAAGAATAAATGTGAGGAAACCAAAGAAGGCTTCTCTCACAACAACTAGAAACACTGAAAAATACACATAAGACTCTCAAAACAACTCTCAAAACAACTAGAAACACTGAAAAATACATATAAGACTTTCCAAATAAGAACGTATAGTAATAGAGTGGACAAAAATAGAGGTAAAATCGGCAAACTGTTTGAGCTGAGAATTACTCACAGAAAAACAATGCAAATGACTAAGAACATGGAAGAATGAATGAAGAAATGTTTAGTAAGTGTTTGGAGCTCAGTTCAGGAAATTCTCAAATCCAACCAATTAAATTACCAGGTAGAACACACAAAAAGGATATGACAAAATCAAACTCCCCAAACCAAATACACATTTGGTTTATGACTTGTTCAATGCTGATAAGTATTCATAGAAAAATGTTAATAATGATATATATTGGTAAAAATTTATAACACTTAGAAGGATTAAGAGAATGTTTTAAAAAGTGAAATAGTTTTAAAGATTTCTTCTGAGAAAAATCCTAAAAGCTTCCAGAGGGAGGGGAATAAAAATTATCTAAGGTAGAAAACAAATCATACCAGAATCAGACTTCTCATCTTCAATGTTGGCTCTCCTCCATTTGAAGCAGTCATTTTTATATTTCATTTTTTTAATATGGAAAAAGTGTGCCACTCTTGTACAAAGTTGGATTTTTCACAACTCAAACATCCCATTTTGAATCTAGAATTTTGTAACAAACATCCAACAATTCGTGAGCCTTTACACCAATAAAATCACTCTGAATGAATTCACCAAGGCATGTTGCAATAATAAAGGAAAGAAAAAAAAAGAGTCTGAGGAAGAGGAAGATAAAGTTGAACAAGAAATATATGAGTCCAAGAAAAGACAGGACTTAGATATTCAAAAAATATGTTAGCATAAAATACAGAATTGGCTGTGTCAAGTAAGAAACAGAATCCAAAGAAATGGAGAGAAAGAGTGGCACACTTTTTCCATATTAAAAAATGAAATATAAAAATGATTGCTTCAAATGGAGGAGAGACAAACTAAACAAAGTTTTTAAAGCAAGTGTCATGCCTGGAAAATTCATTTTTGCTGAATATATGTAAGAAAATATCAACACCCACAGTATAAAAAAAAGTTGTACAACTTGAAAAAAATGAGCAGAAATATAAACAGACAAGTTACAGAGAAAAAAAAGAAAAAAAAAAGACATAAAAGTGACCAATAAGCATGTGAAAAAGATATTATTTTACCAGTAATCAGCAGAAGAGAAGAGAACAGAACATACTTGCTTCCCTATCAGATCTGGGACATACAAAACATGATAATAGTAAGTTTGGGTAAGATGCCTTAAAACTTATACATTTTAAATTGTTACACCAAGTATAAATCAGAAGAGTATCTTGTAATCTGTGAATAATTAATTGCTAGTAATTACTTTCTTATGAATTGAATTTTGTTTACACATGGCAAAAGGTGTTGTGTAAGTTAACTATGTACAAGTAAGTAGATGATGTCTATTGTATTATTATTATTCATAGCAAAAGATTGAAACAATATAATATTTATAAAAATGAATTAATAATATAAATCATGTTCTATACTAGGAAACATTATGCAGAATTTTTTAAATTAATATAAAACCCATTAAATTTTCAAAACACAGAAAATGGAAAAAAAGCAACTCACAGAAAAAAACTCTTGTAATGAAATCCTATTTGTTTAAAACAAAAACCGTACACACATGACCTGAAGGTCAGTTACTGCTACATCCCATCCTTTACCTCCACCCCCCCCCCCCCC
>NW_025999977.1:19721048-19754964 GCF_001458135.2 Marmota marmota marmota | reverse complement strand
CCCCCCCCCCCCCCCACACACACACGGCTGGGAGCATAGCAAACAGTTGACATGTATATATAGGGCTGGAGGTATAGCTCATTGATAGAGTACTACCCTCGCATGTGTGACATCCTGGGTTTGATTCCCCAGCACCAGCAGAAAGGAAAAAAAAACAAGATATGTGTATATATGGGCAAATGTACACTAAGAAAGACTAGAAAATGGCACCCCCATGACTTAAAAATGTTTGTCATTGCAGGAGATGATGAAAAGGTTTCCCTTTCATGGTATATTTCTCTGTTATTAATTTTGCACAATGAAAATGTATTTATGTGACCTGGGCAATAAAAACATCAGGTTGAGTAGATTCAGTTACAATAGAGGAGAGAACTATGTTAAAAATTCAAAATTGTCATTTTGTCTCTGTCAGCGTTAACATTCACTTTATTTGTCATGATTTGAAGTTTTAATAATTCCTTCCATTGATAGTTCATTATCAAGCAACTTATCAAATCTTAAAATTTCTACTCAGTCGTACATCATATAATTTTAAAAAGCATTAAACATAAAAATAAAATTACATCCTCCAAATCTGGATGATTTTGAAGACACTGGTCCTCATTTTCTTCTTCCAAATATTCTCTCTCCCACGGAGTCAGTTCAGGTTACTGTAGAAATTGGAAAATGATGCTGTTTCCCACATTCTGGAATTGGAACTTGGGGTGACATATTTTGAACAATTAATGCCCCAAGAGATCCTGTTACAAACTGAGACCAAAACAACAAATAAATGGATTGCCACATGTCTGCGTGTCCTGCCTTTAAGAAATAAATAATAAATAAATAAAAATAAATAAATAAATAAATAAATAATAAATAAAAATAAATAAATAAATAAATAATAAATAAATAAATAATTCTTTAAGAAATAATAATTGTCCCAAGGACAAAGCCAAAAGCCAGGTCTTCATAGTCACTGAAGTACCTCCCATTCTACTTCAATCTGCATGAGCACATTTTTTTTGCTTTTGAGAGGGGAGGCACACATCCTAAGTTATTTTGGAGCATGTGCTATTTTTTAGGCTGGGTGAGCTTTCAAGGAATCAAAAAAAATTAGGATCTGAATATTTCTTTGGGGTTTAATGGATAGCTAAGTAGAGCTATTCACACCAAAGACCATTAACCCCAATTGTTCCCTGTGCAGTCTGTGGCAGCAGCAGACAAGAAGAATTACGATATATACTCACTCCTTGTGACTTTATTTTGATTATCCTTCCTTTTCGAGGAATCAAATGGATTAATTTTGAGGGCAAGTTCACTATTCTATTCACCTCACAACAATTTGTAAGTATAAATCCAGAGACCTACTATATGGTGCTTTTTGGATATAGATTCTTCAATAAGGGTACCATGTTCCTTACAGTTTTACTTGCAACACTGATGAAGATTCCTGTGGCAAATGTAACCACCAACACAATAAAAGTCTGAATAATTTCCATCCCAGCACCCACCATTCCCAGCCTAAGCTCCTGGCAACTAGCAATTGTTTTCCCTCCCCATAGTTTTGTCTTTTCCAGCATCTTATCAATGGAATAGTATGGTTGAAGACTTCTGTGTCGAATTCTTTCATTTATCACAAAGTACATGAGATTCACTCAAATTGGTGCATATATAAATACTATTTTTTTCTGTTGAATATGTGCATTCTATGGATACACCTCAGTTTGATTCAGCAAATGATGGGAATGTCAGATTGTTTCTATATTTTTAGCAATTATAAATGTAACCTCTCTGAACATTTGTACGATGATTTGAATTACATTTTGAGTATGTCCCCTACAGGTTCATGTTGTGAAAACTTGTTCCCCAGGATAGCTGTATGGAGATGGACCCTAGCAGGAGGTAGTTAAGTCATGGGAACATTGATGAGATTAATGCTGGTCCCATAGAGTGAGTGAGCTCTCCTGAGAGTGGGTTGATAGAAAGTGAGGCAATGGTTGGTTCCCTTTCAACTTCTCCACCACTGTTGTGATACAGCCAGGAAGGCACTTTTCTAGTATGCCGGTACCATGCCATTGGATGTCTGGGTAATGAGCTATATAATTCTCTTTTCTTTATAAGGTACCCAACCTCAGATATTTTGTTATAGCAATAAAAAACAATGAGGTACATGTATTTATTTTGGATGGTGAAGGCAGAGAAAGGGCTTTATGTTTTCATTTGTCTTTGTTAATAAAATCTAGGAGGACAAATGCTTGATGGTAGTTTAACTGTATCAGAAATGGCCAAAACATTTTCCAAAGAGCCTTTATCATTTTTCACTCTTAGAAGCAAGGCACTGGAATCTCTCTTGTTACACATTGTCAGCACTTGATATTGTCCATTTTTTAAAAAAAGGTTAGCCATTAAATTAAGCTCATTATAATTTTAATGTGTGTCCTAATGACTAATGATATTGAGCATTTCTAATATACTTATTTGTCATCCACGTATCTTCTTTGGGGAATTTTCTGATCAAATATTTTATCATTTTTGTACTGTTTTCTTTCTCTCATTGTAATTGGGTTGTAATATTTCTTCATCTATTTAAAATACAAGTCCATTTTTATATATAAGTTTGCAAATACATTCTTTTATCTTTTGATTTTTTAAAAAATTTTCTTCTCTATGTCTTTGGAGTCCATGGCTAAAAATTTAATAATTGTGAAATACATCACCATTCTTTTTCCCCACATAAATGTTGATGAAAATTCATGACCATGAGGTTTATAAAGCTTTGAGCTCTTCTTACAAATAGGGTTTTGATCAAATTCCAAGATATATAGTGCAAATACTCTTTGGAATTCCTTGCCATGCAGCTCATTTTTCAAAGACAAATACAAAACAACAACAACAACAAAAATAACAATGATTTTCCTCGGCAGAGTACAGGGAAACCTTAGTGGCTTACGAGTTTTGATTCTTTCATCAAGTAGGGGCATAGATTTCAACTTCTTTCATTTCTTTTCTGCATTCTTAATACCTTACTAATATGGATCTGGCCCTACATTCATCCTTGGATCCTATCTTGCTGCATTTCTCTTTCTTCCACCAGCTATTTCCCAGATCTACTGCTCACTTGCTATCCAGGGTGCAAAAATTTCCATAAAGAACAAGTTATCCCAGGATCAGACCTCGACATTGCTGAAATCCCTCACTTTCTCAGATCAACTGCAAAAAAGCAGAGATTACATCTACTTTGGGAGAATCTGAATGAATCGAACTGGACTTGTGTTCTGGATCGGTCATCATTTATTTGTTTATTTGTTCTTTTCCTTCTTTCACTGAGCAAATTACTTCTTGACCATCTGCCCTGTTCCCCGTGCTAGGAGCTGGGAATAGAGTAGTCTTTGAGATGGGCTTAGCTTTTCCCTCAAAGAAGTGACAGGCTATTTGTTGTACTATTAAAGTTTTTCTGTGCTTAATTTTTTCTATTCTGAAATGGAAAAAATGCTTAGTTCACACACTTAAAAATGTGATAATTAAATAAGAAACACCAAGTACATCTGTATTTTTAAACAATGAGATGAATGAGATGACCTCTCCTCCCCAGTTTTCTGCAAAGGTTACCTTCTAAATAGTTTTTTATAAAGGTTAAAAGAAAAAAGTTCAGCTTCAGCATATCACTGAAATGAGTATCTGGGAGGCTGAGGGACTGATTATAAGATGAAGCCTATGGTAAACAGCTTTCTGGTGTATTCTCCGTAATACATTCAACAGTATGATACTATTGCAATAGCTGCTGAAAAGCCCTCACAGAGCAGAATGCCTTACAAAATATCTTCACTCTTGCACTGTGCTTTGCCTGTTTTGTGTAGTTCTCATCCACCCATAAATCCCTTTTATAAGCCTACTTTGCACAGATCAATAAGACTTTTAGACTAGAAGGAGAAAGACTTGGGAAACAGTACCAGAAAACAAATTGGCATTAACTATGTGCTAATTTTTCAAAAAAAATAAATTATCTAATATCTTGGGAATTTGATTTAAGAGACACATTCTTCTGAGATTAAAAAAAATCTTTCACAATACAAGCTATTAAAAGGCAAAGATGCAATACAAGCTTCTTATTGTTAATTCAGTTCTCATAACTTCAAAGTCAATAAAGCATCCCATTGGAAATGCTGCATCCCCACTGCTCTGGAATATTCACCATTATTTTCCAGGCATTGTAGCTATCTTAATTTATATCACAGGGCCCAAAAGGAAAAGTCTGGATTAAGAGAGTACATATATAAACCTTTCAATCTAAGAACCTGACATTTAATCCAAAAGAAGGACATATGAAACTTTAGAAATTTCCCTACATCTTCATGAGAATTTGTTACCAAATAAATTCAGAGAGAGAGAGAGAGAAAGAGAGGGAAATAGAAAGAGCAGGGAGTGGGGGAGGAAGGAAGGAAGGAAGCCTGGCAGCTATTTCTGTTCACAAAGTTGTCCTCAACAAAATTTTCATCATCTGAATCTATTTCTCATAAATTGTTCAACTTCTGAATGTAATCCTTCCACCAAATAGTGACCATTGAGTGCCAATGTGATCAGGACCTGGTGGCAGATTCACATGTATGATTATTTTATATTATAAAAATATATATATACACAAACACTCGTATGTTCCCCAAAATAGCTGATATAACTGGCATTAACAGAAATTTACTGAATGCAAATTCCTTAAAACTACTTAAGTAGACATGAGCATTATATGAATTTTTTTTTGGGGGGGGGGTGCTGGGGATTGAACCCAGAGCCTTGTGCATGCGATTATATGCATTTTATAGAAGACAAAAGGGGGCTCACAGAATTTAACCTTTTCCAAGGTTACACAGATAGTAAGCAGTAGAAAACATATAAATGTAACTATTCTGCCTCAAAAGCTTTTTCTTAGCTATGTGTGATAGAACTTTAAAAGGCTCACTCCCTGGTCACCTAGCATACAGTAGACATGTAAAAGAAAATATCCACTGTTCCTTTAATTTCTTCCATCTGTCTAATTGCTCTGGCCAGTGTTTCAAGAACTATGTTAAATAGAAGTGGTGAAAGAGGGCATCCCTGTGTTGTTCCAGTTTTTAAAGGGAATGCCTTCAATTTTTCTCCATTTAGAATGATGTTGGCCTTGGCCTTAGAATATATAGCCTTTACGATGTTGAGATATGTTCCTGTTGTCCCTAATTTTTCTTGTGTTTTGAACATGAAGGGGTGCTGTATTTTGTTAAATGCTTTTTCTGCGTCTATTGAGATGATCATATGATTCTTATCTTTAAGTCTATTGATGTGATGAATTACATTTATTGATTTCCGTATTTTGAACCAACCTTGCATCCCTGGTTGAATCATACTTGATCTTAGTACACGAACCTTTTGATATGTTTTTGTATTTGATTTGCCAGAATTTTCTTGAGAATTTTTGCATCTATGTTCATTAGATATATTGGTCTGAAGTTTTCTTTTTTTGATGTGTCTTTGCCTGGTTTTGGAATCAGGGTGACATTGGCCTCATAGAATGAGTTTGAAAGTGCTCCCTCTTTTTCTATTTCCTTAAATAAATTGAAGAGTATTGGTATTAATTATTCTTTAAAGGTCTTGTAGAACTTGGCTGTGTATCTATCCAGTCCATAACCAACTTAGATGCCCTTCAATAAAAGGATTAAAAAAATGTGGCATATATACACAATGGAATATTACTCAGCAACAAAAGAGAATTAAATCATGGCATTTGCAGGTAAATGGATGGAGTTAGAGAAGATAATGTTAAGTGAAGTTAGCCAATCCCAAAAAACCAAATGCCGAATGTTTTCTTTGATATAAAGAGGCTGATTCATAGCAGGATAGGGAGAGGGGGCATTCGAGGAATAAATGAACTCTAGATAGGGCAGAGGGATTGGAGGGAAAGAGATGGGGCATGGGTTTAGAAATGATGGTAGAATGTGATGATCATTATTATCCAAAGTACATGAATGAAGACACAAATTTGTGTGAATATACTTTATATACAACCAGAGATATGAAAAATTGTGCTCTATATGTGTAATAAGAATTGTAATGTATTCTGCTGTGATATATAAATTTAAAAAAAATCCACTGTACATCAGTGAATCTGAGGGTTACAAAGTAAGCTTAGTATTTATACAAAGCACAGCTCACTATAGCCAGAAAACTACCTATTATGAAAATAAGCTGTTGGCAAGACCTGAAAGAAATCAGGGAGGGCCTCCTGAGGATTAAGAACATATAATGAAATCAGGAAACTGCTCTGATGAGAAAGAAATTCAACACACCTTGCCTCTTCTTCAGTTCCTTGAGTGTTTGGCAGACTCATCCAGGAACAACGTTTGTTTTTATTGTAGCTTTCCCCCACCACACACAGCCCAGAAACTATGCATGCTCCTTTAGTGATGCATGAGACAAGAACAGTTTGTGGGGATAATTATAAAACGAATGGATCATTAGTAAAAAGCAGATGAGTCAATATAACGTATGGTGTTCAGTGCAACTAGGTTTCTTGAGAAGTTATCGTCAAGCCTACAGGCAATCTAAAGCAGAATTTACCAAGTGCATGATTTTAAAGCATAACTGAAATTTTTCTTTTGTCATCAAGAGCTACATGGACTATAAGCCTCCTCTAATGACAACTAAAGTAACACAAGAAAATTATGGACATAAAAAGAGCAAACTTTTTTTTAAAAAAGGCATCAACTCATAAGATATTTGAAATATATTTTAGGGGAAGAGCTTTCAGGTGGAAGGTATATGATGATGATGATGATGATGATAGAAAATAGTTACATATTAATTGTCTACAGGGGAAGGTAACTACTGAATAATTAGACTGGAGACAGACACCACACAGAGTGGACAGTCCAAGTCCTAAAATGACTGAATAAGAATGGAGGCCCAATGTATGCTACCAGATCTATATAGGCAGAATGGAGCTCTTCTCACACATCAATTCCCCCCTAGATTTTTCATGAACTTCAAATTATAGTATTAATTTGTTTCTTCTGTCTGAAGTTCCCCTACATGCTTAGGTTTTGAAAAATACATTTTAATTAATTCAACCTTTTATACCTTTGTTCATTAGTGGCTGAAACTTGTTTCAATCTAACTGTATTTTATCAATCAGGGTTTGAATCTCCAATGTGCCATATTTTATTCTCAGACTATTATCCTATTATCCAACTTTGTATAGACCCACTTTAAAAGTTATGATCATAACCATAACTCATGATAAAATGTTTTTCATGCCTAGAATAATGGCATGTATTTGGAATCTGAGTGTGATTTTAGATTCTACAAAACAAAGGCTACTCCATAGGCCATCTTACCATCTACAGTAAGGTCCCCAACATACCAATAACAAAGGCTTCTTCACAACAATCATTATATATAGGATGGCCTTTCTTTGCTCTTGATCCAAGACATTCATTGGCAGGAGAAAAGGTTTACAATCATGTTGAAATGAGTAATTCCAAGCATTTTGCACATTTTTGTTCCTTAACTCCTATATATTTTAACCTTCAACTCCTTTCTATTTTCCTACCCTTACTCTTGTTACTCATTCCTGTAGAACATCCACTTTTATTCCTGAAACACACAACAGCAAACCCTAAAAAATATAAGTTTTTTTAAAATTTGTGTGTGTGAGTGTGTGTGTGCCAGACACAGGTCTAAACATTCCATGTTTATCATTCACCATAGTCTTTTAAGATAGGAATTGTCATTTTCTCCATTCAATGAGACAATTGAGCCTTAGGGAGGTTAGATGACCGAATCACTCTGAGATAGAGTTGAACTAAGGCAGTGTGATTTTAGAGGCTACACTCTTAAATATAATAATGTGTTGCTTACAAAGATATGTCTTGAGAAATGCATCATTAGGCAATGTCATTATGCAAACATCATAGTGTGCGTAATCTAAAAAGACTACAACATCACTAAGCAACACAATCTTATGGGACCAACATGGTATATGTAGTCTGCAGTTGACCAAAACGTCCTTATGCAGCACTTGACTCTATAGGTTTCACTAATACACACACACAGACACACACACAGAAACACACACACAGAGAAACACACAATAAAATGCAATGAGGCTAGCATTTGTGTATATTTCACCTTTTGTTCTTCAAGGAATACATTCATTATAAGGAGAAAAAAAAAAGGCTTAACTATAGAGATAACCTACGCTCAAGTTTTCCAGCTGTACTTAATCACCTAGTCAAAAGCACTCAAGTTTGCAGGTCCCTATATTAACCAAATTTTCCTCTCTAGGGGAGAAGAACACAGTCAGAAAGGCACAGCAGAATGCACAAGGCAAAGATCTAAGCTTTTATCTATTCTACAACAAACCTCTTCATAGTCAGAGAAATGATTTTTAAAGTGTCTCTCCCGTAAGGAGAATTTCTAATTTAAATGCAGTTCACTACAGGAGAATGCATTAGTTCTGTGCTATGTGTCCAGGAAATGCTCCATAAATATGAACAGATAATTACCAAAGTTATGGATAATATAAATTACACATGTAATACACATATGTGAGTTTTTAAAAAGCATAAATTCAAATAGGGTGTTGAATTATAAACAAGAACAACAAGTTCAAAATCATCTGCATGAGAGGTACAGCAAGCACAGGATACAAAATAACCCGAACCCTACTTGGTAATCAAATATGAACAGTGATGCGGTTGTATTGGGCTTTTTTTTTCTTTCTTTCTTCAAAATTCATTCCCAACATGATTTTCAGTTTTAAATATTGAAGTCACTCAGTTCAAGAGAAATATAGGGCAATAATCTTGAATATAAAAGATCATTTTAGAAAAGAAATACATCGATGGGAGCATTTATACTGAGGACTAAACTATCAATCAATATGTCACTTATTAATTTGGGAGAGAGCTGCATGGCTTTAAAGTTGACAAACAAAGACCTCAACAGAGAAATAATAAATTGTCAAGCTGAAAGTGACCTCACAGGTCATTAGTCTCACCTTCTAATTTTCTAAATGAGGACACTGGGACGCAGAGTAAAACTGACTACCCCAAGGTCATATCAAGAATTAGTTGCAAAAGCTGGGACTTGGGCTCAGCGGTAGCGCACTTGCCTGGCATGTGTGGGGCACTGGGTTCGATTCTCAGCACCACGTATAAATAAGTAAAGGCCTATCAACAACTGAAAAAAAAAATTAAAAAGAATTAGTGGCAAAAACAAGACTAGAGTTCAAGAGGCCCCAATAGGAGGGAACTGCATTTGAAGATGGGAGATTCTTAAAAGGCATTGTGGACTTTAAATAACTGCTACATCCCATCTAGTACTTTATCTTTCAGTCAAGGATAAAGGTAAATGAAACTGCAGACAAGTCCTGGCTTTCCACGAAGGAGAACATCTGAGAGATTCACAGCAATAATTCTTGTGTGACTAAGTAAAGGCCTCAGCTGCTTTATGGCTGCTTGCTTTAATCTCCATGTTGTCATTGGTGCCCTCTCACAGGGTAGAAGGGATCATCAAGGCAATAACCTTGAGCTTTGTAAAAAATCTGGAAGGTATCCATAGGTAAGTATTTAAACAGGCCAGGGTCTTCAAAGTCCAATGTTGGTGAATAAGGCTTTTATAGAGGGGGAAAGTCTCGGTTATATAGAATATACGACTTTGATAATGAATAGTGAGCAGATTCAGCAGATTCTACAAGGTGGTATCTTAGAAATACTAAGCTCCCATGACTAAAATGAAGAGGAAAAAAAAAAATCAATCAGTTCTCTAGTAAGATGATAAACACGGAGTCTGACATTTTTTAAAAATCCATATTTCTAGTGCACAATGATACAAATGGGTATGTCCTCTTTTTTAAGTGAAATTCAGTGAGAGGGAAATATCATGTATCTCACATCTTCCCCCAAAAAGCCTGGAAGAAATCTGTGCTGAGATGAGGTAAAATAGGGCGGGCTGAGCTTCCCTTGCCAAATGAACTCTATCTTGTAGAGTAACCACAAGGCCAGTTTAAACCAGCATAACACTTGAATATATGTATGATTCTTTATTTCATATTACTATGCATTTATCACATTTAATTAGTGTCAGAGGCAGCAGTGAGAATCGAAAGGAGCCCTGGAATAAAAGACAGAAAACTTGAGTTCACATCCCAAATCTGCATTTACCTGGCTCTGGCTTTGCCCAAATCAATGGCATCAAGATACTGGAGCTAGAGAACAAAAATATTAGAAATTTTTCAAGGCAACCTCCTCATTCCACAGATGGGGAATCTGTGGTTAAGACTCATTCAAATGTAGAGAGCTGGGTCACTGGCTGATTTGGGACTCAGTCTTCAACCCTTCTAATAACCTTCTAGGAGAGAAAATAGAAGATAAAAACCAAGCTGCATGGATTCCTTGATATTAGGATTCTTCACATGATCTAAATTCTACCACACTCACGAGAGTGGGAAGTGATACCATGAGTCACTCTGTGGCAGAATCTGACCGTGGGTACAAACAGTGATGGGACTTCTCTCTGTATAATTTGATTCTATAGATTGCATTTGAAGAGGGAAATGAGTCAATGATGAGTTTTGTCTTTCTCTACTATGGCTCCTAGAGTTTAAAAAAATTACAATGAGACATTTGAATTCTATGATTTTATATAATTGATTATATATTGTGCATAGATAACCATCACTTCGAAATATGTGGTCTCTTTTAATCGTTTTTATTTAATTTTATGACCAAGGGAATATCTCCAAGTTTTCAATATTAATATGAAAAAACATATAGATAATTAAATTTAGAACAATTGAAGCAAAATTTCTAAAGGCCAACATCTAATGGCCAAAATATAATGGAAGATGTGAATTGCTTACACAATTGTATTTATATTTTGAAATACCACAAAGATTTCTGAAATTTTGTAGATGAGAAGAAATAAAAAGGGAAGATAAGAGGAAATATATTCTCCCAAAAAGCAAAATTTGGTCAGAAAAATTAAACAGGGTCAATGTCCAAAGCAGTCAGAAGATAATCCAAAGGTTTTTTACATCAAAGAATCCAGTTTTTTTGTTTTTTTTTTTAAGTTTACATGCTAATTCATCTCTTCCTTACTTAATACTGCTCATTAACTATAATACCAACATTTTAATCAGCTCCATAGTCCAAAAATTTCAAAAAGTCTACTAGACAGAAACAATATATATTGATATATATAAAAAGTCACTCACTGAAATCCACACATATACATACAAAATTTTTCAAAAATAAGATCTCCTGTACTAACAAGAATGTCACTACAAAAAGGATGTTGAAATACGCAACCCATTTCTTGTCCAGCATTCAAGAAAAACCTTTCACATTCAAACTGTCTTTCATATTAATGGAAGTGCTAGAATGATTCACATTTGTTTATTCACAATCATTGTCTTAATACTTTAGAGATAATGGATCACATTCACTCTTTATCATATTTGACTCTAATAGGCTTTCAAAAAGGAAGTTTGGCTGGACAAAAGAGAGAGAAATGCTGTTAAAGATATGATTGCGTAAGGATATGCACATAGAGTGTATAGAATAAGTTTGGCACCCATTTAAATGCTCCAATTAAAAGGACTATAAATGTCATGATCAGAAAAATAATCTAGGGTACAGTGGCACTGGTGACAGAAACATATTTTAATATCCTATAAGTAAACTAATCATATTTCAAAGTAGCTTACAAGCTTTTATACAATCTGTTCACCCACCACTATAATGTGACTCCCTTCAAAACATGGACTTGTATCATCTTGATCAATATTTGTAAAATTAACACAGAAATGACCAAATAAAGTGCAGTTAGACGGCTGGCAGATACAGTTCTTGGAATATATTAGATACTCAGTAAGTGAATAATAACAAACAATTATTATGGTTTGTCTTAAGTGTCCCCCAAAGGCTCGCATGTTAAAGGCCTGTGCCCTAGCTGATGGCAGTACCGGAAGCTGGTGCAAACTTCTAGGAGGCGGACCCAGGGGGAGGAAGTTAGGTTATCAGGGGTCCTGGCCTCTTCCTCTCTCTTGGCCTCCCTGATGCCCTGAGGCTAGCAGCTTCCTCTGCCATTGACATGAAGTACTGCCTTGTCACAGACCCAAAAGCAAGAAGGGCAAGCGACCTCTGAAACTATAAGCCAAAAGAAATCTTTCCTCCTTTTCAGCAGATGCTCTCTGGTATTTTGTCACCGCAGTGAAAATCTGATGAATGCAAATATGTTTGGACTCATAATGATAACAAAGTCTTTCTGGAAAATTTAAACTACAATTGACACTCAGTATGTTGTTGAAAACATAATGCATAAAAAAGGCTTGTTGTGACACCCTAATTGCTATAATAAAGCATACCTCCGAATGCTTTAACTTGAAGGAGACTAAAACATTTCTCCAGCATGCCTGCCACATTATGTAGGTGTCCATCAATGGCATTACCCCTTTGGGGAATCTGCTAAATGGCATCCAAGAGTTGAAGAAAGAAGGCATAACCAGATTAGCTAGATAATTGAGTGATCCATGTTATCTGTCTCTTCTGGTCCACCGTAATCACTGTCATTTATGCATTCGTTTATTCAATAGGTATTTACTGAGTTCCTATTTTGTAGTGTACATGGTTCCCACCCAGATGAAGTCCCTCCCTTCTCCCAGGTTAGTTTGGAAAGGAAGATTATTGGGAGTGAGGGTATTTATGTGGAGGTTGAAGGATTAGGATGGAATGAGAGAGAAAATAGGTCATACTTTTTGCCCATTTCCTATGTGAGAAGCAGTTCTAGGCAATCCCTGCTCAGAGTTCTTCCTCATATAAAACAGCCTCAGCAGCAATTTGGACACTAAAGTCAAACAACTTACAATCATCCTTCATTTTCCTCACTCCTGCCCTACACTACAAACTAGCTGCAAATTCTGTCAGCTCCACCTTCAAAATACATACTTCAACATAATCATTAATCCAGGTTTTCCACCCCCCTCTACTTCCAATCATGGTTCATCATTGCATCTGGCAAACATGATAGCTTTTTCCTCCCTCTCTTAAGCTTCTCCCATCTATTCTCTTTACAGGTATACAAACAGAAATCCTATCGTTCCTTTGCTCAATGGTTTCTTGTTGAATTTAGAATTAAATTCATTAATGAAGTGTACATTGTAGCCTGCCAAGCTCTACAAAATATGGCCCTCTAAGACAATGGCAGTTTCTCTCTCATTGCTCACCTTGCTCACTGTGTTCAACAACCCTGGCCTCCAGGGTCTTACTTCAGGCCTGTTGAACTCCCATGGTGCTGAAACAGGGCTGAGAGGCTGCTTTGGCTGAAACCTCTTCACTTGAGCCTATAGATATCTAATGGGTAACTTAAAACAGGAGTCAATCTTGCCATTTCTGTCTTCATATTAAACCTGTCTCTTTTGCTACTATAACTTTGGGTCAGATCTCTGCTCAGCTCTGCCTGTGGGCATGTTAATCATTTAAGAAGTATCTTTCTAACACTCATGATACAAGGTTGATTTGTCCTAAACTCACCTAAACTTTCCCTTTCCCCTTTAAGAGGGAAAATTCCAACAGTAAGATTTTTTTTTTTTAAGATTTGCAGGTACATCATAATCAATAGATTATCAACCACTAGCTTGCTCAACACTATTCCAGACCACTGGTATAGAACCTAGACGTCTCTAGATAGTGCCCTAAACCTGAAGAAGGATCCAGTTATTGCCCCAACTAACTCATTTTGTTCCTCTGAACTGTTTCTTCTTTGAGTCATTTCCCCTTCCCAGCTTATCTCAAATTCAGTAACAGCAAGTCTTATAGGCAATTATTTCATGCTGGGAACCAAACTGCCCTCCAAGCAGTAATAACCCCTTGGTGCCAGAAGAATCCCATAAAACCAGACCCTAGATAAGGATCAAACAGACCAGTTTGACCAAGACCACTAGACTACACATATGTCATGCCCTTGCCCTAATTCTTCCTCTTTGTAATTTTGAAGCTATTACTAGTATGGAAGACAACTTCCTTTGAAGGTCAGTAGACCTGCTGTCTTTCCTGTGTGGCCACACTGAAAATATTCGTTTCCTTTTTCATCACCACCCATCTCAGGCCTCTGTTGAAATTGCAGAGAGTGGTTACATTCAATTTGTTGGGACCCCCCAGAATCAGGCCTCTGGCATAGGTCTCCAGTTACAGAACCTTTTGTCCCAGAAGAGCAGGTTTCTTTCTTGTGTTTGTTCAAACTTCACCTTCCCAGAAGGCTTAATGTGATCCCCCAACCTAAAATAGTAATGCCTCTTATCCATTCTCTATGCCTTTAACCTGGTTTGATTTTCTTTGTAGCATTTGTCATTTTCTGACATCAATTACATTATATAATATTCCTATTGATTTATTTCATTATCACCTTCCTTCCTGCCTGAATATATCCATAAAAGCAGGGCTTCATCTTCACATGGCTCTATCCTCAGCACCGACAATAGTACTCCACATATAGCAAGGGCTAAGAAAATGGTTTTTTTGAAAGAATGAATCATTTTATAAAATCCTTACATTCCCAGAAGTTGCTAACATGATTACTATTTATAGAAAAAGACATTAAGGTAAAAACAGATGATGCAATCATTTCTGGAAAGAGATGCAAGGATCCAGGAAATGGGGCTCACAGTGGAGGGCTGGATGCTTGATTTAGGAATGAAAAGAAAAATAAAATAAGGAAGGAAGTAGCAATAACACCGTTTCTATTTTTTGTTTGTTTTTTTAACTTCTGAATTTCAGTGCTGTCAATGATGCACTTTGGGAAAATAAGATACCTTGGTTCTGTAAACTTGATTTGTTAATTTCCCATCCAAAAATTAGAGCTATAAGCAATGGTGATTATTTACAAAAGACAGAAATGAGGGAAAGCACTGGAGAGGCCTCTGCTTAATTATTGCTGCATTTTTCTGTTCCCATGACATATACAGGCTTAGCTTCTGACCCTTGTTAGACCAAACGCATATATAATTTGAAAGGAAGGAGTGGAGAACTATAGTTGAAACTTGCAAGGAAGCAAGAGCTCACAGCAGAACACTGGGAAGTCTTACAAGGGAAAAGAGAATTATAATGCCTTTCCCATTTGATGGATGAATAGGTTTTGTATTTTGTTTTAGTGTATCTTCAGGGCTGAATTAATTCTTTGTGTAGTAAACAGAGTAAAGCTCAAATCACGTTTACTGCCTCCATATGGCTCCAACCACATATGCACAATGGTAGATTCATTCGGAAAAAAAAGGATAAATCGTTTTCCTAGAAAAGGCAATTGTGTCAGTAGAACTTTAATGAGCAAGAGTTCAAATGCAAGCCAGAGCAAAAAGAAAAAAAAAATCAGACTTAGAACATCATCTCTTTGGTGTCTCTCCAAAACAGCAATTTGATAAAAGAGCATCTGCAAAGTCTTTTATCTGCAAACTTAATTTCATTACTGCACTATACTGTACTTAAAATAAAAAACCAGATCCACACATTTATTAAAATTGTAATGAATGAATCACTTAGGCTTTGATCTCTTACAGCAGTTTTAGTGAACTCCCCTAAAAGGAGATCAATTAAGCATACATATTTTTTTTCCAAATAAAACTCGGGACAAACCATGTGAATTTCGTTTTATCAAAAATAGGCACAAAAAAAATCATAAAAATATAAACTCTCCACTATTTGTGCTGTTTTTAAAATGTGGGTCATAGTCTTTCATTCTTGATATGAGAGATTAAATTTTACACTTAATGATTATGGGGTTCAGGATGAGCTATCCCAAAATATGCCACTTTTGCATAGTGAAAAACTGCAGAGGCAGGAAGGTCACTTTTACCTTCCCTGGCCTCTTCCCTGAAGCAGATCATAAGACCCCATGTGTGGGGTACCCTCTCTATGCCTGGAAGAAAGGGGCTTCCTTTAGCTTACTATCCCTGAAGGGTCACAAAGGAGAATCTGAACAGTTTCCCCCAGTTTATAACTATTAGGTGATTTCTTTAGCGTCCTGTCATATTTCTCCATGACTGTCTACATAGCATAAAAAAATACACAAATATGGTAGATGGTCTATTATCCCAGTGGCTTGGGAGGCTGAGGCAAGAGGACTGGAGTTTAAAGTCAGCTTCAGCAACTTAGTGAGGCCCTAAGCAATTCAATGAGATCCTATCTCTATATTAAAAATACACACACACACACACACACACACACAAAAGGGGGGGGGGCTAGGGATGTGCTTCAGTGGTAAAGTGCCACTGTGTTCAATCCCCTGTACCAAACCAAAAAAAAAAAAACAAACCACTAAATTTAACCATTTCTTCATTTTCTTTAAAGGCTCTCCTGTCATGCAAAACTTAAATAAATTTGTGTGCTTTTGTCTTGATAATCAGGGGTTCCTAAGAGAAAGAGATTTCTCCTACAAAGACATCTCCTAATTTTGTCTGACACAATACACTAAAAAGTAGAATTGTGTCTTTTATGACACAATAAGAAACACTATTAAAATGTTGTATTTCTAGGAAAATACTTTTCATCAGTTGACATGCTTTCCTAGAAAATAGAATCTTGCTCCATATTGGGAGAGTTTTGATTTATTTGCTGCAGTTCACCGTTGCTTTTGTGCTCCAAAACACAAAGTAAGAGACTCATATAATGATGAATTTGTTAAAGCGACTTTCTAAGAGAAAAACACATTTGTTTTCCACTGAATATAAAGAGTTTTAAGTCTGAACATCTCTTCTATGTACCTGGGAAGAAAGTCACCCAATCGAGCCAGGCAGGGAGAGAAATTCTCCAAATACAACTCAAAGAGAACCAAAGCAGGCACCTCCTCAGAAGCATTAAGTCATGTGCCCAAGGGGAAGATGCACCACTTATGAACTATTACTTTCTTTTGCTACTTAAAAACAGAAGGATGAGAACTGTCCTGGGCCTGAGTTCTTGTTCTGACTGTGAAACAAGTTTTGTGACTTGGAGAATTCTTGAAGTTCTCTTTGTCTCAGTTTATTCTTCTCCATAAAGAAGCTGCTATGGTAGGTACTCTTCATGATTCTTTCTGACTTTGAAGTTCTACAGCTTCTGTAGCTTGGATATTTTTAAACATATTTTTGTTTCTTAAGAATTTCTTTCTGATTTTATAACAAATTCATACTCTCTTCAGGCATTAATACAGAGACTCATCCAACTGAAAGAACTGGTGAGGAGGAGAAGGAGGAGAGGACAAACTTATTACCATCCAGGAGTATCTCCAAGCTCCCTCCCTGGACCATTCGCCATCACACATAGACCGCCAAAGCAAACAAGGATAGATAGAAGGTCTGGAAGGAACTAAGAATTTCTGAATAATTGTGATGTACCAAGTAAATTACTGGCATCAGTTAATGAGGCAGTTAGGAGCACCACTGAAGTAATATGAGATCTATGTAAAATTGAATTACATTTATTATCCAGCCTTCAGCATATTAAAAACTAAAGTACAGAATATGCAAATTGAGAGCATTGTTTTAGGCCATTTTTAATCTAATTACCAAATATTCCAGAACGAGAAGAAAAATATTAGAGATTAATTATTGTGGCTATTAAACCTTTTCAAACCCTACTTTTCAAAAATTAATATGACATTTAATCATCAAAATATCTTGTCTTAAAGACTGATTTATTTAGGGATATCCTCTACCTAGGATGGATGGGCTATGTAAGACATGGAAGAAATTCTAAGACAATCAGAGAAACCAGATGTACTGCAATTTAGTTGCTTATTTGCCTCTGAGCTCCCCCTACATGGGGCTACTTGGCCCATATATATATACACAACAGTAACATATGGTATGTCTATCAGAGGAAAGGAAGAAAAAAGGAAAGAAGAAAGGAAGGCTGTTTGAGTAATTGTCTTTTTAACTGTTATCAAACAAGGAGTGAGCCTCAGAAATGAAACACCATTACTCTAAAGTTTCAGCTTGTGAATAAAGATATGGCTGCTATTCATTTTTCTCCGCTTGCCATTTCCACTGTCATCTTTTTAGCACATTAGAGCTCTCTTTTCAGAGAACTGCTGAAAACCAATTTTCGTAATCCCTTTCCTCCTGCAATGCCTTCTCCCTTTATCCTTGGAAGGACCCTCACTTCTTTTTTTAAAAAATAAGGCTTTAAAGAAACAGCCATCTACCCAGGTTTGGAGAGTTGGAGCAAAGATGCCCTACCTCAGGACCTGGTCAGTGCTCCCAGGGAGGGTGTGCAACTGGGTAAAAAGCTGCTTACACACCTGCCATGAACAAAGCTTTAGATAGGTGACCAAATATACATAAACAAATAGATTTGATACAACCAGAGATATGAAAAATTGTGCTCTACATGTGTAACGAATGAATTGTAATGCATTCTGTTGTCATATGTAACAAATTAAAAAATTTAAAACTGAATCAGCAAAGAAAAAAAATAGATTTGAATGAGAAAATGACAGACATATACTCAGCCTAAAAGAGACACAGTAGAAACTAAATAAACATTTGCTTCCTCACTTCCCTCTCTCTCCTTTTCAGCAGTATTTTGTCTGGACAATTCATCAACCCAGCTGATATTCTATTATATAGCAAACCAGGCAATTTTTAAACCCACGGGCATGTTAGAAAATTAAGTTTCATGGAGGTAACAAAGTATATGTTTTTATAAACATTAGTTGAATTTCGGGATTCAACACTTTGCTATTATTACTTTCCCTCCACCAAATCTTCACCATGTTGGCCTAGGATCTGACTTCCTTAACAAGACTCCTAAAGTGCAGGAAGTAAAATCAAGAATCAATAAATGGGATGGATTCAAATTAAAAAGCTTCTTCTCAGCAAAGGATATAATCAATAATGTGAGAAGAGAGCCTACAGATTGGGAGAAAATGTTTACCACATGCACCTCTGATAAAGCATTAATATCTAGGATATATAAAGCACTCAAAAAAGTTAACAGCAAAATAATAATAATAATAATAATAACCCAATCAATAAATGAATAAGGAACTGAACAGACACTTCACAGAAGAAGAAATACAATCGATCAAAGTATATATATAAAAAAGTGTTCAACATCTCTAGCAATTAGAGAAATGCAAATCAAAACTACACTAAGATTTCATCTCACCCTTGTCAGAATGGTAATCATCAAGAATTCAGGCAACAGGGCTGGGGTTGTAGCTCAGCGGTAGAGAGCTCACCTAGCATATAAGAGGCCCTGGGTTCAATGCTCAGCACCACATAAAAATAAATAAATAAAACAAAGGTATTGTGTCCAACTACTACTAAAAAATAAATACTTAAAAAAGAGAACACAGGCAACAAAAAATGTTGGCGAGGATGTGGGGAAGAAGGTACACTCATACATTGCTGGTGGGACTGCAAATTGGTGCAACCACTATGGAAAGCAGTATGGAGTTTCCTCAGAAAACTTGGAATACAACCACCATTTGACCCAGCTATGCCACTGCTCCGTTTATACACAAAGAACTTAAAACCTGTAAGTTTTGATACAAATGTATTATTTTGAAGATGTGTATGCCAGTGACTAGGAGAATCACTTTTCCACATATCTAAGAGGACATTTTTCTATTGCTAAGATAACTGGGAGTTTGGATTATAATGAAAAGTGTGCTTGGGAACCTTGAAAATAGATCAAACAAAGGGGGAAGTCATTGGTGGGACTCAATGAATAAATCTTGCCCTATAAGGGATGCCATACACCAATATCTGCATGTCTACTTATATCTGATAATTTGCAAAAATTCACCAAATTTTTACTGTGATATTTTTATGTCTGTCACTCTGGTTTTCCTTTGATTACTTTAACTGGATCTGACCCACATCATTTTCACATTTCCCTCTCCTATTCCTCCCTCTTTTATTCTTCATAGTCTACACTCCAACTTCAGAATTTACCTTTATCCCAATTATTTCTGTTCTACCTCTCCTGTTACTTCCCAAAATCAAACCAATATTTTTTTTTAATCAAATTTCTAGGCTTGGTGGCCCCTAACAATCCTCAAAACATGTATAAATCTATGGTTGGTCCCAGGAGATTCTTATAAGAACTTCCATCTTTATCTCATTTGGGCTATTTTTTTTTCCAGTTTGCTTCCTAGACAAGATCTATCATTGTAACCTGGGTAGTCTTATACATCATCTTATATTAATTCCTGTTCCTCAATTCCACTACATTCTCAGACAATAGGTTCCATGCCCCTCGACCCAGTTTTACAAGTTTTACAAAACTTAGTTTCCAGTGTACTTTTCACCACCCTGCACTGTCTTTCCTCATGTGTTTCACTAATTCCTAAACTTTCTTCAGTTCTTCAAATGAGACACTGTCTTTTTGCATGCTCTTCACTCTTCTCACTCAGTTCCCTTAGCTAACTTCTCTTCATATTCAAACCTCACCTCCATTCTCTTATCCTCTAGGAAGCCTCTTTTCCATCCTGAATATGAGTTGCCCATACCTTGTCATGGTAGCTAATCTCTGTATTGTAGAACATCCCCTAAATGTTTCTATCCACCTACAGAGTACAAACTCCTGCCCATCTCTTATCACAAATACATCCCCAGTGCCTAAGTTCCATGCTCTGAGATATCACTTAAAGTTGAATTAATGTTTAAAGTTTTTTCCTTTGTGAACCAATTAATACCTTAGATACTAGAAGGAGCTACATCTAGTGGTCCCCTTTTACTTTAGAATTCCATTTTTAACAGATTACTTGATTTTGATATGCAATTAGACATTTTGCAGATCATCATCAGAAATTATAATTTTCTGAATTATTTGTGGAATGCAGAAATCACAGTAAAAAATATTGCCTGAAAAAATATGCAATACCTTATTTAGGGATTTTGAAATGTGCAGGTTAAAAAATGTGAATTTTACTATAATTTTTTGAGTTTTTTTTTACATAAGTTTTATAATGTAATATGGAAATTAGGTATACACTTTCCTTTTCTTATGAAAGTGAGTCATTTATAAAAAACAATTTCTAATGCCAACGTTACATGAAACTACTTAAGGGTCTGCATGCACAATTAGTACAAAACCATTATACACATAAGAATATACTTTACTCATATTCTTTTCTTTGTGATTTACATATCATTTCTCTATTTTTTAAATGAAATATGTTTGTGAAATTATTGACTTTGATTATTTATTGGAAAGGAGAAATAATAATATTGTTTAATAAACATTTTCATGGAATGCATTTTAAATGAAGATTTCATATAAATTCTGGGATAAAATATTATTATAGAAGATATATAGCTAAAATATGAACAAAGTGGGCTGGTGATGTGGCTCAAGGGGTTATGCGCTCGCCTGGCATGCACAGGGGGCTGGGTTCGATCCTCAGCACCACATAAAATAAAACAAAGATGTGTGTCCACCGAAAACTGAAAAATAAATATTTTTTAAAATTCTCTCTTTCTCTCTTCTCTCTCTCTCTCTCTCTCTCTAAAAAAATATGGACAAAGTCATAGAATTATAGTCTGCAAAGGATAGGAGGAATTCTCTGTGATTTTTTTTTCTTTTCAATAACTGTCATTTTAAGAAGTATATTGCTTGAATGTTTTATGATAAAAAGTCATCACATGATGAAAAAGTCACAAGGAGATATACTCTTAAGAAGAAACAGTAGAAAGAAAAATTATCCCTGCACAGAGTAAAAGGAAAATGTATAAACCAGAAGCGAATAATCAGATAAAGAAAATAAAAGGAGAACTAAGGGACCTTCTATTATGCTAAGATTTACCTACGGTTTTCCTATAAAATAGTTGTAAAGCGTATTTAGAGAATGCTTCTTGGTCATTAATGGAAATATATCATTCAGTTGGAAAATACATCCATACACATACATGTAAGAGATCAGACATCAAAAAATACAAAATTTGAATTAATTAAAAGCAAATTTGACTCCAAATCAAAGAAATAAGGGAATTTGAGAGAGGCTCAAATGGTATTATGCTCTCTAAAAATAAGGAGTTCATTCTTGATCCTTGCATACATGACTCCACCGAGCCATGAGCTAGCCAAAAGCTCTAAGTGGTGACAGTGGAGACAGAGAGCATATGGAGGTAAATAAATCTTGTGTTCAAATTTTCCCCTTGCTTTCTAGATTCTCTGGATCTTAGGTTCCCTAAATGCAAAATGAAAACATTTAAACAAATCTAGTTTTTAGTTGTTGAATTAAATGAAAAAATACACAGAAAGATAATAATGACAGCAGCCAGTAGACAATCAGTAAAAACCAATCTCTCTTCTTGCCCTTTATTACACAGGGCATTTCAAAAATATATTATTAATTTTCCTTCTCACGATATGTAATTTTCATTGTGTGTAAGATATATTCAAGAGATGTAAAAAGCCATCAAAACAATAGGTTCCCAAATTAAAGCATTTTGACTCCTTATAAACACTTATAGCCACAAAACATTTTGTTAGCTATTTGTATAAAACTTGTACTCAAACATTTCTACTTTTCAAGAGATCATCTTTAATCATTAATAATATTAGAGTTGTCTGCTATGATAGATCACATTGATGTTTTTTAAACTAGAAAAAAAAAAAACCAGATACACAGTGAAACCAAGGTCCAATAAAGCATAGGCAAATGGTGGAAATTTAAAAACTAGAACCTATCAATTAACTGTGTTAGTGAATATCATTTGTTTCCATATAAATTATAAGTTGGTAAATAACTTAGATCGTATGAATAAACTCTTTTCACTTAACTCCAATATTGTCCTAGTAATTTCAAGGAACTGACCCTGAAGAGCATGATATAAATTAGGAGTTATGACCAATGGCAAGATTTAAGTTTCATCTTCATGTCTGTGCATTTTGTCTATAGATATCTAATGTTGCCTGCACCTGGATTTCATGTGCACTTGCCTCACATCGGCTAAATTTTCAAGGAAGAGGTAAAAGAGCCATTTTGGGTTACTTATGAAAAATTTTATGCAACGATTGCATATTGGGAAACTGCAAAATGAGCATGCAAATCAATTTGTATGCATTGGTGAATGAATATAGATGAGCTATTTTCAAAGTATAGATATCCTGGTATAGCAAAAGATACTGGTACAAAAGGAATGAGGAGATGAATTGTTCCACTTAGTCATCCTTTTGCAACATTCAATGGAAAATTGCATTGTCAGTTTCCATTATGTCTGCACAAATCTAGATGAATTAAAGAGTCAACTACATAATTATTGATAACATACATGTATATGAAGTAAAGCAGGAAAATTTTGTCAGTCATTTGGAGCTTCTCAAATGTTTCTAGAATTTCCATTAGGAAAAGGAGACATTACGAGAACAATATACCCTACTATGAAACCAATTTGAGGCACAGTGAAAGCCTATTCAGGTATCTCACTGAGTGGGGAACAGAGATGGGTGACAACAGGGAGAGATGCTATAAATGAAATATTACTACAAATCACTGTACTGAGAAGAAAGATTAGATCTGGTTACAGACCCTGCATCTTGTTAGTACCTCTTCATTAATTACCAAGAGAATAATCATTAAACCTGACAAATGTATCCAAGTTTAAAAAGATACTCCTTAGAATTATACAGGATTTAAATTCATAATTCTCCCTTTTCTAATATTCTTTCAGAATATAGTCTGCAAGGTTTGTGTCATACTCTGTTCAAACAACATGAACATTCTGTTATTTCTAAAACACAATGTTCAATCTAGCATGATAATACAAATCCTTAGAAAATCATATAATGAGTCTCATCTTCTGAAAAGGACTATTGGTTTGACATTTCAAAACTCAACTAGCAAATCCCACAAGATGGAAAGTCACCAACTTCCTTTTTAAATATGATCTTACATCAGCAAATACATCTTATTGCAACAATATACAGAGGCTTTTTCTTTACTCTCTTCCTTGAACACAGTGAAATGCCTGATCTTTATGTTATTGACCTATTTTTACATAAGTACATAAACAATCCCATTTTTGCATATGTGTGTTGCATATATGTATTTAGCTTTCTGTATTCACTAAATATATTTTAAACATTTTTGTATTGGTTAATATATGTATAGTTCATTCATAATATGTTGCAAGATATTGTATGTGGCTGTACTAGGGTCTAATTTAACCAAGTATAATATACAATGAGTATTGTTTCTAATATATTTGTGAGACTTGCTCAAGTATTTCTGAAAAATAAAATTTCTAAAATGGAATTATTGTGTTAAAGACTATATCCACTTAACATTTTCATAACTATTGTTCAATCACCCTTCAAAAGGGTTGAGGTAATTTCCACACAAGGGGTGCGAAGGCACAGGAGTGCCTATGTTGCCACCTTTTTGCCAGTAATGGTTCTGACTGGGTCTTCTCAACCACCTAGGCAAGGTATAATAGCTCATTTTAACTTACCTTTTTCTTTTTAACTTCTTGAGATCAAATTTCTTTTCCTATACCTATGGGCTACTTTAATTTCTCCTTAAAGAATGGCTTATTTTGTTTGTGTGACCTTTACCATTAATATTCCCACTTCTTCATATCTTGAAGTTAATTAGGTTTATTAACATTTATTGAGCTCCTACCAGTAGGCCAGACTCTGTTAGCTCTTACATATATAATAGGTATAAGGGCTCCCCTGGGGACTTAGAACCAAGTAAAGAAATAGGTGGGATAATAAATAACTATAATAAAATGTAATGAGTATAAAAACAAGGGTCTACCGAAAGCCACACCACCCTGTGGGAGAGCCAGGGGTGATCAGGAAGAGAGGATCAGGGAGGACTCCAGAGAGAACACTTTAAAGATGAGTCTTGAGTGATGGTGGAATTTCACTCAATAGAGATTGGTCAGAAAGCATTAGGTCCAGCAAGAATAACATTAGAAAGGGCCCCAAGACATGTAAATGCAAATTATTCACAATATCAATAACAATTTGCTTAAGTCACAAGATTTCTCTTCGGAGAAAATGGTAAGAAATGAGGCTGGGCAGATGAAGAAGCTGATTTATTAAAGTGCTTACCCACCATTATAAAGAAATGTGCTTTATCCTTTAGCCAAAAGAGAAACATTATTTTTAAAGGATCACTTCAATAGTAGAGAGAAATGGCTTGGTGGGGATGGGGGGATGAAGAACAATGCCTGGGATTAGGAAATATTTTAAGGAGACTCTAATAATAACCCTGATGTGTGACTACAAAAACCTAAAAGAGCATGATATCAATAGAATCCAGTGAACTTGAACACTGGAAGCATATGATCAGTCCCTATATGTTCTGGCTCCTGGTAGCATTAGATACCTATCTCTGTGACAATATGTATTCCACTATATTAATAACATGCCTCTATTTGCCAGCCCTTCCCCTTTCAATTCTTAAGCCAATAATGGACCAAAATATAGTGTTTCACCAAAGTAAATAAATTAATAAACACACTGTCAAGCTCCCTTACTATCCTTGTGTTCACATTTTATGCAAAAAACAAACTCAATATTTGTTAATCCAATGCTTTTTCTACCCAGCCTCTATAACCTTCTAATGGCTTACTACAAACTGTTTTCTTTTGATATGGAAGAATCCAGTGATTAGAGTAATTTGTAATGACGGTGACTTAATTAAGAGTGTAAAACAATCCATTAACTGTAATTTTTAAAAGGATCCATATGTTTCCCACTCCTCATAGGCATACTGCTGCACTTGCATTTTTCAAAAACTAAAGCTCATTTTTGCTTGACTGGGGACATATATTAAGAATATCACTGAGGGCACACGTGTGCATCCTATTATAGATCTCCTTACATGCTGATTAACAGGGAATTTTGTTCCCATTTTTGACGCCTGACTTTTTTAGACTTGTATTTGGGTTTCAGCCGTTTATTTGTGTTGCCAAACTTGCAGTCTTTCAGTACTGGGGACAGAGTGGTAGACACTGCCCAAGAGCCAGCATCTCATCCCCTCGTGTGTCCTGGCTTTTTTATGAGGAGTTTTAGAATTATACATGAGGAAACAACACAGGGATCAACGATGAGCTATATTTGTGTATTCGGTTTTACCCAGAAACCAAGAATAAGACAGAGTGTGCCAGAAATAAGTGTTTTTGTTTGTTTGTTTGTTTGTTTGTTTTAGTTTTGTGAGAACTTTGGTGATTGCTTTGTTTTTTTGTTTTGTTTTGTTTTTAACTCAAAACGATTTTTCAGTCTTCTTATTTCATCCTTCTCCAGAAAGAATTTATACCAGTGTCAAAGTCCCTTTCACCCAGGGCAATAATTCCCAGAAGAAAAAGGACAAAGGGATTGGGGGGTGTAAGAAACATCACTCAAATGTGCTGCAATAAGCCCCAGGGGAGGAACTGGCACCTCGTGGAGGTGGACTCAGTACTGAGAGGAGCCACACAGCTAGCAGAGTGAACAGGAGGAAGGGCAAGGTGAGACTGAGGTACAGGCAGAAGCTGTAACTTGAGCTCCACCCGGTTCAAGGAAAGATGAAACTGGGGCAACCCCTTGTGTAAAGAGGGCAGGGGCAGCTGGTTCTGGACAAGCAGAAGTTTGTGGGCAGAAAGCCTGCCCAGAGTGCTTTCCAGGGACACCAATGTGCAGCGCCAGCAAGTTAAGGCAGTTGCAGATGTAATTCATGGGCATGTCCTCTGAAACAGTTGGTGCCACATTTGATGCAATGCATCTGTGAATTATAACTCCAGACACTTCAAATAGGATTTGGGGGGGGGACAGGGGGTAGTTTTAGGGGAGTATGCACATGGGGTGTTAGCTTTAGGCTATTTCCAACTCAAGACTTAGGAGACTTGCATGTTAAAGGTTTTCAAAAAAGGACAATTATTTACATAACTACAAAACTGAAAATATGTTTCAGTTGTTATTTAGTAAAGGCTCAGGATCAGAAAAAGTAAAGCTGTCAGCCATTTAAGACTGGCAGTTGTCTATCTCAGCTACTGTGAAGTATCTTTAAGGATAGAGACTCACCCACCATCTTTGCTGACTTTTGTCACAGTTACACTTGAATTACAAGGGAGGGGCATCTTTCCTTAACCCTAAACAAAAACACTCTTGTTCAACTATATTTATACTGTTTGGTCCTCTGTGGACCAGACTACCACTGCCAGTGTTCCTTAGTCCCAATTCTTTTGTACATCTGTCAGTTCATATTTGGCCGGCCTGCTTTTCCTGTTCACCAGTGCAATACCATCAAGATGCCTCCCTTCACACAATTTGGACTGCCTAAGACAGACAGTAGTGACAGGAAATTTTTTAGCCACCGGGTAACAACAACCTACTAAGAATTTTATGAAGTCATCATCCATGCAATTTTTCCAGGACATGATAGAAAATTAGCAAGTCAAAGCAAGGCACGAGGAAAGATGAGGCAATCACCAGAGGTGTTACAATGCTGCTGTCTGTGGAGAGGAACAGTTCTGGACGATTGTTGTACATCTCAGGAAGTAGCCTTTGGGAGGACAATTGCCAATGGAGGTGAGAGCAGGTGAAATAAAGAGAGAAGGGAGGTCTGAGAGGAAGAAGACGGAACACATAGAAGGGGAATCTGAAACATTTTTCCCTCAGTGAAGACAGCACTCATAGGCAGATAAAGATAATTCAAGGGGATATCAACTCCAAGGATTTCATTTCCACGGTGGACGTATAACAAGAAATTAATTTATATCAGCAGAGAAAGGATTTTCATTAAATTAAAGAAATTCTGCCTAGGAAACATTATTAAACAGTTAAATGAAATTCTGAGAAAAACATTATGAAATTGCTTTAGCTAATACAGACATCTTGAAACACAACAGAATTCTGATCTGTGAAATTGTGTGAAGATATACAGTTTTTACTTTATTTTTTTTTAAGGGAAGGGATTATAAATTATGGGCATGGCCTCAGGAGTCATACGGCCTTGGTTTCAAATGCCAGCCCTGCAAATTTCTAGGGTGTAAACATAGGAAATTTTAAAATTCACTCTGGGCACTAACTTCCTCATTTATAACACTCGCAAAATATCACTTACTTAGCTGGACTGTGGGGTGCACTAAATAAACTACTATGGATAAATGCTTAAAAAAGGGTGGCAAACACAAAGTGATGGCATTTAAGATTTTGCTCTTATTGTTCATGTTGTTAGTAGGAAAAATTTCAAAGACAGAATGCCAGAAAGTAGACAGAGGATGATTACATTTTATGTGGCTAAATTATAAACCATCATGTGTTTATTCTTGCCTTTTCCTTGCCCCTCTCCCTACTTCAGCTCAAGACCAGGGCTAGAAATTAAGAAATGCATGTTCTAGTCCTCTCCTGCACCAACTGGCTGTTTCCTTAAATAACCAGTTCTCAATATTCCAGCTGTTTCAATTATTCCTAACTCTCCTCCCCCTCCCCCATATTCCTTTTCTCTAATACACTTTTGTTTTACCCTCCCCCGCCCCATATCTTCTTTTCTCCTGGCACTTGTTCCTCTCTCCCAATTGTCTGTCTCATTTTCTGAATTATCAGACTTCTCAAGCTTCCCAGCTTCCCTGAGGCCTGAGCGTCCTTCCATTCTCCATTCCCTGTGGGCCGGAGACACTCTGGGGACTGTATATTTGTCCCCAATGCAAATCTTTGTTGTCTCTGTTTAGAACAAAATGCAAAAGTTTGTGTCAGAAAAATAAGGATTGTGACCAGGATGAATAATGCCTTGGTCAGGGAATGGAGAGGTGGCTCCCATTCTCTTTTACTTCCAGTGCCCTCTAGGAAGTACACAGCTCTTGGCTAAGGGTTGCGTAGGGACGCTATTCCAGATGAAGAACGATTCTCATTTCTGAAACTACAACTATTGCATGTACTTCCGTGACAGAAATCAACTCAATTAGATATAAACAACAAAACTCTTACAGATACCCTAACTATTCTGGTAATGCAGGTTTCTGTGAAATTAGTATTTTACAAGAAGGCTATTTAAAAATGCTCCTACGGTGGTCTTAGCTGATTTTGAACTCATAAAGAGGTAAGTAAATTTAACTCCTTAGTTTTCTTATGAACAAATTTTTTTAAGATTTCAAACATTAATATTATTTAAACTCTTTTCATCTCTTTTTCATTGTTTTTTTTTTTTTTTTTTTTTTTCACACAGCTCTTAGGAACCATTGGAATGAGTTAATCAATTATCTGAAAATACTGAAGGCTGGTATGGTGGCCCCAGTCCTGTAATGGTAGGCTAGGGCAGGAGGATTGCAAGTTCAAGGCTAGCCTGGGCAACTTAGTAAGACCCTATCTCAAAATAATAATAATAATTAAAAAATAATAATTATGGTTTAGAGCAGTGGTAGAGTGCTTACACAGAATGCAAAAGGTCCTTCATTCAATACCAGTATTAAAAATAATAATGTGAAAACACTATAATCTGATCATAAGAAAGAATTTATTTAAAGACAGACCTTTTGGTATTCTAGGGTCATGTGTAGAAAAAGAAATATTGTGTAGACTATTTTAAGTTATCAAGATATTATAATGACATTTTAACCAATATACAGTTTTGAGGATTTTAACATGATCTAAGATTTTTAAATCCATCTTTGCTTGAATTATATCATTTTCTTTTACTTGTCATCTGTTTGGGTACATTTCTGTGTGTTTACATACGTCAACATATGCATTACATATGTAGCAACATAAATGTCTCATTATTTTTAAATATCTGAATACTTTATTTGACAAAAAGTTGGTCCATGTTTTTAAATACACATTTGAAGTGATTCCTATTACACAATTAACTGCATTTGGGGAATAAAATATAATACAGAAGGGCTGGGGTTGTGGCTTAATGGTAGAGTGCTTACCTAGCATGTGTGAGGCATTGGGTTCAATCCTCAGCACGGCATATAAATAAAAATGAATAAAATAAAGGTCCATCAACAACTAAAAATTTTTTTAAATATATAGAACTTTCTGTTATTATGTTTTCAATTCAATAAATTAAATGGTTCATATATAAAATAGCCCATATAATTTTAAATAAATTTCAGATAAGTAAATAATTACAGTATTTTCAAGGGGGAAAAAAAAACATTTTGTGCTGAAATCAAAGAGCTTAAGCTGAAAAGTGGTATCTTCCATACAGCAGCTATAGTTATATGCTGCCATGCCAGCTATATCCCTGAGGAGAGACCAGGCATGCTTAATTATAGAGAGACATCATTACTTAGAAGAAAAACATGAGTCTTTAATTTCCTTGCCTCTGCTGGACTGGGGCGGTTCATTCTGCTGAATTGAGCAATATCTGAGTAACACTTAAGCTTAGCTGTTTCCACAAACAGGGTCAGGTATTGTTAGGTCATGAACAACAGCACCTTGTGAGTTCTGATCAGTGCTGCTTCAGTTGTGAATTCATTACGTCTACAGTTAAACATAGACATCCTGATGTCAGGATGCTATTGAAGCAACTATTCTTTTTGGCATCTCCTCTTCTAACTTTTGCACCACCAGCTAGGAACCAGAGTAAGGAAGTGCTACATGAAGTAGCATTTGTTCCCATAATGTGGTGTTTGGTATAGCTCTAATTACAGTCCAGATAGTTTTGAGTACAAGTAACTAGACAAGAGTCCAGGTCAGCAATTTGACTTGCCAGGTCAAACTTGTTCTCCTTCCACTTCTTTCTAATAACAGTTTCTCATATATACCAGAAACAGCACAGGGAATACATCATTTTAATTCCAAGAACTATGTCTAAATTCAATTTTAGGCAATGAGTTGGGAAGGCAAACTTATACAAAAGAAGCACTATTTTCTCATTATGTAATTTCAATTAAGTGCCCACTGTATACTGTCATCTGCATCTTCAGAGGAACCATGTTATAACTCAGCAAACTCTGAGTAAATGTCTATTTATGTGACATTTGTGTTGAATCCCCCACAGATTTCAATATTTTTAATAATTTTATCTGCCGATATCTCAAATCAATGTAAATTTTATGTTGCTTATTTTGTTAAAATTAAGTCTTTTCACTCAAAAGGACAAAAAGTAACTGCATTGTTCTTGCGGGGCTTTATTTCTTCTAGTTCCAGTAAAATCAACCCATTAAGCATAATATAAATAGAAGGTCAACCCAGAAAGCAAATAAATGTGTTTTAGAAATAAACTGTGATGAATTCTGACAAGCTACGCTGTTTTTCTTTAGTATCATGACATTAGGAAGTGACACTACTTTTAAGAGTCTTGTCAAAAGCCTCAAATCCAAAGACTTTATTTAAAAAGTCAGCCATTTAAATTAGCACTGAATTGACAAGTAGTGAACAAATTCCCAGCATACTTTAGCTGCTTGATAAGGGAAACACACAAGGGGATGTCATCCAATGAACAGATTTGCCTGCTGAGATATTGGGCATATCTGGGCTCAAATTTCAGCTTGGCCATTTACTAGCTTCAGGACTTAACACAAGTGAGCTTTACTAACCCACAATTTTCTCATCCAGAAAATGGGAATTTCGTAAAGCCTATCTAGTAAGACTGTTGTAGAATAAATAAGGTAGGATGGACAAACACAGTGTTAGAACTCCTTTCACTCATTAAGAACTAAATAGCAGTTATAATAACTACTGTGATTCTAAATAGAATGATTTTTAAATTGTACTGAAACTTAAGAGGCATTTATGGCACCATTAGAGTCACCCAGTGTACTTTTTAAAATAATTTGACTTGTAATATTCTAGGGGGAAATCATGTATATTTATGGATTTAGAGAGTTATGAGAATTATGATTGGACTAACAAGTAATGCTTTTTCCAATATCCAATTACTCATTCAAGTATTTATTGAACCCTTTCAACATACTCATCACTCAATTACTTAACAATTTCAGCAGCTGTGTTGTCCTAACTGGAAAACTTGCATTGCCTAATTGTGTTGGCAAGGTATTCGCTCAAGAGATGCAAACCTAAAATAATAACCTATGTTTTATTTTTAAACATTATAAACACATGAGAAATTGGGAAATGATCTAAGTTCAAAAGTTGTATCACATGATTTAAAGAAAGTGCTCTCTTTACTCCTCAATTGATTTATATATAAATACACTCACTATCTAGGATGGTCTTTATATTTGTGTTACAAATATTTAATTATTTTTTCCCCATATTTTCCATAATAGATTTCCATTAAGGATTATTTTGGTAAGTAAGCACTTACATACTTTTTAAATTCTTTGGTATTCATTGAGGAGCAATTATTTTAAATTTGAGGATTTTTTTTTTTTAAGTGACAGTAGAGTTTACACTCAACAAAATTGGTACCAAGAAGTGGATTATTGTTGTGATTAAGTGTATAGTTCAGGAAATCTTTACAAACATATATCCAACTGTAATTACTGCCCAGATCATGCCCAAGTTCCCATTATATGTCTTTTTCTGGTCAATAGCATCAAAAGATAAGTGACCTCTATCACTATAGGTAGTTTTGCCTCTTTTAAACTCCACATAAATAGAATCATATAAATATGTTACTCATATAAATTACTTCTTTGTTTAAATTTTACCCAGGGGGCTGGGAGTGTAGCTTAGTGGTAGAGTGCTTGCCTAGCATGTGTGAGGCACTGAGTTCGATCCTCAGCACCACATAAAAATAAGTAAATAAAAATAAAGGCATTGTGTCCATCTATACCTAAAAAAAATAAAATAAAAAAATTTTACCCAGGAAGAATATGGGAAATAATGTCCTCTTAACTCAGTTTATTATATACTCTTTTATCACTGTGTAATAAAAAAAAACAAAACTCCAACAAGCCTGATGCATATTATTGGCATAAATTATCTAAAATAATCCTAAATTAGACTTACAGAAACACATTCAACATTTTCACACCCCACAGCCAGTTAGTTACACTGCTACCATTACATTTTTTTTTTTTACAATTGTTCAACTTTTCTAAGATTTTATATCTATTAGATGTCCTCCTCAAGTCAATATGTGACACAATCCAAGAAAGTTTAGAGGTAAAATGATTGGGTTACGAGAGCATTAAGCTAATCAGTGCATTTATCCCCTGATGGGGATTAACTGGATGGTAACTGTAGGAAGATAGATTGTAGCTGGAGGAGGTGGGTGGCTGGGGCATGCCTCTGGGGTTTAAATTTTGTCCCTGGTAAGTGAAGAGAGTTAGAGTCAGTCTGTCTGTCTGTCTCTCTCTCCCTCCCTCCCTCCACCTCTGTGCTTCCTAATCATCATGCCCTGAGCTGCTTTCCTCCACACTCTTTTACCAAGATGTTGTGCTTCACCTCAGGCTCAGAGCAATAGAACCAGTGTACAGGCTGTGTATAGGCTATGTATAGGCTGAGACCTCTGAAACCAAAAGTTCCAAATAAACTTTTCCTCCATTACAATTGTTCTTGTCAGGTCTTTTGGTCACAGCTGTGAAAAAGCTGACTAAAACAGAAATTGGTACCAAGAAGTGGATTATTGTTGTGATTAATTTGACATGTGGTTCAGAAGCTTTTGAAGCTTCTGGAATTTGTGGGAGGAATTTTGAAAAGTTTAGAGATGCAAGCTGGAAAACCTTCAGATGGTTCTAAGTGGAGCTTAATGGGCAATTCTCATGAGAGCTCAAAAGACTAGAATGCTGTTAGGACTGTGAAAACCAAAGACTGGGCTCACAAGGTTTCAGAGGAAATGGAGAACTCTACTGGAAATTGTATTGGAAACCATTCATGTTATGTTCTGGTTAAGAAGTTGTCTACAGGGGCTGGGGTTGTGGCTCAGTAGTAGAGGGCTTGCACATGTGAGGCACTGGGTTTGATTCTCAGCACCACATAAAAAATAAATACATACATTAACTAACTAACTAATTAATTAAAGATACAACTAAAAATATTAAAAAGAAGAAAAAGAACAAGAAGAAGAGGAGGAAGAGGAAGAA
>NW_025999977.1:19714309-19718410 GCF_001458135.2 Marmota marmota marmota | reverse complement strand
GGAGGAGGAGGAGGAGGAGGGGGAGGAGGAGGAGGTCATCTACATTTTGCCCATGTCCTGAGACTGAGAGGCTGAATTTAAAGATGTTGGACTTCTTAATCGGTGGGAGAAATTTCTAAGCAACACAGAATTCAGGCAGTGGGCTATTGCTGACGGGTTTTAGCCAAGTTTACTGTGATAATCAGGAGCAAAAAGCAGAGCAAAAAGAATTGAAAAATTCAGAAAAGTGCAAGTAAAACTGTTGCTAAGGAAGTTCTGATACAGTCACTAAAGAGATGCTAATTAAGCAGAGACAATAGGAAAGATAGTCTGAGGTCATCTCAGGAATTGACAAGACCACATTCATCTCAGGCTCAAGAATCAAGGAACAAATTCCCTTGAGAAGAGACCAGTGGGGCACCTTGCCTGCAAAGGGGTCCTAGGAAGTTTCACCAGGCTCAGCCAAACCAGCTGTTGTAGCCACAGTCCCTGGAGGTTTGACTACTGCTCAAGATGGTGGCAGACCTTGGCATCAAATACATGGAGCTAATTTTGCAGGACTGCATGATGCAGGAGTTAGGGGGTCATTAAAACTTACACCAAGATTTCAAAGGAAGGCCTGGAAGGCTAGGCAAAGTGCAGCAGGATCGGAGCCCCTGCAGGCAGCCCCTGAGAGCCATATGCATGGAGATGTGAGAAGGAAGCCTGAACTACAGAGGAAACCCTCAAGATTAAGAAATGCCAGTAATGTGTACATCTGCCAAGTAAGCTACAGGAATCAAGCAGAAACAAACCAAGAAAGAGGCTACATGGGTAACAACCAGCAACGCCACAGGATGGAGCCACATAAACCCTTTAAAGACAACATCATGATGTTATGTGTCCCAGATGCTGCAATTAGAGCTACAAGACTTATTTGCCCAGTTGGATTTTGGTCTTTGGTCCCATTCCCTTCTTTCTATGCCCCGATATTTCCCTTGTGGGATGGAAATGTTTACTATGTGCCTTTACATATTGGATATATCTGTGGTAAGCCATTCTTATAGACCGTGGCCACCATTAGAAGATGGCGCTGGCTTCCACTGTGGCCTGTGATAAACAACTCCTTTTATGGAGAGTTGGCGCGTAATCCCTTACCACCCTATGAGAGAGATCCACGTAGCGGCTTAGGATTGGGATGGGGGGGCTTTATTAAGCTGTGCTTGGGTGTGTCGGGCGCTAGAAGATGATACATGACTCAAGGCCTGAATAAACTGTTGAAAGAAGAATCCTGTGTCGTGTTTCCCTGGCTGGCGAGGGGTCGCGACATATATCTAGCTTGCTTTTGATTTTTATAGGGACTCAGGCTGAGAGTTTGCCTTGAGTCCCGGAGGAGACTTTGGACTCCTATTTATGAGCAATCCTAGAACTGCTGAGACTATGGAGATTCTCGTAAATGGACTAAATGCATTTTACATTGTGAGATGGGCATTAGCTTTTGAGGGCTCGTGGAAGAATGTTATGGGCTAGATATCAAGTGTCCTCCAAAAGCTTATGTGTGAGACAATGCAAGAAAGTTTAGGGGTAAAATGACTGGCTTATGAGAACCTCAAACTAATCAGTGCACTAAATCAGATATGGATTAACTGGGTGGTAACTGTAGGCGGGTAGGTTAGAGCTGGAGGAGTTGGGTCACTGGAGCATGCCTTTAGGGTATAAATTTTGTTCCTGATGTGCTGGCGCTTTCTCTCTCTCTCTCTCTCTCTCTCTCTCTCTCTGTCTCTCTCTCCTTCCTGGTACCATGTCCCCAGCTGCTTTTCCTTTTCCCTTCCACCATGATGCTGTGCCTCAGCTGGGGTACAAAGCAATGTAGTTGGCCATCTAAGATTGAGACCTCTGAAACCATGATCCCCAAATAAACTATTCCTCCAATTTTGTTTTTGTCCAGTCTTTTGGTCACAGCAGTGAAAAGGCGGAGTAAAACAATTATCTAATCACAAACACTATGTGAAATGGGTTAACAGGATTTAACAAATTAGAAGTCTGATTAGGTGGTTTTCCAACATGAAATACTGGCAATTCAGTCAGAATACTGGTAATATTATCCTACTTTTCACATTTTTTTTTAGAGGCAGATTCACATCTGGAATTTAGTTCTTTAGACCTCAAATCATGTTCTGTTTAAACGCAAAAGGTAAAAAATAATACAAGGAATTCACACTTAAGAGAGAAACACTGAAAGCCATGAAATTTATGGAGAACTCTAAAGTATTGATCAAAAAGATTTTTTAAAAAACTTAATTGGAGCATTTACTATGTAAATATATTTATTCCTGTACTTCTGAATAAAAGGGGCTGAACAATAAAATTATAAAGAAGTACACAAAGAATATATATATATATATATATATATATATATATATACATACACACATATATATGGGTTTTATATAATATTTTTGATAAGAAAAAAATTAATTTAAAAATTTATTCTGCATTGCATCAAATATGCTTGCTCACTTTTTGAAATCACAGTTTCACTGAAGTAACTTCTATCAGTAATTGTATTATCTACATAGTAAAACAAAGCCTGACTCTGTATGATAAGACCTAATTTTCAATACATATGAATAGAAGTTAACACTGCAACCAGTGCAGCCAACATATACTGAGAAATAAGTATAACGTAGTCAGTGACTGTTTTCAGGAACTAGGGATTCCCAGACTCCTTATCTTACAATGCAGCTAAAAATAACAGAAATATTATATAGTTTCAGTCTTTTCCATAGTTAATTGGGATAATTATTTTTTAATAATAAGTTTAATTATTACATTCCATTTAATGATATCCTAAACTGGAACATGATTTCACTGTCACATATATAACTTGATGCTGAAAAACATAACCTGGATATAACAAGCATAGGAATATCTTGCTTGAATTTTTAAAGCTCAAATATACTGCTAACCTGTCTGCAGCATACATGTAAACAAATTATAGGAGAGCCTCAAAGAAAAATCATAAATTGAATATAGGCATTATTATAATAGCTATTAAAAGACTCCTATGTCAGATAGCTAATAATTTAGGATAGACTTTTTTTTTCTAGTGTTGGGGATTTAACTCAGGGCCTTGCACATGCAACCTAAGTGTTCCCCAATGAGCTACATCCCCCCAGTGCTGTTTTAGATAAGTTACTATGAGAAAAAAATTCACTATTTAAATACAGGACTGGAATAGAATACAGGTATTACATGAGAAGTGAAAGGCAGTTTTTGTAAATGCCTTTGTGTTAAATCATAAAATTCTCAGAATATGATTTTTTAAATATTCCAAATCATGGCTTGATCTGAGCAATACTAGAATTGTCTTTACTCCTTCATTTCTTTATAAGTTGAAACTTTTGGGCAGTTCATACATTAGAATTTAGAGGAGAAAGAAAACGGGCCATATTTGAATTTTGCATGAAAGCACTCTTAAAGAAAGTAGTATCATTCATAATAGTAGTGGTGGTTATAATATTATGAAAAACAAGAAGAGGATACATATAGAAAACTGACTATGTGCTCAGTGCTGCTCTAAGAGCTTTACAGAAAGTCACCTGCTTAATACACCAACTTCCAGATAAAGTCGAATAATACTGTTATTGGCTGATTTGAAAGTTAAGTCAGGCTGACCCCATTCTGCTCAGACACTCTGCGTGAGGAGTTGGCCCCCCTTCGTGTAAGAGCCTGCTTGGATAGAAGTTGACACCCCCACCCACTTGTACCCTGACCACAGTATCTTTAAACTATGGAGTTTGTGCTAGCTTACTTTCTGAGTAGGTACAAGAGGTGCAAATTTCTGAAAATGTACTTATGACTCTACTTGCCTCCTCTTTGTGGTTTTTCTATTTAAATGGCCCCTCCACCTGTATTCAGTGTCTTGGACTACAGAATTGTCTGCTTTCTGCTCCCTTGGCCCTGGCCAGAATAAATTCTTTGTTTTTTCCTTCTAAAAGACCCTGAGTATAATTTGGGATTTTGGATTAATGCCTTAACAATACAAAGTTTGAGTATTCACACTCATAATCTTCAGGAAATCTGGCCAAAAAATAATTTAACCTTTTACTATGGCTGCTCAAAACAGGAAAACAAAATCTT
>NW_025999977.1:19653459-19713741 GCF_001458135.2 Marmota marmota marmota | reverse complement strand
TGTTGTAGATGGACATAATACCTTTATTTTATTTATTAATTTTTATGGGGTGCTGAGAATCAAACCCATACACATGCTAGGCAAGTGCTCTACTGCTGAGCCACAACCCCAGCCCCAGGAGAAAAAAAAAGAACTTATAATAATATATCCCATATAATTCGTGAAAGTCTAGAATAGTAACTCAGTTTTTCTTCTTGGGATGTTTCAAGATCAAACTATAGAGGGGTTCTTTGTCCCACTGAAAGCTTTTTCAAGAGAGGTAATCCATCTTTTCCTAAAATGGCAGACTTCAAACAAAACTCTGGGAAAATTTTGGAAACATTTTTGCCCAGTACCTACTCATACAATAACTACTTAAATTAAAACAAAAATAAAAGATTATAAGCACAAAAATTACAAAGATTGTGCAAACCTATCTATTTTTTTATTGTTGTAGTAGTTTAAAATGCTACATCACACAGACAACAACGTTATTAAAAGAATGATAGATTGAGTATAATTTACTGTATGAAGGAGTAGAATAAAATATGGTATTGCCACTGGATTCTAGAAGCCTTCAGACTCTAAAGTTACACACAAGAGAAACCACGTGGCATTCCACATAAAAAGTTCAGCTAATGCTTTTAACAGGTACAAACAAATGTCCCAAACAATGAATGACCTTAGATATCTTTACCTTATCTAGCTCATGAAGATTCTAAATTCCTTAAAACAAGAATCCTGATTACAAGTATTTCCTTTTAAGATTCTTTTTAAAAAAACTATTCTGTTTTCCCTCTACTTTCCCCTCTAATTCCATCTACAGTTGACAGTGGGTGGGAGCTTAACAAATGTTGACTGACAAATAGAAAATAATGTTTTCTCTTTTTCTCTGGCCCCCTTTCAATCTGTTTTCTACACTGTAGCCAGAGTGCCATTACTAAAACATGAATTTGATAATGCCACCCTCATCCCCAGATTTCACACTACACTCTGCATTCCTTTTCCATCATTTGTATGATAAAGACAAAATCCTTGACATGGTCCAAAAGACCCTGCGTGGCCTGCTCCCACTCCTCTCTTGAGCATGGAATCAGCTCTTCATACTCAGGGGCCTTCTCCCAGTGGCATGAACATGATGTACTATCTCCTATATCACTGACTTGACCTAGTTAATATTCCTTCACCTTTACCTGGTCAAATACTTCTCATACTTCAGATTTAAGCTGAATAATCACACCTCCAAAAAACCATTTTGTATTGGTCACTGCACACTATTTTAAATTCTCTTACTACCGTGCAGCAATTCTTCAAAATGCATACCATCATTTTAAATTTGCATTTGTTTTTTTAACTTAATGCTCCTCCTGGGGCTGGGGATGTGGCTCAAGCAGTAGCGCGCTTGCCTGGCATGCACAGGGCGCTGGGTTCGATCCTCAGCACCACATAAAAATAAAATAAAGATGTTGTGTCCACCGAAAACTAAAAAATAAATATAAAAAATTCTTTCTCTCTCTCTCTCTCTCTCTCTCTCTCTCTCTCTCTCTCTCTCTTTCAAAAAAAAAAATGCTTCTCCCCACTAGACTCTTTAATCTATAAAGTTAGGAACTATTTCTTAATTTACTCGCCATTACCCGAACCTAGTACTATGGCTCATACAAAACAATCAATATGTGTTGAATAAAGAAATGAATAAATGAATGCATGAGTGACAATGGTTGATGGATCTGGTCACAGTCATATAAAAAGGACTTTATTAAATGACATTTAGCACACTGCCATGTAATATTAAGCAATCATGTGTGCTTATGACCATTTAAATAGAGAAAGTGATGCTCACAATCTAGTATGAAATTTAAATATCTGTGACTCTAAAGCACATGGGACTTGTAGCTAGAGATCATAAGAAGCATAGCTTAATTTCTTATTGGTCATCCTTTTTTTCTTATTTTTAAGTGGGATGGCCATGGAATTCACTAATTCTTTCAAACTACTAGGAAACTATTAGTACTCTTAAGTAGAAACTTATTAAATAATAATGGTATAGGAGCACTTAGATGAGTATGATTCACTGAAAAAGCTCTGTATCCGATAAGCATCCATCACTCAGGAAAGATGACATTTTTGGACAGTTGAGTTCTGAGGCTGATTCTCAGGGTCAAAGAACATAAGTGATATATAAATTGGTTCTGTTCCTACAACCATTTTTATATGTATTGTTTTTCTCTTGAATAACACCTGAACCTGAAAAAGATGTCAACCTGAAGGAACTTATTCAGCAGATATGATGATGTCGGCTTGAGAATAAGAATGTTTATGCTCTCATCCAGACTCTGACACAGACCTGGTTATGACACATATGCCCATGTTTTCTCTCCATCAGTGCATATATAGATAAATAAGTAAAATTTGCTAGGCCCAAATAAACAGAGCAAGAAGGAAACTGAACTCATTCAATAAAAACAATCTGGAAACCCCTGGGTGCACAAGTTGTTTCAAGGCTCTGTAAGTCAAGGTGAGAAGAAACACAGAGCATCCTTATCAAATTCTTATTGTCTTTTTAGCAGTTCTTATTGTATTTGAAATTGGAGAGCAGCTAAAATATACACATTGTTACTAAGTTTAAAAAGGAATTGTAGTTGAGACAGGTAATGCAAATTTTGTTTTTAATATTTGATGGTCTATTTTTTTCTAAATTCTCTTTAATGAATGCATATTTGTTTTTGTAAGTTAGTTTTTTTAAAAATGTGACACAATCAGTGTAAACACTGGCTAGATGCAGGGTGTTGTTTATACTTCAATTGAATAGAAATAATCTATCCCTAGCCGTCAATACATGATTGGTGTTAGGAGAGGCATCCACTGTCAATTAATTATTCAATAGTCACTTGACACACATGAAACAGGGAAAATGAGCAAAATGGAGTCAATCCTTCTGGGAAGAAAGACTATGCCTTTATCACTCCATCTTCCATTTCTGTGAAAATCAAACAAATCCAGTCTTTTGTTTTCCTTCTAAGACTAGTGGTGATCTTTGTACTCTGTTTTCAGATCAAATTTTCAAACGAATCAATGCTCCAGAACAATCCTAATGGATTTGCTCTCCTGGGTTGCTTATGTATCAGGTACTATATTGTTCCAGTGTGTATCTGGGTAATTCCAAATTATTCATCTTATAGAAAGAACTATCATTTTCCAAAATAAAATGCATTTCAAATACATCTAATTCTGCTTCTCTTTAACATTACTTTTTTTTTTCCATGCTTTTCCTACTCTTAACTGTTCCTGATTATGCATGATCCCTGGATCCCTACATTAAAATGCATAGAAAAATTAAAAAATTTCATTTAAAACACCCTCCCACACAATACAAGCTGTCATTGTGTCATATTTGTTTCCTAATTTAAGAAAGGAAGTTATATTTCAGTAAATGGCCTTCTTTATCATTTAAAGTGGCATTAGGATACTTAGAGCAATATTTTTTCATAAAATAATATTCATTTTTGTTTTTATTAATCAGTGCAAAAGTGTGCAAACTTCAAATAATACTACTAAAATCATCATAGCAAATCTATCTTATTCATGATTTATAATTAAGTTAGATTTGGCAGAAGAAAAAATGTTCTGTTTTATTTTTGTAAAACATAACTCTAAAGTCTGATCTTAAATCCATGGAAATTTACTGGCAAAGCTAAAGTGCAGTATGGGCCACTGAATACACAGTCATCTATAATTACTTACGCCAAAATATACCTAAAACAAAAACCCACATGAAGACAGAGCACAATAAAATAATCCTTTACTGACCCTCACCCATCTCCTCCGGACTACAGAACACTCCTAAAGACAAGCTGTTTTTATTTCTAACTAACTCCCTTTGCTGTTTAAACAATTGCAAATTTTATCAAGTCTTCGTTTCCCTTAAAGTCAAGTGAGAGAACTGCCAAGTTCAATAAGATTTATAGAGGCTAGTTTCCCTTAGCAGAGTCAGCAAAAAAAGAAAAAAGAAAAAGAAAAACAAAGACATTACCCAATAAAACAAGCACACATAAAGCTTTTGTCCCCATAGCTTTCAAAATCAGATTTAATAATTCACCTTTCCCCCCATTTCAGCCACAAATGCCATTTATCCATGTGTTGATTGCCTTGATTTGACCCATAAGCTAGCCATCTACTTTAAATCCCGACATCCTCTCTCTGGCTTAGCCACTGATACATCCATGTTTTATCCTTTCACATCACTCACTCACTCACTCTGTTCATAGGTTTCACTGTCTGTATCTTGAATATTTTCCTTGGTCATTGTCATGTAACAACATGCAAGAAACAGCCAGAAAACTAAATTTTATTTGTAAAGGGGTGGAAAAAGAAAAAAAAAAAAACTTAGGTATGATTTTGTTGTTTAATTCCATACTGTTTCAAGCCCCAAGAACCACAGAAATTACAACTTGGCTTCCGATACTCAGATAAATGTCATTAGCTGAATATCCTTAGAAAATCTCTTGCAATTGCTCACATGCATCCTCTGTTTATTAGCCTGCAGAAGCTTCCCAATCCAGCTACATCTAAATTTCTCTATTATCTTCCTAAGGCATTTGTTAATCAAGAAATATGTTATTTAATCTCTAACATTTCTAAACATTAGCTGACCTGTCTCACACTTCAGGAAATCACGAAAATCACAAAATTTGACTTAAATATGACAAATGTTGGACTTGGAGATAACCATGGAAACCAATATTATTGCCAAAAACCCTCCTCCTGCTAGTAAAGCAGATCTTCACATCCCCTCCTCTTTTTCCACAACCAAGAGCTGATCTTTACACTCTATTTGAAAAGGCAGGGGGGCACTGCCCTGTGAACTCTGTCTCTCTTGTGCTTTACCACAATATCCACGTGGACATTCTCAACCATGGCCCTGGGGAATCTCTCCTGCACTTTGTTTTTCACCATTTCTCAGTCTTTTGGATGCATGTCTGCATCTTACCGGCAAAGTTTGTGTATTATGGATTTAGTGGTTGTAGAAGGGACAAACACTGGTTGGTCATTCAGGTAGGCAATGGTCCTATGAGTAAAGAGACCAGCTAGCCAAAGCAACCCAGGAATGAAAACAGAGCTCATTCTACCTGCCTCTTGGATGGAAGTGGGGTTGATCCAAAGGACTCCCAGAGGGCAACTGAACCTGGCAGAGGGAGACTGCTCAACCACTAAGAGGGTGTGAAGGAAAGTGCTGTGGGACTTGGTAAGGCAGAGTGGCCTCCAGAATCAGGCCTTCACCTCAAAGCGAACTGCCACTTGTGGTCCAGAGAAGGAAGGCCCCATGCACCAGCCCGGTCCCACCTGCCTTACCCTACCTCCCCGCGCCCTGACATGAGCACAGCTTCTGGGGGTCGCCATTGGGCCTTACCTTGGCTGCAGTCCTTGCCACGGAAGCCGGTCCTCGAGCAGTCGCACACCGCCTGGTCGTCCACCACGGAGCACACGCCTCCATTGAGGCACACCCCGCCCTCGCCCTCTTCGCCAGCCTCGCACGGGCTCCCACCGCCGCTGTTGGGCGGTTCATCGTCCAGCTTCACCTCCCCACTGTCCACTGGCAGGGCCTGGGAGGAATTGACCCTCACGTCGCGAATCCACCCTTTGAAGGGCTCGCGCTCCCTCACCGAGGCCAATGTGAGCTTGAGTGCCGCGGCCCGCAGTTCCGGGGGCAGTCCACCCACGAAGAGGCCACTGAACACCGTCATGTCCCTGCGCTTGGACTTCACTTCCACCCACTTTGCCTCCACATGGTCGATGAAGAGCGTGGTGTTTCGGAATTGGCGACGGATGCGCACGTTGTGCCAGGCGCCGTCGTTGACCGGAGTGTCGGCCAGTAGCGTGGCAGGCTCGGCACAGAAAATGGAGAAGCTGAGCTGCAGGCGGCCACCACGGGTGAGGATCAGCTCCAGAAAGTCGCAGAAGCCCTCGTCGTCAAAGTAGAGGACCAGGCCGCGGGCGCTGCGCGTCTTGAGCTGGAAGCTCATCTCGCTCTCGCAGCAGGCATTCCACTTGGGGAAGCGCGTCCACTGGCCCTCAGCGCCCGGGAACTCCAGCCCGCTGCCCAGCTCTGCCCAGCAGCCCAGGAGCAGCAGCGAGAGGCATAGCAGAAAGCAACCCCCGCGCTGGAGAAGCGCCGTCCCCATGCTCGGGGCTGGGGTGCGGCGGGGGGGTGCCGGGGCCGACAGGGTCAAAATGGTCCTGGACACCGTGATGAAGAAATAAGGGTCCCAAGGGCAAGTAGGGCAAGGGTATAGGCCGGAGTGGGAGCGTTGCGCCCTCCACTAGCTCTTTTTTTTCTTCTTCTCCTCTTCCAACAACCCTTACCTTTCTCCTTATAGTCCCCTTCCGACTGGAAAACGTAGACCCCAGTGGTACAGGGCAGCAACAGAACTTCCAGACCAAAGGGAGGATACACTTTGGAGGCAACGTTCTGAAAAAAGCGTCAACAGAAGATCAAGGAAAATCACTGATCCATTTGCAGCAGGTGATCTAGATTAAGGGCATCTATGGTGTTGACAGATACTTCACTCCTCCAAATGTCAGGTACCTCCAGTGTGGTACCAGACAAAAGGGAAGCAGTTACAGTCAGTGAGAAGCACCCACCTTTCTCAAGGAATCGCAAGAAGCAGGCAATGAACCAATATCCTTGGATGCTTGTGACTGCCTCAGTGTTTCCCTTCCAGATGCAGTGTCCCAAACCAGAACGGAGAGGGGGATTCTTTGCCTCTTGAGGGCACCACTTATTAACCCCAAAGTAGCTTCAAAGACCTGCTTCTTCTGTCATATCAAGGACTTCCAGCACCACTGCAGCCTAAGCCAAATTCCTTGTGCATGGCCTGCCAGGCTGGATTGCACTTCTCTTTTAAACCTCCCCAAGAACAGGCCTCAAACCCACAAGTTGTGAAACAGCCAGAAGCTGTTAGATGTGGAAATTACAACAGCTCCTCTTCTTTTTCCTCCGCCTCAGCAAGGCCAAGCTAAGATGCCAGCATATCAATTGGTTGTGTGATGGCGATGCATTTTGGTTTTATATGGTCCTTTTATAAGGACCCAGAAATCTGTAGAAAATTAAAATTAAGATCTAAGGTCAATTACAGTATCATGCAAATAATCATTCAACTCAGAAAGCAAGTATATAAGCCAAATAATTAACCTTATTGGATAGAGGGGTTTTTTTTTGTCCTGACCTACAAGTAAGGCCTGGTGTTTCCCAATAGCTAATATCACAGTCTTACAACAATTATATCCTTGTGGTTTATTATAACTGTTATTAGCTAACTCATGTTTTAAAAAGAGGTGATTATGGTTATCTTTTTATTTTTAAAGAAAATATAATTCTTAAAATGTATTAGAAGTGAAAAAAGGCCTTTTTAAGGATTTCTTCTTTTACTCTGTGCTAGTTACCTGGACAATTAAAACAACCTATTCAGATTTCATTAAATAGCAAATTTTACTATAGACAAAGTAGATCAAATTGTTGGCAGGAAGCTGCCAACTTAGATTTGTATAGCATTCCTACCATTTTATTTCTCTCAGAGTAGGAATATTGATGATTTCTTGGGAGTCTCTTTTAAGATTTCAAACAAACATATTCTTTCTTTTTATTAAAGAAATGATCTGTTTTAGGAGAAAATATCTAATTGGAGCCAGATATATACTATTAGCAATATTTATGAGTCAAATGTTGTATTATTTTTACTCTAAAGATGGTTATTTAATATTTTGCCTAACAGTGTAGTGATCTAACTCCTCCTCAAGTCGTTATCTGGCTGTCAGCCCTAGGATTGGTGTGGTCAGAACAGCAGTTGGCATGTATGTCACCTCAGTTACTATGGCTCCAGGATGTTAGGATTTAAGACCATACCTTTGAATCACTCAACATGCTATTAAATTTCTTCTCTTTATTCAACTCTAATCTAACAGCTTCTTGAAATGGTACATAAAGCACACATACTAATTTTTTTTCTGTCTTTTTTTGGTGCAAAATAAATTATTCCTACATTTTGAAAATAACACAAATATATCATCTGGTCATATAAAAAACATATTTTTTTCTTCACCACTTCTCACTATTTTTCCACTTTCCCCCATCCCCACTGAAACACATATACACACATACACACACACACACACACACACACCAAATTTATTGCTTGGACACAGAAGCTCACTATCCAATTAACACTTTTTTTCCCTACAAGCTGAAACTAGCAGTAATTTATGGCACCGCATTGTGCTGCTGCTCCACCATGGAGAGAGCTAAGAACATTTCTCTTCAGTTCAGAACAGTCCCTACAGGTGTCAGCTGGGAGCCACCAAGCTAGGGGATCCCATTTCAAGTTCCTCCCCAGATGAAATAGATGACTGGTTCTCTCTCTTTCAACAGACACACATGCACACACACACACTGCTAACGAGCAAAAAGAAGTAAAAATTTCAGTAGTTGATTTATTATGGCTGATACATTCCACATCATCAGCAATTACCAGTCACATCTTTTCTACTCCTGTGCCAAGCCCAAAGAAAGATGCTCTTAAAAAATCATTAATAATAGCATATTATTCAACATACTTTCATTTTTTAAAATGGAGTCAAGAATTTGCTAAATTTTCAGTAATTTGCAAAATAAACCTAGAACGTCACAGTCAAAAGTAGTACTTTGAATCCATCCTCAAACTTGTATTAGAAAGCCGTTTGTGTCTGTATGTGTGTGTGTGTGTATAGTGTGTGTATGTGTGTGTGTGTGTGTGTGTGTGTGTGTAAGAGAGAAAGAGAATCTGTTGGAGCTGATTATTTTATTAATTGATTTTGTGTAAAACACATAACCTTTTTCCTCTCCTGCTCTCCTCCACTAATACAAACCTTGACTTTTTTTTTTTTTTAAGGAATGGAGGAGAAGGGAGGTTGTGCTAGAGGAATAGATGTATATTCCTACCACAAGGGAGGTCAACTGGCTCTCCCGGTTCTTAGAGGAAGCTCATTGTGTGTGAGAGAGCATCTGTATTTATATGGAGAAAGAGGATTCTCTCTAGGTGCCGGAAAGACCTGATGAGTTCACAAATTAGAGGATTGAAATAAAAGGAACTGAAAAACAATCTTACTGCAGCCAAAACAAGAAGCGCTCTAATTCAAAAGCTGACTAACAGCCTCATTAATCTTTTCTTTCGTTTCTAGAATCAAATTCATTTCCAACTCACTGGAAGAATCAATACAGTATGCTCATCAGCTGCAGTTGCATTTATTTTAATATGTTTATAATTTCTCTCTCTCTCTCTGTCTCTCTATCTATCTCTCTCACACACACACACACACACACACACACACACACCCCTTTCCATGCACCCTTCAATATATATCCTCATAAAGAACCTGAAATCTTTGAGAAGTACCTGTCTTTTTGCTTCTGGCTTTTGGAAAGTACCTCAATAACGAACGTATGCCCAAAATTCTCCCTGGCTTTCCCGCCCAGTCTCTAAGCCCCATCTGTAACACTAGTGCAGTTTCTTGGAGCCTGAAGTCTACTGCACAAATTAAGAAGAGGCATAGTGTGGATGGGTGAGGAAGGAAAGGATAGATATAGAAGTAGATTTATTTTAGTGCTTTGATTTCTAGCCGACCTGTTCTTTTCTTTCTTTTGGTAATAAATCTCTGCATTTAGCCTCTAAGTTACTACCCAAGTCCCACCATCTCATCTTCTTCTTACCATTTAAAAGGCTTCATGCAAACAACCAAGATCTACACTCCTCCACCCTCCCACCACCCATCCTTCCCTGTGCATTTGTGGCAAATCCTGGCTCAGTTACAACAGAGAAAGATATCCTTCTCCAGCTTGCCTCGCCCCATCCCCTCCCCCCAACCCAAATGAGCTTCTTTACCTGCCCGGTTATTCCCCTTAGCTCGAGCCAGAGCCTGAAGCATGCATCGGTCAAAGAGAATTTCCTGAGGTCTACGGATAAGGCGACTGCTGCTGCCTTTTCAGAGGCGTCAGGCTTGAGCGTCTATCTCCAGGAGTGCGGGAGGGGAGAACATGCAACGGAGGGGAGCAGGAGGAGGAGGAGGAGGAGGAGGAGGAGGAGGAAAAAGCTGGGAAGGAAGAGGCGGTGGTGGAGCCCGAGAAGGCTGGGTTACGTGACGCCGGGTGCTGTCCTTCTGAAAGAGAAGGGCGGAGCTGAGATCTCCGCAGTACCATGGAGAGCGGCGAGCCGGTCTTCTGGCTGGGGAATAGGTGGGCTAGGCAGGCGGAAGCAGCCCCTCCAGGTCTGGATGCTGCGGAGCGAGGTGCTTCTACCTTTGCATCTTCCTTTGCAGGGGGAGCCCGGTCCTGGGGGCGGGGACCTGCCGCAAGCGCTTCTAACTTGTCACCACCCTCCCTCCCCCACCCGAGACAGAGACACACACATACAGAGAGAGAGAGAGAGAGAGAGAGAGAGAGAGAGAGAGACCAAGAGAACCACGTAGCTTACTGAGCATGCCCAGGCCCCTGTTAGACCCACGGAAAGCTTGTGGAGATTCCACTTCTCCGGGGTTCCGTCGTGATTGGGCGGGGGTACCTGAGAGGGTGCCAGGACAGGGCTTGGCAACCAAAGAGAAGGTGCCAAGGAGTGGATGAACCCTGGCTTTAATTGTGCACCTTGATCTCGTGCTTGGAACCCTTGAAAACCTAGCAGCTCTTCGAGGAATTCAGGGACAGACGGGACTCTCAAAGGCACTAGCGTTCTCCAAGATCCAGTGTTCCTGCCCCACCCCTTACTGTGGCCTTGGCCTTAGTGATCACACTAGATCATCTTCACCATCTGCCTAACCTGTGCCAGAAAATATGTAAGAGAGACCCACCAGGCTTACGCGCCAACTTGGAGACCAGACTCCGGTGTCTGACAAGGTGCTTTTCGCTGCAACCTCCGGTTATCCTCCAGCTTTCCGTGCTCTGCCTTGGTCGTGGACATCCTGAGCTGAACCAAGTTCTCTACCTGTTTAACTCTTCCCTCTGTCTCCTTCCCTTTGCGGTCGGTAAAACCTGGAGAAAGTGAAACTCAGTGCGAGGCTTTCACTGTAAAACTGGGCATGCCCAGTAGGCATTGCTGGATCTGGCGAGAAAGGAGTTAACTCCAAGGGAGTTTGCAGATTAGAAGGTAGAGAGAAGTCTGGAGTCTATGGCTTTAAAATATGGTGTTGGTCCTATGGACATTTAAATTCCTATCCCTGTTATATTTCTACCGCCCAGTTGGTTTTGGAGCAGAAACAGCAGATGTTTTTATTTCAACATCACAAACCTAATGGCTTCAGTCTCAAATGCTATAAGCTAAGACAATTTTCTGCCTCCAGGCCCTATAAAGCAAGAACGAAAAAACTGGACAAATTCAGGAGCACTGAAATAATATACATCCCAAATACAATATTCATTTCCTTCCAGAGAAATCAGAATTCATTACTCTGATAAGCCTATTTAAACTTGCACTACTTTTGTAAGAAACTAAATAGCCCGAAGGCAGGAACCACAGGTTTTTAATATTTTTATTGCCTTTAGGAAGACAGTTTGGTCAAGTGGTTACCTGTGTGGGAAATAGAATTAGATTGTCTAAGCTTCAATTTCCATCTTCAACATTTATTATCTATGACCTTGACAGCATCCTTAACTTTATGATGCCTCAATCACCTCATCTGTAAAATGGATATAATAGACCTGACTTCATGTAAAGATAAACTAATGAATACATAAAATATTTGGAACTATGTGTTAAGTAACTACTAGCTATATTTATTAGTTATTCCTAGCCCATTCTCTATTCTGTTTGACCAAGCATTTTTTGGAAACCCAGGTTCCTTGATGATCAAATAGGGGTACTGGTAATTGCCAATTTGTTCCAGAGAACTATCTTGGATATGAAACAATAACTGTTAGCTAAATTTTTTAAAGTACAAATAAAATTTTAAATAAAGTATAGCTACCTTAGAGCAATAATTCATCTAAAGTTATGCAGTCATTAAGTGAACATGAAACAAACAAACTAAAGTCTATTTAACTCAGGGTTTTTGATTTTTGTTTTCTTTCAACTTTTCCTGTTATTTATCAGTAGGGTCTAGAGCAAATAGCATAGAAGCTACAGCCAGATGTGTCAATTGTAGAACTTAAGTTTATTGCAAAAATAAGTGGAATGGACAGTGTATTTTCAGGAATCAAATCTAAAATGATTTCATGTGTACATTCAAGAGTGAATATTACAGTAGAGGCAGCAGAGTTTAAAGGCACTCTTAACAGTCAAAGCCATGTTTTTCACCTAGATTGTTAAAAACCCGCTATTGACCCACTAGTATATCTGATCTGAACAATTGTGTAGTGTATTTCATTTTCCTTTACAAACTTTGATCTTCACCATGGCTACAGGATGTTTGTAATGTCATGGTTTTAAGCTTTTCTCTGTGCTTCTCTTATTTAAAAAAATTAACATTTTTATGCTTCATGCATAAATTTTAAAACAAAGAGTCCTCCGTACTTACCTTCTCTCCAGTTACATGCACACAAACTATAGGAACTGAGGGACAAGATTAAGTGTTGCAGTATATTCCTTCTGCAACTAATTATCAGATTTAAATTACCTATTGTGTCTAGACTTATTCGAATGGTCACAAATGTTTTTCTTTTCCCCATAAATATATAAAGGGAAAACTATCAATCTGTACTCAGAATGAAAAAAGATATCACATGGCTCAACGCCAAAAGTTCTAAATTTATTTTCATGTATTAGTTCCTCTGTTGTTTCTATGTAAATTGCCTCAAATCTCTAAGCATAAATTTTCTCAATGATAAAATGAGGATAAGGGCATCCAGTTATAAGATATACTGAGGATAATTCCAATGTTGAATATTAAATGTGCACCTACCCCATGCCAACCAGTGTTTTGAGTGCTTCATTTACACTAACTTATTTAATCTTCACAGCTCTAAGAGACAGATTCTAGGATTTCACCAAGGAGAAAAATAATACATAAACCAACCAAGATAATTAGAGTCACATACCTATTAAGTACAATTGTGAGGAAGGATACAAACTCAAGACTGTGATCGTGATCACCTTGAGACATATTACGTCTCAGCAAATGATCAAATACACATACCAGAATCAGCAGAAGGCAACCGCTAATAAATGTTAATTCCTTTTATTTCCTAAGAATATTCAGTAAAATTAGACTACTTTCACATGAGTGTATAATTTTTCAGTAATTAGAAGGTAGAATGTGATTTTTAAAAGGCTACAAATCACTGCTTTAATAAGTTATCAATCTACAGTAGAGAAAGCACATGGATAAGTACTTGAGAATAGAGGTTCAGTTCTTGGTGCACCTGCTGGAGAGACTTTGATGTGGGAACCCTGCAGGGTGTTTAATGGGCAATGTTTTAAATCTAGGGCAGTGCTGATACCTATGCATATTCTGCCATGCCTGTTTCCATCCCTCTTCTCCCCACAGTGTCAAAAAACCTCTCTGACAGGAATAGCAGATGCTAAACTAAATTTATAAGAAGTCCCTGCCAGGGGGTTATCTTTCTCACTCAATTAATTGCACATTTGAGCCCATCATTGTTATTTCTTTAATGATTTATTTCTCCTCCTATACATATAATTTTCTTAACTACCCCTACCCCCAACCTCACTCCACGCTCAAGCCTTGTTATTTGTGACTGCCAAATTCCAGAAACAAAATTTTTCATGCATTAGACTTTGGCTTTGTACTTATTTTCATTGGATCCAGACAATCAGTTAACTTGTTTAGCTTAACCAGTTCTATTTGATTTACCTTACTTGGCTGTTAAGAGCAAGGGATTTATGCTAAACTTATAGATGCCAGTGAAATCCAGAGCTCTATTGTATCTTTACTTTATTTCAGCCTGTTTCTGCCCCTAGAATCTGTGGAATCAATTCTCTGAGCCAGCGTCTTGAAATATCTTGTGGTTAGCTTTATAAACACAGCCTGTGTGATTTTATATTGAATCCATAGGTTTGGTTCTGTTTGTTTGTTTCCATTTCTATCACTTCTCTAGCTACTATCTCTCTCCTTTTACATAGTTTTAAGTCTTGTTCTTTCTAGGCTCTCTCCTTTTCCTCTTATTTTTATGTTTGCCTTTCCAATCCACTTTTTCCTATTTAATATACTTTTTCACAAACATACACACACAAATACACATAATTGAGTATCTTTTTAATGTAATTTTTAATTATTACAGCAGAATGCATTACAATTCTTATTACACATATCAAGCACAATTTTTCATATCTCTGGTTGTATACATAGTATATTCACACCAATTCGTGTCTTCATACCTTTATTTTGGATAGTAATGATCATCACATTCCACCATCATTAATTACCCCATACCTCTCCCTTCCCCTCCAACCCCTCTACGCTGTAAAGTTTGTCCATTCCTCCCATGCTCCTGCTCCCTATGAATATCTTGATAATAAAGAAAATGGTAGATATTCCCATTGGAATTTCATAAATTAGAGCAATGGTATCCTCCCTTTATGTATAAAAAAAAAGGCAGACTTTTGAAGTCACTTGAGAAACAGAATAAAGAAGAGTTTTATTTTAATAAGAGTTTTGCTCCTGCTAAAGAAAAAAGGAAACAAAGTTGAGATGAACCAAACCCTAACTTATATTTGTGCAGTGGAGTTAGAGCCTGGAGTTGGGTGAGCCTGGAGTACAATAGCAGGCAGGTTACTTTTCTCTAGACCAAGGGAAGCAGATTGAAATGCGTAGGAAATTGGCACAAGTGAGACAGACCAAACAGAGGATACAAATGGGACTGTGTCCACCAAAAAGCTGCACACTTCTCTAAAAAGGGCATTTACTCCAGCTCCAGCAGCATGTGGTCATGTGGGTCTAATATTGCCAGATCAGATGATTTTTCAGGAAAAGTTAGAAACCTGACGTTTTATGTCAAATGTTTGGATTAAAAAAAAAAAAAAAAAACCTTAGCTTCTTAAAAAAGTAATCACCATCAACAAAAACACAATTCTATACAGGATAAAGTACACCTGTGCTAGATGGAGATGGCCCACAGCTTCTAGTGTGTCAGCTCATGGTGTGTATACCTACACACTCACAATCACGTATTAGTTTTCTCTCTGTTCAATATTTCAAGTTATCTTTTTGTGTTCTAAATCCAGTAAAGCATATAGAGTAGATAAATAGGTACAGCCACAATTGGAGGTTTATCTTTTTTTAGAAGATAAAAATGTTTTTGTTTTTTTGGTTTTTTTTTTAGAAAAAAATAGCATAGTATTTTAGAATCAGTGAATTCGGAGTTACAAATTGTTCCTAGATGCAGTTTTGCAATTATCTTTGTATGGCACTCAGGCAAATCTCCCAGCTTCTCCTACATTGATGTCTGCTTGCAATATGTTGTGGGTTCAACTGTTTCCCTTCTAAAGATATGTTGAAGTGCTAAACCAATCTATAGATATGACTTTATTCAGAAATATGGTCTTCACAGATGTAATCAAATTAGGATTACATCAGACTGGACTAATGCAGAGCTCTAAATACAATTACTGGCATTATTAAGGAAAAAAGAGATCTTTAAGACATGAAGGAGAAACAAGAAAGATGGTCATAAAGACAAAGGCAAATTGGAGTGATGAAGCTAGAAGCCAAGGAATGCCAGGAAGTGCCTGCCACCATCAGAACTCAGAAGGAGGCGTGGAACTAACTCTAATATAGAGGCTCAAAAAAGGAGCCTATCTTGCTGCCTCTTTAATTTCAGACTTTCAGCTCCCAGAATTGTAAGAGAATAAATTTCTATTACTTTAAAAGATCCAGTTTGTTACAACCTTTTATGATAACCCTGGAAAATGAATACAGTAAACACAATAGAGAGGATGGGGAAAAGTAGGTATGAAGAATACTAATATGGGGTAACTTGTGAGATGATTTTTTTAAATCTATATAACAGTCTTAAAAAAAGTAATCCCCCCAAACCAAGTATGACTTAGAAATTCAATTTAAAGTGTCCTCAAACTCTTGCATTGCTCTTATCCAAGAGCCAGATCTAAGACCAAACCCTACATTGTTCTTCACTGTACCATTCTATTACTTTTCCAAAGAAAAAAGCTATAAAATGTAATATTAATTATTATTCTATAGTCTACATTAATTGTTAAAAATTGAATATAAGGAGAAAAGAATACCACAATAGAAAGAGCAACAATACCTTCCACAAAAATGGACACATCTCATTTTAGTCATATGTAGACCTTACATAGGGCACAACAGCTCTTTGGTGGCCTTGGACTGACCCAGTTCTCCTCACTTCTTTCTTGTAGTTCTCAAGAATAACTATGGAATGTTCTGGAGTTGCAGTATTTTAAAACAGGGAGGAACTGCCTGAAACAGTCTTGTTTCTGCCCTCCCTACGAAATGTGACATCTTGCATTATGGCAGAACTGGTTGGGAAAACCCTGGAAGTATGATGTCCTTCAGTGTGTCCCGGTGAGTCCTGTGGTCCTTGAAGTGTGCAACCCTTTGGGTCTTTCAACTAAAGGACAAGTGGGGTACTCCCAGCTAAGACTTCATTCACCATGGGTAGCTTTCTTGAGCCTACAAGCAATGGTTCACAATGAGTCCTAGGCTTCTTCCTTCTAATGTCCCTGGCTACTTGTCTGTAAGTAATAAATCTGCTTCATGGAACTCATTGTATGTGAGTATGTTCTGTCTCAACAGACGAAAACAAGTTTAAATAAATTGAACCTGTGTTTAACAGAGGATATGAAGATAAGAAAAAGGAATATTCTAGTCTTCCAGTGATTTATTATCAACAATATTTTAAAAATAAAATGTATTTACAGTAACAATAAAAGACCCCTAATTTTTAGATCTTGATAAATTTCAAAAAGTGAACACATCTGTATCATTGTCACCAACATAAAATATTAGAATATTAAACTCACACTCCTTTCATCTATCCCCTTCTCCATAAACTTAAACTATATCTTGATTTTCAACCCCCACAAACTAGTTTTCCCTGTTTTTCCAATTGATACAAATGGTATAGCTCAATGTTCTCTCTCTTGTCTGGTTTCTTTTGCTCAACGTTATATTTGTATGATCTATCCATTTTGGTGCATGCAAGAGTAGTTTGTTCATTCTCAATAATATGATCAGTTTCATAAACACATTAATATTTATTTATCTATTCAATTGTCAATAAATATTGCAGTTTTCAATAGATATTACAAATAATATCTTACAAATAATATCATAAACAATTTTGTATATTATTTTGTGAAATATGTCCACAATTCCACTAGTCCATGCTTGAGGACAGAGTTGCCAGATCATGGGTTATCTTTGGTAGGTGTTGCCTAACAAATTTCCAAAGTTTTAAAACTTCATACTCTGAAAATAAATGTGTGAGATTTTTTCACTTTCTGGCCAACAAATAATTATCAATAACCTTGATTTTAGATATTTTGGTTGATCATGCTGGTATGTCATTATGGGTTTATTTTTTATTATAATCATGATTTGATGATGCTAAGCCCTTATTTATATGTTTATTGGCCATTAGAACATCCATTGTTGAAAAGTAGACTATTTATCTTTGGTCCATTTTCTATTTGAAAATTAATTGTAAAAGTTCTCTGTACATTCTAGACATAATCTCATTTACACTTAAAAATATTGAAATACCCTGCCCCAGCACATGCACACACTGTACAAGCTTACCAAGAGAAAATTTAAAGGTTAGTGTAATCTAATTCATTAATATTTTTTGTTGATTGTTTTATATGTCCTGTATGAGAAATGTTGGCTCTCTTGAGACATATTCTCCTATGTTACATTGTAGACCAGAGAGAGAGAGAGAGAAAGAGAAAGAAAATTCTTTATATTTAGATCAACATTTTATCAGAGAGTAATTCCCCCCCAAAAGATATTCAGTTAACCTAGAATTATATAATAAAAGATTATTATTTCCCCAGTAATCTGTATTTTTATCTTTGTGAAAAATCAAGCATTAATATATGTGAGATATGTATACATACTACCTATTCTGTTTCACTGGTTTTTAATCTTTGTTGTCTCAATTAATGAAATTCTATAATGAATCAGAAAATCATACATTGTAGCTTTTAATAATTCAGCATTATGCAACATAGCTATAATAGTTTTACATTTAGATACTTTTTTTTCAGGTTAGGTAAATTTCCTACAGATTCCAATCTGCTAATATTGTTAAATTTCATGAAATGTTATTTCAACACCTATTGAGATGATCATATAATTTTTCTTTCTTCTGCTAATGTGATGAACTACAGTAGTTAATTTTGTGATGCTAACTGCCCTTAAATTCCTGGCATACACCATACTTGTTCATAATGTTAATATTTTGTTACTTGTATTCAGTGTATTTAAAGTAGGAGTTCTACAACTAAATTCATGAAAGAGTAGCTTATAATTTGGGAACAAACTGATACTATCCTTATAAAACAAGGTGGGAGTAGTTTCACATATTTCTATTCTCTGAAATGGACTATGTAAAGCTGGTATTATTTTTTTCATTAAATGCTTGGTAGACTATTCATCAGCAATGCAGTTCAAACTAAAACCTATTACTTTCAATTGTGTAGAATCTCTGCATATGCTCCATTTTCCATGGCATTAGTAATTTTTCCTTCAGTCTTTTTATTTTCATAAATCATGCTAAGGAGTTCTTAAATTTTTCCTAAAAAATCAACATTTGCCTTTCTGCACTTTTATTATATATTCACTTTCTATACAATTTAATTCTGCTACTGTGCTTCTTTTTCTTTTTTCTTTTTTGGTTTAGTACACTAATTCTAACTTCTTGCTACATTCTTGAGATGTATGTTAAAATTATTAATTGTCACTCTTTTTTCTTTTTAATACCTTCATCAAAGATTATACATTCCCATCCTAGCTATACCCTATCAGTTCCTATATGTAATATTTGTATTATGATTCAGATAAACTTTTTCATAGCTAGTTGTGACAAAAATGTCATGCTGTTTTGAAAGAAATTACATGACTTTACTTTCAAAAATTGGGGAATTTTTTTTTTCATGTCATCCATTCATGAGGACAGTTATTGTCTCTAACTGCCTTTGTCTCATCAGAATCTCACATAATGTCTGCAAGGGGAAAGGTACACACTCCATATTCATTTTTTAAATATACAAAAAGAAGACTTTCTTGAGAATTCTTAAAATTAAAGATTGTTAAGTTTTCAGAAAAACATCAGTAAAAATAGTATATTTTAAAAAAATCTTAAAGATTAATAGTTACATTTTAGGAAAATATGAGTAAGAATGGTATATAAATATTTCTTTGATACATTGCCAAAAAGATGAGACAAAAGAAAATTCTCTATCCTTAAATACTATGAAATTTTTAGAACTTTTTTATTCCTTTTGCTGAAATGAACTGGTAAAAATATTTACTTTCTTTAATGAGGTTATATTTTATTTAGTGTATGTACTATTTTATATTTCACAAAATTTTTTATAGAAATATTTTCTACACTTACTTAATGGAACCAGCAAAACTCTTGAGAACCTTTAAGAAAACTTTTGAAATAATAAAATTATGAAGCTTGAAATGACTCAAAGTAGACTTCCTCCTCATTTCTTCAGTGCTGTGTAGGACTATACCATATAAACACTTAATATTTAAGTATCAGTTCAATTTTTAATGTTTCTGAGAAAGGAAGATCCATTAACATATAAAATTGATGCAATTAGGGGCCTCATAATCCTCATAATGTAAAAAAAAAACTTTCCTTTAGACCCTAAATAAATATCTCCCCAGTAATATGAGGATTTGGAAATATTTTTAAAAGTAACAACTTTTATAGCACATGTATGGTTTTACAGAGAAGACAATATCATCATAGAGAATTTACTTCTTTTTTTACAGAATGTTAGAAGTGTCAAGATTAGATAATGCTGAGCATGCCAATGCTAACTGTACTTACCTATTCCTTCTCTATTTCCTTGGGAATCTCTACTGTCATGTATAACTAAAAAGAACCAATAAAAAATAATGCATTCTCCATTATCAGTGTTTGACACTCAACATACCTGCAGAATTATATTATTCATTATGTTGTTTAGATCCTCTATATTCTAGCTAGTTAAAAAAAAAAAGGAAGAAAGAAAGAAAAGAAATTGTCATCAACACGTGGCTCTTTTCTTGGTCCTTTTTTCCTACACTCATCACTAACAGAGCCCTGGCTCCTTTAACTGTTCTCAAAAGGCTAATTTCAAGTTTATGTTTCAGCTTTCTTGCTACTTTTTGGTCTGTAAATCTATGCCATATTTGAACAAACAATTTTCAAAAGATTCCTGCCATGTGTAGGTTTTAAACAAGCTGTTTTAGTCTAATAAAGACAATAGTGAGACTGCAATAATGAAAGAGCTCAACTGACAAATCTGCTTCTCTGAGTACATGTCACAACAAGTACTTAGTAGACAATCAAATACTTGGCTTGAGTTTCTTCTTCTTGGTCATGGGACTTCAAAAGCATTTTTTTTTTTTTTTAAGAACAACTCTCCCATACAAAATCCAATGGAACAGAAAAGACACTGTTTGTTATGAAGGAGAACTTTTCTTTGGTGAATTCAGTACTTTTACTTTATATAAAAAGATGAATCTAGGACAGAATGAGTTTTTTTTTCTCTTTCTTTCTCCACATCATCCCCGCCCCCCCATATTTACTTTTTAATATATTAGTTCATTTGAAAAGTGATTAACCAAAGCATATACTTTAGGGAGTTCGCACTTCTCAGACTAGGAAGATGGAAGTTTAGTTGGCTACATTATAAAATAATTGGTTTGATTAAATTTTGAGAGCATGATTAGTCCTACCACCAGGAAGAAACAAATTTGTCCAAGGAACACAATTGGAAGGCAACAATCTATTATGATTGGATGCTAACCATGCTTTAAAATGACCCTGGTGGTCCCATCCAGCAGGATGCACAAGAGTAGGGCCAGAATTTCTGTGAAGTTGGTGAACCATTTGCTTCTGGTTCAAAACTAAAGTGTAATGAAAAACTCAGTAATTAAAATAAACACTAGGATTGGGGATTTGGCTCAGTTTTGACTCACATGCACAAGACCCTGGGTTCAATTCCCAGAACCATTAAAAAAAAAAGATAAACACTATTTTATTGTGCTAGTAAAAAGTAAGTTATTGCAAAAATATTCATGATGAACAACAACAACAAAAAAAAAACATTTTCAATGAAGGCAAAAATTATTTCAGGCCCTAATACAGCTATACCAAGCACCGTAGTTCACCTTTTTTTCCTAAATTTTATTTATTTTAAATTTTTTTCCTACTTTTTGTGCCCCAAGCAATTGCCTCACTCCCTACCCTAGTCCTGACCCTGCATTGAAGGGTTTCCTTTGTCATTATAAAAGAAAGTAAAGGTTTCAGGAAATACCATGCAAATTCAAATCTTATACTCTTTTTTCCTTCTCTGTTGCATTTAAGAAGAGGATTTGACGTCCCTGTGGTAGATCTCAACCTCTAAAACTGGAAATTATGACTTACTGATATTCACTCCCTCCTTCCCCACCTACCCCTGATCTTTATTTAATATGCATAAGGAAGGATCTAGGAATCTGTACTTTAAAATAAGTGCTAATTAATTCTGCTGCAGGTTGGGACAGGATCATGCTTGAAAAAACACTTGGCTAAACTCTAAAAGCTGTTCTCTATTGTTTGTATTTCTTCTGGCAGAGGACAGTGTTGCTAATAAACTGTCAAAAAATAAAACATAAAAAAAAAAAACAAGAAAAAGCAATAAAAATGTTTGGGAATTTTTATGACTTTTGAAGTTTTCATGGAACTTTCACAGACATGTAACTTTGAATTCCGCAGTTGGGAAATTTAAATTGGAATATATTTGCTGTACTAAAAATGACAGTGATTGTTGAATACTATGAACAGTTGATCTATATTTTAAATCTATTTACCCTGTGAGAAATTTACCATTTTGGCTATTTTGTCATTTGAAAAAATAATACATGAATTAAGAATATATTACTTTCAGCATGTCATGGGCCCAAGTCTGTAATCCCAGTGTCTTAGAGGCTGAGGCAGGAGGATTTCTAGTTCAAAATCAGCCTCAGCGATTTAGCAAGGCCCTAAGTAACTCAGCGAGACCCTGTCTCTAAATAAAATACAAAAAAAAAAAAGGGCTAGGGAATGTGGCTCAGTGGTTAAATGCCCCTGAGTTCAATCCCTGGTACCAAAAAAATAAATAAATAAATAGAATATATTACATTCAAATGAATAACAGAGCTGTATATACTTAAAAATATACTGAAAAATCCTTAAAATTCAGAGTGTTAATATTTTCTTAAAAATTTATGAAAAGGGAGTGAATATTTTCTAAATTCTACCGCTTTTCATATAGTGTCACCTTAGTGTTTATGATAATAATATTCCAGGATCTATATAAATTGAAAACACCTGAGGTATGGAGTGTGGGAATGCATGCCTGGGATCTCAGCAACTTGGGAGGCTGAGACAGGAGGATTTCAAATTAAGCCTTGCCTGGGTGATTTAGTGAGACTATCTCAAAAAAAAAAAAAAAGTTGGTGGGGAAGTAGCTTGGGGTAAATGGTCCCTGAGTTCTATTCCCAATAGCAATAAATAAATAAAAATTGCTTGTGGTGTTTACTAAAATACAAATTACTAGGCCTATTTCAATACTTAATGAACTGGAATTTTGTAAACCAGAGACCAAGAAGAATCCGTATTTTCAACCATCATCCCCATATAACCCTGCTGTGTCCTGAATTGTAACTGCAAGTGGGGATTAAGCCTTCTGTTGTGCCTGGTGTGTGTGTGTGTGTGTGTGTGTGTGTATTTGGAGGGTATGTTTTTAGTCTAGAAATTTGGGGGATGATCCTGTCTTCCAAGGAGGTCTCCCCATTCCCAATTGGTCTCCGAATGTGGAGGAACCTATAACTGCTCATCTCAATTTCATAAATAACAAAATAATAATACAACCATGATTAATAATAGGAGTTATGGTTGAACAAAAATTGTAATTTGGCATTTTCTCTGATGATTTCTCTTGAGAGCTTATGGCTTATGTTATACTTTTATAGCCAGAAGTGTACCTCATCAGCACAAGAGCAGCTGTCATACAGAGCCAGACCAATAATCCATCTGGATTCATATGACAGCACTCTTGCCCTAGAAATGAACCTAACAGGAGTTACAGAATGGGCATGTTCCTAATGTTTATAGTACTAACACCAGTCACATCATTTCCTTCCTGAAACTAATAGCATTTAAATTTTGGCCAATTTTTACCATAGAATACCAAAATTCCATAAGTACACTTTTGTCCATCCACGCATTTAATGCTTCTTATCTTCTCTCTTTTCCTCCTTGTGTCTCTCTTTCTGTCTCTGTCTCATCTCTTTCTCTCTACATCTAATGATTTTACAACCTTTGTCCGTGTTCTCAATCTCTGTCTTCCAAATTGAAGATTTCTCTCCCAATTCAGCACATTTAGCATGCTTTCAATGCCAAAGCCTCATATGACCCTCAGTTAAAGTACAATCAAAAGTCAATAAAAAACCTCATTTCAAAGTCAAGTGTCCAAGAAGTAATGTCTTTTCCTGTGATATTCAAATTTAGACAAATCAACAACATGTTGTGTCCACCCATAGCTCCCATTTACAAATCATAGCCTCTGCAGTTAAAGCACCAAGAGCTCTAATAAGACATTTAATTACAGCTCTTTTGAATTTTTTGTTTGCACCATTAAAATTTTTATCAGTTTACTTCCTCGAAGAGGTATAACAGCATAAAAGCAATAAGAGGAGAGCTCTACCATACAAGAGTCTAGTGATACCAGATAAATGATTTTGCTTTATCCTTCATGCAAGGTGAGGGAATACCAATGACAGCGGAAGACCATCACTGTGTCCCCATCTCACTACCATAAAGTACTGGTAGTATTTTCTTGATTGTCTCACATCAGTGAGAATTGTTTATTATGAAAAATACAATTGTTCATGAGCATATACTGTCATAAGTCATTTACAAAAATAATCAGGATGTTTGAGCATCAGAGGACAAATTCACCGTAATTCATGAATGTGGCCATGTGGGTGATGTTTTTGAAATAATTGTTCATTCTTCTATTCTAGGATTTTAGTTACCACTCTAGATAAGACATTAACCCTGAATCTTGGTAATCTTGGTTTTGTCACTAATTTCTGATTGTAACTGATATTAGAGGGCATTCTAAATAGTACTCAAACGGGAGATAGTGACTCAGAAAATGTCCACTAGCCATTGTCATTCTGAATCTCTATCAGGCAGCTTAAAGAATAACTTGGGCACACTATCCCTGAAACAAGCCTCTTGTCTTTGTATATGTCAAACTTTGCTTTCAAAAAACAATGAAGCTAACTTATTTAATTTAAGAAAAAACAAGAATAAAACACCTCCACGTCTTCTAAGCCAGTTTCAACCCTGACCTATTCATGCACAATCATTCACTCTGGCCAACTTCTGTGTTGTAGTATCCAGCATGCTAGGCTTTGCAGATTGCATCACATGATATAATGTCATATGTTTCTTTCTCTCTTGCTTCACATATAAAATGGATATGAGATCTACAGGCTTGATAAGACTGCAGTTAGAAGGTTTTAAAAACATTATTTTATATATAAAGATGAGGGATTGAGAAATAGGGATACCCTCCTTCTTTCAATACTACATAATTTATTAACTGAAATATTAGTATAAAAAGAGACTTTCTCTTCTCAACTATTCGGTTACTTTTAGTTATAGTGCATATAGAAAAAGCTGAACAAATGCCTGCATGTTTCCCTTTATTTTTCTTTGTCCAAAATAATGAGTTAGTTTCTTTTCATCATGTGTTATTTTTTCTTGTTTGATTTTTTTTTGTTTAATATCTCTATGAATCATATATTTAAATATTTAGTAGATCTTGATCCATTGGTGTTATTTTGCAAATTGATGCTCAGATTTTTTTCATCTTTATTTAGTGGGAGTCTATTCAAGTTGGTTTACAATTGATTCCTGACAACTTTGGTATATTTGTTAGTTTCCTTGCTCTACAAGCTTTTCATTGATAGTTTTATTAAACTATAACATAATGGGCTAATACATCGTATCATAATAGGTGGCACATGGTGATATTCTAATTCTAGAGTATTCTTTAATGATGATATTTTTATTCTATAATTCTTTCCTCATTTATTAATTGAAAATATACAGTTTCCACCATTTCATTATTTTCATGTAGAGTTTTTAACTGGAGAGACACGATAAATATATTTTAATTGTTGATTTTTCAGAATATTGTTTGGTTCTCTAGAAAAGGTGCATGGGTAACTGTGGCACTTTGCATGATTAAATCTTTATTCTACCTGTGTGCACCCCCTTTGTCATGTTACCTTTCAGTTCATTTTAGTAGCACAGAGTGTTCTTCCTTTTCTTGACTTTGGACTCAGTCATGAGACTTGCTTTGGCTAACGGCCTGTTAAAGGCTTGAAGCAATAAGAGACTTGGAAAGTGCTTGTGGGGTGGGCTCTATTTCTTCTGCTTCCATAACTACTCTGAACTCAGCTGCTTGTCCAAGGAGAATGACAGAAATGTGGTCTGAACTTCATCACTGCTTACAGGCAAACTCATGTCAGGTCTCCTTACCTGAGGGAAATTCTGACCCTTGAGCAAAAAATCCATGAATTTTGCTTGAGTAGTTTTGTAATGGTTTATTTCAAGAGAATAAACAGTAGTTCTGTAATGGTGACCTATATGGTGATCAGAGAGAATTTTGTGATACTATAAGCTAATGAATTTTGCTGTTTTAATTTCTTGGTTTTATTATTAGAATATTCTCTATTGTGTAACTTTATCTAGTAGGAATCTCTTCAAATTGCTTTCTAATTCCACTTGTTCTAACTTTCATAGTCTTTGATAACTTTATTGGTTGCTGCGTAACCAGATCTTTTATTTAATTTTTAATTTTTTTATTCTGGTTTGTTATATGGGACAGTAGAATGCATTACAATTCTTATTACCCATATAGAGCACAATTTTTATATCTCTGGTGGTATACACAGTATATTCACACCAATTCTCGTCTTCATACCTGTACTTTGGATAATAATGATCATCACATTCCACCATCTTCAGGCTCATTTGTACATTCCCTGCTTCAGGCTTGGAGTCAGCCATTTCTCTAGAAAGCCTTGTTTCCTTCCACTGGGAAAGGTCACTTAGGGCTACAATCGTGGGATGCTGTTGCTACTATGTTTATTGGTTTTAAAGTTGATTCATTGTACAGGCGAACAGTTTCTTTGTTAAAGAGAAAACATGCCACCATGAGTTTATATTATTATTTTTAATTCAAATGCACTAATTTTAGATTATAAGTTTTTAATTATGTATTTAATTTATAAGTGCATTTCTTATCTTACACATATGAAACATGATTTCAAAGCATCATGTACATTATTACTAAAATATGATTTCTGAAAATACATTGAGATTTATTTGTTTTTGATTTTCTTAAAAATATGTTTGATCTTTGTGTTACACATATACACAAATATATCACAAAATAATATATATATACATATGTATATATATACATATATATGTATATATCACAAAGGTGGATATATATCCTTTGTGGTGTGTGTGTGTGTGTGTGTGTGTTTATTTTTTAATAGTCTTCTGTTAAAATCATTTTTCACTGTGTGATTAAGGCACAAATTTGATACTTTGCTGAGTTCATTTTTTCTTTCCATTTTGTCTTTGGTTCTTAGAAGCTACTTTTAGCATTTTAATGTGTCTTATAATCCTGTAAAACATTTCCATGGTTCCAAGTCAAATGTATAAAATAAAATATTTTCTTCAAAGTGTGGCTTCTATTTCTCACTCCTCTAACCCATTTCCCCCTCTAAAGCAACCTTTTATTTTATTCTTTTTATTTTACCTTTTATTTTATTCTTCATTTCCAAAACTGTATACTTACATAGCTGTATTACATATAATTTTATTAATATTTTATTTATTTTCTTCATTAAGTAAAGAGACACATACACATTTTTTCTTCATGTTGTTTTTTACTTAAGAATATAATGTAGATGCCCTTCAGTGGATGAATGGATAAAAAAATGTGGCATACATACACAATGGAAATTTACTCAGCAATAAAAGAGAATAAAATCATAGCATTTGCAGGTAAATGGATGGCATTGGAGGAGATAATGCTAAATGAAGTTAGCCAATCCCCCCAAAAACCAAATGCCAAATGTTTTCTTTGATATAAGGAGGCTGACTCATAATGGGGTAGGGAGGGGGAAAATGGGAGGAATAGATGAATTCTAGATAGGGAAGAGGGGAAGGAGGAAAGAGAGGGGGCAGGGGATTAGCAAGGACAGTGGAATGTGATGGACATCATTATCCAAAGTACATGTATGAAGACACGAATTGGGTGTCAACATACTTTATATACAAACAGATATAAAAATTGTGGTATATATGTGTAATAAGAATTCTAATGCATTCTGCTGTCATTTTTAAAAAATCAATAAAAGAAAAAGAATATAATGTGAAGCCAGGCATGGTGGCGCACACCTGTAATCCCAGTGGCTCTGGAGGCTGAGGCAGGAGGATCCAGAGTTCAAAGCCAGCCTCAGCAAAGGGGAGGTGCTAAGCAACTCAGTGAGACTCTGTCTCTAAGTAAAATACAAAATAGGGCTGGGGATGTGGCTCAGTGGTTGAGTGCCCCTGAGTTCAATCCCTGGAAGAAAGAAAGAAAGAAAGAAAGAAAGAAAGAAAGAAAGAAAGAAAGAAAGGAAGGAAGGAAGAAAGAAAGAAAGAAAGAAAATAACGTGGAACATTTATATAGCAGTATATAAACATATTCTCCATTTCTTTAACAACCACATAAAGCTCATAATACTCTAATATGCAGATGAAGCATAATTTATTTAACAAATTCTCTTTGGGTGACACTTAGGTTATTTCCAATCTTTTTATTACAATAGTGCTATAATAAACAGTCTTGCGCAAGGACCTTTTGCATTTTTGCCATTTCATTTTTAGGATGGAATCCTAAAAGTCATTTTTCAGGTTCAAGGGTAAATGAATGGATATTTTTGCTAAATATTGATGAATTTCCTCTGTAAAAGTTGTGCTAGTTTTGCATCCCCCTCTGATTAACCACTGCTAAGTCACAGGAGTAGTTCAGAGCTGAGAGTTACACATTTGAATAAAAGAAAATTTTGTGAAAATGAATGCAGCAGTAAGCAGCATCTGTTTAACATCATCAGCATTTAAATCTTAAAAATTGAGAATCCTGCACGTTTTATGATACACATAGTATCCTGTTCAATTCACAGAGCCATGAGAAATTTCTTACATTGGCCTTGCCTAAAAAAATGTATTTTTGTTAGTGGTTTTCTATATTTTCTAGCAAAGAGTCAATAACATTCTCAAGCTTCTTGAATTATAGAAAAGATTTTATTCTCAAAAATAGTTCATGTGTTTATCATTTCTTCATGGTGAAAACCTTTGAAGTCCTTTATTCTAGCTCTATAAAATGAAAGTACGTTATCCTTATTTATAGTCACCCTACTGTGCAATAGTTCAGCAGAACATCCACTCCCATCTGATCACAACTTAGTGGAAGATGGACATATTTGACAGAGCTTAAACAATACTTAATGTATATATGTATTGAAACATCATATGGCACCCAACAAATATGTATATTTTTATGCTTTTTTGTATAAGTTAAAATTAATTTAATTTTAAAATAAATAAAGCAAAAAAGAAAACAATGAGCTAATGCAAGCTGAAGAAGTTCATATATTTAAATGCCCAAGCTAAAACATAAAGTTTAGAAGAAACCAAAGGAAAAAAAAATTATGCAACCTGGGTCTAGCAAAGATTCCTCAGGAAACAATATACTAAGCATCAAGGAAAAAAATTGATAAGTTGAACTTCATTAAAATTGAAATTTGTTTTTTGGAAGACAATATTAAAACATGAAATTTTAAGTCATTTATTGCATTTGTCATGAGAAACTACAACATTTATATTCACAGGACTTATATCTGGAATATATAAAACATGTTAAAAGCCAGATGTGTTGGAACATGCCTGTAAACCTAGTGACTTGGGAGACCAAGTCAGGAGGATTGCAAGTTCAAGAATAGACTTAGCAAATTAAGAAGATTCTATCTTAATATAAGAAAAAGAAATGGGGACTTAGCTCAGTGACAGAGCATCCTGGGTTTAATCCACAGTATCCAAAACAAACAAAAAACATGTTTACAACTCAATGATAAGGACAAAAAGTCCATTGAAATATGAGCAGAAAAGTTTCAATAGATACTTCACATAGGAAGACACACATGGCCAATAAACAAATGGAAACAGGCTCAACATCATTAATTATCAAGAAGATGACAATTAAACCAAACCTGCTTTGTTATAATGGCTATAACATCAAATGTTAGAGAGGATATGGAACAGCCAGAATTCTCATACCTGCTGGTGGGCATGTAAAATGGCACAATCACTGGATTACTGCATGGCATCTTATGTGATCAAACATACACTTGTCATCGGACTCAAAATTGTACTTTTAGACATTTGCCCAAGACAATCAAAATTTTTGTTCATGAAAATAATAAATGCAAATATAACTAACAACATTATTTATGATAACCTTGAACTAGAATGATCAAAGGGTCCATAATCAGCAGAGTGGAAAAGGCATAGTAATTCAATGAAATATTTACGAACTGAAAGGAAACAACTGCAGACACACAAAATAAAATGTTTGGATTCTAATACATTATGCTAACAAAAAATTGCAGTGAAAGAATAAGTACTTTATATTCCTGAAATTTTAGAAAAGACAATTTAAACTATAGTGAGAAAAAAGCAGAGCAGTGATATGCCTGGGATGGGGCTAAAGGGATGTTGAAGGCATTTTAACATCGTGGAAGTGACTATGACTGGGTTTATACACGAGTGTATATATTTCAATACTTATTGAACAATACATATAAAATAGGTCAGTTTATTGTGTAGAAGTTATATTTCAATAAAGGTGATTTAAAACATTTCAATAAAACATTTTTCTTATTTAAGAGATAAAAAACCCTTAAAACACCATTTTTGTGCTATTGAAATATCATAATAAAATGAAAGCCATTTGAGGGCAGGATCTACAACTTATAGGCAGTACGTAATCAGGTAAGGAATGAATGAACAGTTCAGTAACATTTGACACGTACTAGGAGTTATAAAAGTCTCTACTGGAGGGATGGGCCTGTAGCTCAGTGGCACAGGGCTTGCCTAGCATGTGTGAGGCACTGAGTTTGATCCTCAGCACCACATATAAATAAATAAAAATAAAGCTTCATCCACAACTATGTATATAGAATGTTGGAACACCTAAGCTAATATCAGGGAACATAGACTTACAAAGACAAGGAAAGACATAAATTGACATAAGGATTAGTTCAACAGAAGATATAACAATCACACACACACAGATATACACACACATGCAACCAACAATAGCCAACAATAGAGTCCCTAAAGTATGCAAAGCAAATATTGACATATTTCAAGGAAGAAGAGGCAGATAATCATGGTTGAAGACTACCATAGCCTACTTACTTTCAATAATGGAAAGAACATCTATACAGAAGATCAATAAAGAAACAGGACTTGAACAACACCACAAGATATAAATATATCACTCAACAAGCATGCAGTGCGTGTTCTTCTCAAGTGCATGTGAAATATTTTTTAGGATACACCATATGTCAAGCCACAAAATAAGTCTCAATACATTTAAAGAGACTAAAACCATATTAAGCATTTTCTCAGATAACAATGGAATTCAGTTAAAAATCACTAGAAAGGAAAATTGGAAAAGGCACGAACATATAAAAGTTAAATAATAGACTCTCAAATGATCAATGAGCCAAAAAACAAAATACAAATTAAATTACAAAATACATAAATAAAAATAAGGGTATAAAATTACAAACATGGCAAATTTACAGCAGATAAACCTATATTACAAAAGAAGAAAAATCTAAAAAACATCTATTAAACTAACATTACATCTTAATGAACTAGAAAAAGAAGAGCAAACTTATCTCAAAGCAAGCAAAGGGATGGAAATGATAAAGATTCAATGGCCATAAATAAAATAGATAATAGAGAAATAATGGAATGAGAGAAACCAAAAGTTGCTTCTTTGATAATACCAACATATTTACAAACCTTTAGATAGACTGACAGAACGAAAAAGAGTAGGTTTGTTTCTAACTAAAATCAGAAACAAAAGTGAGGACAGTGAATCTGATCTTAGAGAAATAAAAAAGGAGTATAAGGAACTATGCCAAAAAATTAAACAATTTTAATGAAATGTGAAAATTCCCAGAAACACATGAATTGCAAAAAAATCACTTAGGGAGAAATAAGAAATCTGAACATATTTATATATACAACAAGTTGAGATTTATTAAACAATGAAAAAGTATTTCTCAATGAAGAAAAGATAAGAACACTTTACTGATGAATTCTACCAAAGTAAGATAAAATAAAATAAAATAAAATGAAGGAGGAGGAGGAGAATAATAATAATATAATAATATATTATAATAATTATTATAATAATACAATATAATAATAGTATTATTACTATTATTATTATTATTAATACTGGTCTTTCCCAAACTCTTCCAAACAAAACAAAATACCAAATGAGAGAACACTTCATAATTCATTGTATGAGGAAAGCATTAGCCCAATGAAAAAAGATTATTATAAACCATTATCCCTTACTTACATATATGGACACAAAAATCTTCAACAAATTACTAGCAAACTGAAGTCAACAGCATAATAGAAAGATTATATCTTATGACCAGGTGAAGCTTATCCAAGAATTCAAAGGTGGCTGGCTCAACATAAGAAAAAAATGTAATAGACATCAATGTACCAAAAAAGGAAAAAACACACGATCCTGATTAATGCAGAATGAATTTGATTAAATTATCTTTTATGATTAAAAGTAGCAGAAAAATTAGAAATAGAAATAAATGTCAGCAACATGATCAAGGACACAATTAACATCACATTCAGTGAATGAAAGCTTTCCTCCCAAGATCATGGACAAGCAGGGGTGCCTACTTTTGCTACTGCTAATAACATTGTACAGGAAGTAGTAGTTAGGGAAATTAAGCATGTGAATAGATGGATAATAGATAAATCGAATCCAAACCAGAGAGGGAAAAATAAAAAATATCCCTATGTGTAGGGTATAGTTCAGAAATCTCTCCAAATCCAAATACAAAAGAGCTATAAGTCTTAATAAACAAATTTAAGGGAGACGTAGAACACAAGATCAGATGTGTTTCTATACATACCAGCAGTGAACAATTAAAAAAAGAAATTAATAAACAATTCCATTTATAAAAGCCTCCAGTTAAAAAGATTAGCATCCAAAGAACAAAACGCCGAAAAATAAATTTAACCAAAAAAAATGAAAATTTTGTACAAGAAACCTATAAAACATTTCTGAAAGAAATTTTAAAAGATCCAAATAAATGTAAAGACATCACATACATATGGTTTGGAAGACAATATTGTTAAGATGTCAATAGAACTCAAAGTGATTTACAAATTCAACATAATCACTAACAAAATTCAAAGTATTATTTTTTGGCACTAATGCAAAAACTGGTTATTAAATTCATATGAAATTGAAAGGGGACCTGAATAACCAAAACAATCTTGGAAAAACAACAAGTTTAAATTAATCATACTTTTCTATTTCAAAACTTATTATTTGAATGGGGTTGTGAATAAGTGTCAGAACACTTGCCTAGTATATACAAAGCCTTAACTTTGATTCTCAACACCAAAAATAAATAAATAAATACATATATACATATGTATTACTATAAATCTACTTTAATCAAAATTAAATACTGGCATAAAGACATATTTTGACCTATAGAAAAAAATTTAGAGTTCAAATATAAATGCATGTATTTATGGCCAGTTGATTTTTTTTTTTTGTACCGGGGATTGAACTCAGGGGCACTTGACCACTGAGTCACCTTCCCAATCCTATTATTTATTTATTTATTTTTATTTAGAGACAGGGTGTCACTGAGTTACTTAATATGCCACTTTTGCTGAAGCTGGCTTTGAACTCTATCCTCCAGCTTCAGCCTCCCAAGCCCCTGGGATTACAAGTATGTGCCCCCATGCCTGGTGGCCAAATTTTGACAAATTTGTTAATAAAATCCAAAGGAGGAAAGAACAGTCTCTTCAATAATGCTATGGTCACAATTGGATAGTCATACACAAAAGAACAAAGTTAGAACCCTTCCTCATATCTTATACAAAAATTACCTAAAAATTAGTCAGTGACCTAAACATAAGACCTAACATCCTAATCCTAAAATTCTTCTAAGAAAACATAGAGGTAAATTTGCATGAGCTCAAAATTGGTGATGGATCCTAGATGTGATTCCAAAAGCATGAGCAACTACAGGAAAAAAATAGTTGAATCAGATATCATCAAATTTTAAAAAGTTTTGTTCATCAAAGGACATTATCATGAACATGAAAAGACAATCAAGAGAGTGGAAAAAAACATTTTTCAAATCATACACATGATAAAACTCTAGGATACAGAATATAAGAAAGAACTCTCACAATGCAAAAACAAAAATATAAGCAACAATTTAAAAGGGGGCAAGGGCTTGAATAGTCATTTCTCTAAAGAAGATATACAAATAGCCAACAAATTCATGAAAAGTTGCTCAAGACGATTAATTGCTAGGGAAATGCAAATCAAGAACATAGTGAAATAACACTTCATAGTCAATAGAGTGGCTGTACCAATCACTTTATTTTTAAAGGAGAAAAGCCTGTGGAGGGTGTGGAGAAGCTGAAATCTTCATATATTGTCACAGGATTGCAAACATGTAAAGGCACTGTGGGAAAGTTTGGAGGTTCCTAAAATAGCCTCTATAAGATAATTCTTTATATCATTAAGACCTCAAATATCAAATAGAAATGAAAACAGATACTCAAATAAGCACATATAAGCACACATTCATTGTAGCGGTTTCACAATAGCATAGTCAAAATGTGGAATGAATAATCAAGTTGTGGTATATACATAGAATAAAATATTTTTCAAACAATAATAATAATCTATAAACTACTGATATATGCTACAACATTAATAAACTTTCAAACAATTATACCAAGTGCAAGAAGCCAGACACAATATGTCACATGTTGTATAACTCCATTATATGAAATATCTAGAAGAGATAAAATCATAGAGATAGATTGCAAATTTGTATTTGTCAGGGTGTGGGGGTAGGGATGAAGAAGAAATATCTGCTTAATGAGTAAGGTGCTTTACTTTGGAGTGATGGAAATGTTTTGAAACTAGACAGATTTAACAACATTGTAAATATGTTAAACACCATTGAATCACTCATTTTAAAATGGCTAATTTTTGGTTATATGAATTTTATTGCAATAAATTACTTAAAAAATCTACTTATTCATGGATCCAGCAGTTTCCAAATGATTCCCATTTGCTCCTGAAAATATGTGGATAATTTCATGCCTGTACATTTTTAGTGTATAAATAAGAATGAACTTACTTTGCTTCTTTAGTCATTCCTATTTTTTCCTCTTTATTTATTGAACATCACCCTTAAAGTTGTAGAGGGTCATAATTGAGAGAATGTACAGAAAGCCTTATAATCTAAGTGAGAAAGACACAGTTTGTACATGTTTGTATACCTCTGTTTCTGTGTCTTTGGCTGTAAATATTTAGAGATGGCTCTTAATCTTTATATGTAAGTATAATGCCATTTTGAAAATCAAAGTCTAACTGGATTCATGAAATTCTAGAGGGAAATAACATATGCAAATGGATTTGGATATTTCTTGTCTTTCACTACTTTAAACTGCCAATGATTCCTTTATATTCTGAAATGTTCTCAGAAAACTAGAATCTTCTTGAACTCCCAAATCTCATTCTGCTAACATTTAAAAATATAGCTGCATTTAGACCACATTTCTTAATTATGATTCTTCTTCAATGTGGGAAGAAAAAGATAATCTTAATATTGCTTGCTATATTTGAGTTGCTTTTGAATGAATTTGAAGTTGCACACTAGGATTTTAGTTTTGTTTCTTTTTCCCCATAGTGATTTACATTAGGATATAGGCTAAATTTTCAAAATGTTATGCATGTTAAATGTATTCTTATCACATTTTAGCAATATCATTGTATTAAAAAGTAAACTTTTTAGCAGAAAATTTAAGGATCTATGAATATGGAAAACATGGCTCATTTCCAAAAGAGGGAGTGGAAACAACAATACAGTTCTTAATACAAAATGAAAGTATCCAAATAACAACAAAAATAAAGCATCAAAATATTTTCAGTTTGCTTGAGTTCATTTTGACTTAACATGGGCTTTATATTTGGTAAGGCTAAAAGACACCCTTATAATAAGATAATATCACCTTCAACCCAATCAAACAGAACAACCCATTACCTCCACAAATGCCATATATATGTTTTTATTTACTCCAATTAGTCCATTCATTTAAATACTAGGGAACTGACTGTATGAAACTTTATTTGGTGAACATTGTTCAAGCAAAAAAAAATAACCAAAACCAAAACCAAACAAAAACCCACATTTAACCTAAAGGGAGAAAATAGCCAAGAAAACATTTTAGTGAAAATGTATCGAGTACCCTTTTATGTGCCAGAACCTAACGGTAAACTCATATCTTTGGTCATCTCCTTGAGTTCCTGCAATGTTATAAAGGAGATCATAACCTTCAGGTCTTCAGCAGGATACAAGTCATTTGTGTGAATTTTAATGTATTATCCCTCTTTGCAGATGAGGATGCTGAAACTTAGAAGGACCAATTTACTTACCCAAGACCCATTCAACCACCAATGATAGAATCAGAACTAAGGCAAATAGCAATCTGATGCCAAACTTACATGCTAAGCTCTAAAGCCTAAGATTCTTTTCATGTCAGAAGAGTCAAGTAGAAATTCCTTGTTTTTCATCTGAACAGATCTCTATGATCAACGATACAAGAACAACTTGTCCCTTCCTTTAAGGAGCATGTTGATCTCCTGCATTGATTCTAAAATTGCCAGTCTTGCAAATAGTGTCAAATATCACTTAGCCACAAACATTCTATTTAGGCTGCACTGTGCATATTTTATGAAGTTGTCCCTGTGTTGTCTTCAACTCTTAACTCTGCAGAGAAAGTAAATTAAAAAAAAAAAAAAGAAAGCATTGCCAAGTGAATATCTAAATTGAGAAATGGTTAAGAATGTCCATTGGATCCCCAGATAGAGGAGACGTCCATACTCCTGAAACCAGAGAGCTAGAACAGATTCTTATATTTCTGAGAAACTGGAATGTGGGAAAGGGAAGAATGCAGGGGTGGTCCATGGTCAACCTCAAGATTTCTTCATGTGTTTGTTTTCCTGTAGAAATGCTTGATTGCCTGTTTCTGGTTATGAAACTTGAAGTACAGTTGTAGGACAATTGTGACTGTGCATTATTTGGAAACTTTGCCAAGTACCCTAGATCTGAAGCAATCTGGATTTTTTTCTGATAAAAGTTCAGCGTTAGGGGTGGTTTTAGAGCTTTATCAGATTCTCCAAGGGAACTCTTTCTCAAAGAATAGACTCTCTGGCTTAAAATACTGATAGTGAATACAGAGAGGTTGTTTTGTAATTTTATATAATGTAATATTTAATAAATGAATATATTTTAGTATAAAAGAAGCATATATATGAGAGTTTATAAACAAAATATGTAATATTTTATGTTCACATTTTTAATACCAATACTTATATGTTAGACATTTTCATACCCATGATCTCATTCCAAAAAGGATATTGTTTATTTCATTCTATTATGCCAAACCCTTTCAAAAAATTACCAAGGTTCTTTTCCTATTTTATTAACATTCCTTATAAAATCAGACTTCAAAATAATCTTGGGGAAGACAGATAATATTTTCTGTCAATGAAGTGAAGATGTTATTGCCTCTGTATGGAGAGTAGGAAGAGAAGAAAGCAGCATTTCCCCCTCATTGTGTGTTTGTATACTGTTACTCATAATAAATAACAAAATACTAAGAATTCACTATATTGTCCATATTGTGCTAATAAAAACTTAGCAGTTTAGCTGTTGAATTTTTGCTCATTTCAGAGCTGTATGGCATCTGAATGTTAGAAGATGAGTTGATTACTATTACTACTATTTTATCATTGAATTAGTCCAAGTATGAAACCCAATACGACCCAGATTGGATAATTAAGTCAGTAATTACCCCAATATGCTAAAGATACTGAATTTTGAACACTAAAGGGTTCCCTTCTCCACCTTTTAATCTCTTCACTGAGTAAGTAGGAGGAAACTGGCTGTCTCCCCAGTAGCCTGTGAAAGGTGAACTGGCATTGTTAGTAATAAAGTCTCTCACATCTTTAACTGGTAAAATTTAACAGTTCTACTTGTACCCACTTCAAATTCCAAGGGAAATATCATTCTACAATGAGATGTGTTTTTTAAAATTTCTCACATTCATGTTCAATTTTAAAATGTATCATAAGTTTGTTAAGAATTTCAAGACATGAAGCTGAGTCATGTCTGAAGGCAAAAAGCTAAAAATCTCAAACTTTTTGTCTTTCACCCGGTCCTAAAAAAAAAAAAAATCAAGGAAGCCATTCTTTTTTTATTCCTCTGATTCATGAATATAAGTTTGGATTAATAGAAACAAAAAATATGGTGGCTCTTTTGTTCATTTTGTAATTTAAAAAAAAATCATCACTTTTCATTATAATATACAACAAACACATTTACCAGGATTAACTTCTAATTCTATAATATTCCTGAGATCTTCTTTGTAGATATTATTAAATGATAAACGCAAGCCAGAGCTCTTGTCTGAGTGCAAAGAAATATTGCTGCTTACTGGAGTGGTATAATACCAACAAATGGAGCTTACTGAAGAGTCATTTTGAATAACAAATATTATCTCAGACCTTGCATCTCAGACCTGTGTTTTCATTGCCCTTTCAATGCTAGTTTATATTATGGTGATAGTTTGAGAGAGGGTAGTTTCGTGAAAACAACCGTCACACTCATTCTTGGTTAATTCAGACAAAACAAACCACAGAAAACATATTTAAGAGTCACTTGAGTAGCAATTTCAAAATGTGAATTTCCAGGCTCTGTGCCCATAAATTCCACTTGTGTGTATGTGTGTGGGGTGGGGAGTCGGGTCAGGGACCTATGTTAAAGTAGTACACCTACGTAATTAAAAAGAAATTCCAGACCACATTGTGAGAATCATAGTCTTAAGGCTTTATCCAACCCCAGATATCTCATTTTCCCTATGATTGTGAGAGGTACACATCTGGCATGAACAGGTAGGTCAAATTCTCCTGGAAGTTATTGCTCCATTTATAGAAACTATTAAGTTTCACTCTCTAGAATTTGATGGTGGAGATGAAAATCGAGAATCTTTGCACAGTCATTTTAAGCCCCACATCTTTTAAAGAAAACTAATAAATTATACACAATTCATAAGAACTCATTGCCCTATAAGATTTTAAATTAAGTATCAAATTAAAAAGTGCTTTTTATGGCAAGTTTATTGAATAACCACAATGATCTCTTCTCTGAACATGTACGCACAGAAATGATTTTTTCCTGTCATTTCCACACATTTTATCTGCATTAAATGGAAAAATTGCTCACACTATTAAGACATGTATAAATTTTGTACAAAATTCTTATTTAAGACTGAGAACATCTCTTCAGAGCAGTGATCCTAAAGAAAAAAAGCAAGTGGAGGGAATAAACCTCAAGCCTATGTCTAATCAAAAAAAAAAAAATCCTAGACTCATGCACAAAACCATGTCTAGCTCTTATGAAAAAAAAAATGACAGTAGCCATAAGGAAGGAAGTTAAACATATTTTTTCCCAAAAATATAGCTACCCAATTATAGCAGCTGAAAGACAGAATGGCATTTCCACTACTTCTTCAACAATTGTCATTCTACGTCATGCAGCAGCTTCTGACTTGAACGGGGTGCAATTCTCTGTAGCTAGAGATGAGTGCTGTGCCAAAAATAACTCCTGGATCTGCCTACTAGAACAAATCAGGGCTTTCCTACCCTGCACAGTGGTTCCAGAGAAACTCCTGACACATGATCTTTTCCCCAGGGCCGTTTATTACCTATAGCTCATCAACTTGTCCTTTCCTTCATTATGGATATCTGAATGAGTAACATCAAAAGCAGAATTTTAAAAGATAAATAATAACTCAGCATACAAAATTATTTTAGTGGCAAAAAATCTATAGAAAGAGATTCAACAGGAAAAGTAGGTTCTAGTTATATGCAAGTATGTGAGCAGCAAATGTATTACTATTTTAATTTCTTAAGTGAGATAATAAACCTGACCTAGTCTTAAGTGTTCAGCTCAACAAAGTTTTTTACATTATTTTAACTTAATTTTTACATGCATATTACCATGTAATCACCAACCAGATAAAATGCATTTTTATGATACTTTATGACTTTTATCATATCAGGTCTTGAACTTCATGTAAATTGCATCACACATAATATATTTTTGTGCCTAACTTCTTATACTCAGCAAATTATCTTTGAGAGTCAATTATGTTGTTGAGTAACTCAGAAATTTATTTTTTATTGTTAATTTCATTTTATGAATTTATTACAATTTATTCACTTACCTACTGAAGAACATCTGGGTTTCTTCTTCTTTGGGACAATTATCAATAGAATTGTGATGAGTTTCTTGCTTTGTGGGAAACACACATTCATTTCTTTGGGATATATATTTTGGAATAATGGCTATTGGGTTTAGTTTCAAACTTCTTTTTTTTTTCCAAATAGGCATGCCTTTTTATACTTTATGTTAGTATAGCTCCTCCCAAACTAACAGACCCTGCAATTGAACTAAATGTACAAAGACTTTAGTAAGGAAAATAATCTGTGGATTATTTTAAAATTAAGGAAATCAGAGAAGACTGAGAAGTGTCCAGGGAGCATGTAAATCTGAATGCCTAGTGAAGAATGAGGACAAGGGAGATAGAGTGGCTGAATCTCAGACTGCCATGAGCCTATGGAATTTTGGAAGACCATGTGGAAACCACCAGCCAAAGTTGATCACTGGAGGAGTTTTGCATCTCCTTAGAATGGGCCTGCCCTTAAATCTCTCTGCCACACTCAACTATTGTCTGGAAGCAGCCCATGGGGAAGCCCACCCTCTGTGCAAATGAAGCAGTAGATATCAGAGCTCAGCTCACTGAAGCCCTTACTAAGGTACCTGTAGTAGGAGGCTTATGGGCATATTCTGATGGCTATGACCCACACAGTTGAGTAGTGTGTGAAAATTCAGGTGTTCCATAGCCTCATCAAAATTTGCTATCCACATCTTCTTTAAATATTAGGGTGGATGGTAGAATCTTGTGGTTTTAATTTGTGTTTTCTAATGAATTAGAACTGATTATTTTTTCAGAAGCTTATTGACACTTTGCTGTCCTCTCTTGCAGAGGTACTGGTCACATTTTATCCAATTTTGGGATATATTATGTACTACTTTCTTATTGATTCACACATTATGAATATTAATTCTTTGTTGGTTTTATACATTATGTTTTTTTCCAACTATCATGTACATTTTTATTTTCTTATTGGTATATTCTTGATGACTAAGAGTTCTAACTGGTGATTAAGCCCTGTTTCTTAATGTTTTTCTTTAGTGCCTTATACTTACCATGCCTGTTTAAGCAATTTTTCCACACTAAGATCATGAAGATTTTCTCCTATATATTTTTCTGGAGTTTATGGAACTTTATGTGTCCTATTTACATACATAACCTATCTCAAATTAACTTTTGGTTACAGTAGGAGGCATGAAATCAATATTTATTTTTCCATATACTTATCTACTTGCTCCAGCACCATTTATAGAAAAGACCACCTTCTCCCTATTGAATTTCAGTGGTACTGGTGTTATAAATCAAGTGAATATTTACTTAATAAGTACGATGAACTAGTCATCATTTTAGATACTTTGCCAATAAATATTTAATTCATATAGAAATGTACAAAGTAATTTCTATTACACACATAGTATAAATGAGTATACTGGCATATATAGAGGTTAAGTAAGTCAATGTCACTCAGCCAATAAGTAGCAAAGCCAAGATTCAAAAGCAGTCAATCCAGCTCCAGGATCTATAATAAACCACTAGTCCCTAGCAAATATCAGGTGGTCTAAATTCTAACTTTTATGATAATTCATGTTAAAAGTTATTTTAAGTTTTTTAGAAATAGTTTATGTATAGTAGCTTTACAAGGTAACTGATGAGTTTATAAGTTACATTTAGTCTATCAAGAATTAAATTATACAAATTTAACCAAGGTGTGTAGATTCTTTGAATTTTAGACGTTGTGAAAATATTTATGAATTCTCATTAAAAAGTATGAAATATTTCATAAGATTAAGAAATTTTAAAAAATAAGTTAGATTTTATAAATCTAAAGCAGCATATGATGATCATGTGCAAATGGGAGCAGCATCATGGCAAAGGAAGTTGATTTCAAGTACTTCTAAAAAATTGTTATTGAACATACATAATACGTAAACCTTACCACAAGGAACTTAAGATTTTGCAAAATCTTATTTTATATCATCAGCTATGCTACATGTCTGAATTAGTTTGGGTTCACTAACCCTAACTAGAAAATCAATCTTTCAAGCTAAAGTATAAACCTCTCTGCCTCTGGGAAAGGACTAGTGAGTTCTGCCTTAAGGAGATTTGTCGAATAACTTGAAAAAAGAGGAGGCAGTGAGCAATTCAATTCTTGACAGGGAGTAAGAGTGAAATCATTTTTTTCTGTAGTTTAACCTTTTAATAATGTTTATCATATTCTAAACATAAAAGTATGTATACTTTTATATAATCACATAAAAAAGGATAAATATGATAATAAGGATTTGTATATAAATCCACCCTTACTGTTATTTTATTGTATTCTTCTTTCAATGATTAAACATTTGTATTGATGTATGTAAACATGCATATATACACATATACAAACAGATATATACAGATACATGAATATATATCCCTATTGATAAATAAAATTGGTAAGTATTGTCTGTATAGTTTCTAGTTAATTTTTCTTCTACTATTATTTCATGAGCAATATAAACTTCAAAAATAATCTTTTCAAATAAGTATGTGATAGAATATTACGTACCTCTAATCAATTCTTTACAATATAATTTAAGTGCTTCTATTAAGTTCTATGAGTCCTTAGAATTTTAGACTCCTACACATTCTAAACAGTATATAATGCCTTCTAAATATAAATGATTTACCAAGTATTCACATTTCCTTATTAGTATAACAATCAAACCTAAATGAAAATAAAGAAGTCTTATGACATGGGCCAGAACATAATTTTATTAACCTGTGAAGCCACATGAGAACTTATTATAATTTAGAAATGTATATTTTTCTAGTACAGTGATTCCCAATATGATGTCTCTGGATTCCTAGGGGTCCATGAAATAGTAATGATAGGCTTTGAGCTATTTTCAGTATTTCAAAAGGCTGAATATAAATCATATATTTATCTACAACAAAGCAAAATGCCAAAATGGCAGAAATTGTACAACTCAGTATGGTAACAGGCTATCTTATAATAATTCAAAAATATGATTGGCTGTTATACCTTTTTGGTTAACCATAAAGGGAAAGTAAGTTAACTATTATTTCATAAATTTAATATTTAGTGAGAAAAATTATTTTGTGGACAAAAATCTTTTAAAACACATAGAATGGGCAGAAATTTTTTTCTCAATAAAAAGATGTTATAAATGGTAAAAAGTCTATTTCAAACTATATTTATCTGCATTTCAATGAATTTAAGAACTATTAACTATGAGATAAATCAGAGATATTCCCATATATAAAAAAATTACTGATAATTGTCAGATATTTTCCATTATAAGCCAGATCTTGATTTCAGAGTTGACAAAATGTAGGGACTAGAAATCAGTTAACTGGGATGGAATTGAAATATCAGTGCTGTTGGTGTTGTCATAACAATGACTTTATTAAAGCTAAAGTCACATAACCTGGAATTAAGTTATACAGACCTATCAAATGTAATAAAGCTCATACTACCTCAAGTTTAAGAGATGGGGAAAACATTGAAAATAGTGAAGCTTTAGGGCTCTTTCTGTTGGAGTACCTCTGCATGCATGTCAACTGAATTCACTTCACTCCACCACAAAGTAGCTTGATCGATGCCTAGAAGGGAACAAGACAAACACTTGAGTATCATCTAACTGAGCTATTTTATTTCTAGTAAATGCAACAAGGCTGCTTTTCACATGGGGATATCTTATGTATACCTATAGTACTAGAGTTAATTGGGAAGATCAAAATATGTGAGAGTTTATGAAAATATTCACAAACCATTTTTTTTCCCATTTGACAAACAAGGAACCTGAAGCCCAGAGAGGATAAGACTTATTTAAGGAGGCCAGCAAGATGATAGCTGAATCAAAACAGATATTAACCGATTTTGCCTTATTAATATATTTGTGAATGTCTGTTGCTTATTACTTCAGAAGTTTATTCTTTTCAATAAAATGGCAAGAATTGAAGAGTTTCCCTCTGGCAAAATAAATTGAGTCACTAACAAAGGTATGCATTCTTTTAACAACAACAATAACAACAACAGAAGTCGAATTTTACTGCTTCATCTAATCCCCTTACTTGGTGTGGGCACTTTCTGATTTTTACTCAGTGTTGTCAAATTGGATTCAGCAATATGAATACAGCTTTTTAAGAGGTTTAAGGGGGTTTTACAACTCCTAACAACCTAGATCCCCAATTTAAGCTAAAATATCCACAGCTTTAATATTGGATTGTGGCTCACAAATTATGATGGGGCTTAGTCCCACATTGATTGGTATAGTTATGAGTAGAAAGTAGGTCAACAGATTTTAACATTTCCCACAAGATTCCACATATTTCACTCTGTATGGTAGTTAGGTCCATTTAATTTTTTATGTCCCTTGTAAAATTGCCTAAATATTTGCTATTGTGTTTTTATACTATTTGATTTCAGGAATTTTCTTTTTTTTATCTTTCATAGGTTCTTGGTATTGTGAATAGTAGAGAGTATAAGACAATTATTTTTGCACTGAAATATATTTTAATGCAAGCATGTGGACTGTTTTGACATGAAGAAATAATAGTTTTGAAAGCCAATAATATCAATCACATAAATATATTACATGAATTTTTGGAATGCACTAATATTTCTGCACAATTTTGAGCAATATCATCTTGCAGACAGTTAATCAAATCTAAGACTCAAAGTCTTTTTCCCCCTTTTTATTCTTTTGTTGACTGCAGCAGATGCCTCTTAACATAGTTCACATGCTCCTAGCCTCACATGACCCTGGGGATTTAGGGAACTTGTTCCAGCTCCAATTATTTGGTAACCAATGCTGAGGTGATTGAGCAACTCTACACAAGGTACCCTGACACAGTCTTGCATCATGTTTGCTCTATTTTTTACCCAGTTCTGTCCAGAGGCTTCTTTATTGATTTGGAGATGTGAGCTTCCAGGAATCCACTCTGAGTCCACATATGCACGACCTGGAAATACAAGATAAATACTTCTCCCTTCCTTAGCAGGACAAAAAGTTTAGAGAAGTAAGGGCTTATCATCTTCCAGAAGGCAGTTACACAGGACTGAGAAATCTGCCATAGTGTCTTTTGAGTAACTAGCATATTCTATAAGTTTTTATTGACCTTCCCTTCCTTCTTTAGGCCCACCTTTTCTAATTCTTACTCCATAGTATGCACAATGTTATAAAGTAGAAATATATAAGCCTTTGCCTGAAGCCTATTTTCTGGGGAAAACTTTTAAGAAAGTGACTATACATCCCAGCACACCTATTATGCATGTACCCAGTTTAATTAAAAATAGGGTCTCCTTTCACACTCAGAAGTGTTTAGTACTGGTTTATATGACCAGTACTATGGTTGTCCTTCTTTTGCTAGTTAGTATAAAGGCAACCAAGTAATTTTAGATTTCCTACTACTTGTTAGTACAATGGCTAACATACTATGCTACTCAATAAGAACTCATTTAATAAAAATTTGATTGAATTAGTATTTTATAAAATGTATGATATCCAATAATCTAAGCAATTACAAAATAATATGATATATAATAATGTAATTGGATAACAATAATACAATTAGAGAATGTTCATGTAATAATCAGAGGCATGATTGATAGACAAAAGAAGAGTGATTGCATTCAGTGCTTTCCAGAAAATATTTTAAGAGGATAAATGTTGAAATGAAGAGTCACAGAAATCTTTATAATGGAAATGCCACTTAAATGGGGTCTTGGGAATGAAATTATATTCTCCAAGTAGGTAAAAATGAATAGGTATTTATAAGCAAAGGGCAAAGGTGCTGGTGGGACTGGAAAATTAGTTGACTCAATTGAAAAAGAACTGTAACCTACTTAATTAGCTTTAGTTTTCACATTTTAATGTCTCTGAAAGTGGCATATATTTTCCTCTGGCTTTACTGATGTATAATTTATAAATAAAAGTTAAGTGTATTTGTAGTATGCAGTGTGCTGTTTTGAAATGATAATTACAACCAAGCTCTTTAAGGTCTCCATTGTTCACAGTTACCTATTATTTTGTTTTGTTGTGGTGAGAACACTTAAGACCTCTTTTCTTAGCAAATGTCAAATATACAGTACATTTTTTAAGAAAACTATATTCACCATTCCATACAATGGATCTCCAGAATGTATTCATCTTGTCTAAATGAAACTTTCCATGGCATCCTTATATTTCATGGAACATGGTGATTTTGTCTGACTGTTCAGTAAGGTACATAGGCAATGAATAAGCATTACAGTAGGATAAGTAACCTAGAACCACATCATGACCTTGTCCTAAAAGTTTGTATTTATTCAGATGGGCGCGGTGGTGCATGCCTGTAATCCCAGAGGCTCAGGAGTTCAAAGCCAGACTCAGCAATGGTGATGTGCTAAGCAACTCGGTGAGACCATATCTCTAAATAAAATACAAAATAGGGCTGGGTATAGGGCTCAGTGATTGAGTGCCCCTAAGTTTAATCCCAAGTACAAAAAAATTGTATTTATTCAATGGACTAGCAGGAACAAAATTATTTTTTTAGGCAGGAAATTTATAAACTCTAGTCCCAGTGTGAAGAATGAAACACAGTGTAGAAAAATTAGAGATAGGGAAACCATCAAGGCAAGACCTAAAAGTTTGGGAGTAGGAAGAGGATGAATTAGAGACTTTATGGTGCATAATCAATGGGGTTTGGAGACTGGTTGGGAAATAATGAGTTGAGGCGGTAGTGCTCAGGTCTCTGGTTTGAGTAACTGAAAGGCTATAAGTACAATTAACCAAATGGGGAATAAAAAAACAAGGAGAAAGTTGGTGAGGGAAAATACTAAAACAAATACTAGACATCTTAATTTTAAAGTTCTGGTGTAAAATGTCAGAGAATTTGTTCTATAACACTTGTCTTTGCTCGAAAGAGATCAAGAATTGCAATAAAATTTTGAGTGTCACTCACTTTATAGAGAAGCATTGAAAATGTGGATATAAATGACATTTCCCAGGAAAAATACAAGAATAAGCAGAGAAGTCAGGGAATAAAAGTCTGAAGGACTTATTTCTGAGAACGGAGACAGAACAGCATTTGAGCCTCTCAGGAAGATCAGCAGGCAGGAAGATCACAAGAGCTAGAGAAACTGATGGCTCCTCAGATACCCAAATTGGAAAGAATTTAATGAAGAGAGCAATCAGAACTTGGGTGTTTTCCAAGAAATGAACCAAATCGAAGAATTAGTTTGTAAAGTTAGTTTATAAACTTAGTTAATTCATAAAGTTTTTCACAACCTTATAGAAAGAAGTTTTTCTTTTGTACCAGTATATACAGAAGCCCTACTGTGATGGTTTAAGCAGGGAGTGCAAGAACACATCAGAGAGTAGAACTACACAAGCATACAGATGTAACAGGAAGTGGAACAATAGCGGTAATGAGATAAGGATAAAGAGTTACAGGAGGGTACCTGGTGTTATTTTAGGGTAGAAATCTTGAGCTTATTTATTAATGGAGAACACAACAGGTAACTATGGAGAGCTGATGAGTTGAGGGAATACAGGAAAAGTTACTGAGCATGGTTTTAGTGAGAAGGAAATGAGATGGGATTAGAGCAAAAGTGAAGGGATTAGCCTGAGAATGAGAAGTATCTCTTTTTCTCAGATAAATCTTGGAGGTAAAAAGAAACATGTGCATGGTGTTATATCTGTAGATTTGGGGGTGGAGTGAGAAGGCTGAGAGTTTTCTTAAAAGAGCTATTGATTTTTGTTAAAATTATTACATGCAGACTACTCATTGCCAAACTGTACTGTAGGATATTTAGAGAAGTTTAAGTGCTTTAGCAAACTTCCAGGGATTTCCCAGACATTTTATTCTTTAAATACTTAAATGTTCACTAAAAAACAAAAACTGTGCAAAATCATACAGTAGAACTCCCTTATCCACAGGATATGTGCTCCAAAACCCACAGTGGATGCCTGATATCACAGGTAGTGCTAAGTCCTAGATATAATATTTTTTTTCCCTCTGATATGTTCTGTAGCATTGATTCATACTTCCAGAGGTAAATTGTGCTGCTGTGTTTTATGCACTGGCAGTTTCTTTGCACTACTACTCTGTACTTTGAGGTCATTATTAAACAAAATAATGATTACTTGAACACAAGCACCTGAGTCCCAGGAAAGATGGTTTGATAACCAAGATGGCTTCTAAGTGACGAAGGGGCAAGTAGTATATACAACATGGTTATGCTGCAAAAAGAGGTGATTTACCTCCTAGGTAGGATGGAGAGGGACATCCCTAAATTTCATCATGCTACTCAAAACAGCACACAATTTAAAACTTATGACATTTATTTCTGGAAATTTTAATTTAATATTTTCACACCATAATGACCATGTGGTAAGTCAGTGATGGAAAATGATAACATAAATAAAGAAGTCTACTCTACACACTTTTATACAATATACCCATTCCATGGGTTATTTAACAAAGGTCTACACATTGGAGCCACTAACACATTTATTTGAATTATTAGATTAATACTTTTTCTTCTGTCACCTGTCATCAGAAGAGCATTCTGATATTGTAATGCCAGAATTTGAAAAGTTTGTATTTATAACAACTTCAGTACCTAAGTATTTCATTGTATTTGACAAAGAAAGGAAAAAATATTAAGGTAGAAGCAAGATTGTGGAACACAAACAGCACAACAAACATTTTTGTTCTTTAAGCATCTTCAGTATTTATGACTGATTTTAGAATAACAGAGTTTATGACATTTCTAAAGATAAAATACCTATTTTTATGTTTGATAGTGTTTCATGTTAAATTGGAAAGTTATTTGAAAATTACTGCTTTGTATTATAGATATGGCCCTGCAACAACATACCAGGACTTGCAATATGTTGTTTTATTTTCTGGATAATGTATTGACATGAATTACAGCTGGAGAAATACAAAGTAAATTAAAAAAAAATAAGTGTTGACTTTAGGGTGTTGGAAAAAGTAAATGAATAAAGAAGATGTAATACATTGGACATGGAAGCAAATCATCTATTTTGTTTTCTAAATCAGTCCTTTCTACATGTTTCTCAACACTTCAAAAGTTCAAACTGTATAGTTGAACTTCATGAAACTAAAACCCATTTGCATACTTTCAAATCTTATGGTTTAAAAAAAAAATCTTAAAATTTTCAGTCTTCCCAATTTCAAACCCAACTTCACAGGACTGGATGGAAGACTACGTTTTTTAAAAAGAAAGTAGGATATTTCTTCTTCCCCGTATCAGTATTATTTACAGGGCAGGCACCACTTTTATTTTCAACTAATAATTTAGTGACACAGGAAAAATGGCTTTTAAAACTCATTCAATAAGAATAAGGATTTTGAATATGATATAAAACTTGATTATGTCTTGTGATGCATTACAAGACATTCAATATAAGTCATGTCTTTGACTCATTACTTTAGCAAGTTGCTTTTCTTAAAATCCTGTTTAACTTTCAATTGCCATCATTGAACTTTCAAGTTGAAAAATTATTTAGAATAACAAAGTGAGTAAGCCAAATAGTAGAACCAAAGTTTAAATTCCAGCCTGTTCTTCTTCATTAAATCCTGTAGATTTCTCAGCACTTTTGCAAATGAAAGGGAATATTAAGTAGAGCTTCCTTGTTTAAGATAAGAGAACACTCTCATAAACAAAAGTGTTACACTCACTTCCTGCTACCATGCTTTTTCTATACTACAGTATCTCCTCGACCAAAATATCATATGAAACAGAGTATAACCACTAATTTAAGGAAAAGAACTGAGGCTATTACTGTTTCACAACAAATCCAAAGTTGTTTCCAGAAATGCATATAGCTTTTCAACTTTATAAATTCTAATATTATCTTGAGTTCATTAACTGAATTTAGACAAGCAAAAATTAAAAGAAGATTAATATTGAGTTAAGGCAGCAAAATCATAAACAGATATAGAAAATAAAGAATTTTGGGAGTTTGGAATATAACATAGACTGGGAATGACTGACTATCTAGTTTTAGAGGATATTTCAGAATTCTACAGAAAAAAGAAATCCTTAAAATACATGTATAAAAAGCACACAGTACTTTCAAATATTAAAGATTGTCACAGCTCCATACTTTTTTTCCACTTATTTTTTTTCGAAATAATGAGAATTTTTATGCCGTAATTGGAAATATTGCTTTTTCTTCTGACTCCCGATTGAGAAATTAAAGTATACATATATTTTTCCCGTTGAATAGCTTTGTTCACAAACTGCTTTGGGTAATATCGTATGTCCTAAATTTTTAACAAATCAATGCTCTCACAATGGCTTTGCCTCAACCCTCTAGCATTGTGTCATCCACAATTAATCTTTATGTGACCCCATGAGCACAAAATCTGATAATTTTTTCCCATGCTCAAAATTACTTATTCATTGAAGTAATAATTTTTATTTGCTGGGCATTTACTATATTCCATACTATTCTCACTACCTTATGTGAATTCATTCCATTTATGCTCATCCCAATTCTATGACATTGTTATTTCTATTTTCCAGATGAAAAACTGAGGCACACAAAAAAAGTTAAGCAATTTTTTCAAGTTCTCACAGATAATGAATGACAGCATCAGGATTCAAACTCTGGCAGTTTGGATTTAGCAAGAACTTGAACTTGGCAACACCTTTCATATGATGCTTTCTATAGGCATCCTGTGAACCACAACTAAAGAATAACATTTAATTTCATGAAGCTGCTGGTGTCCTATGCAGATTATTTTGCACTTAGTGTTTTAGTTCACACAGATGAACTTTCAACTCCTAGTACTTGCATCTCTTTCCCTGAAGGCTTTATTTGTAGATTAACCCTCTCAATCAGTGATCAAAATGAGATGTTTTGTAAATACTGAATCCCCATTTGCTTGTTCAAGTGGAATGACTCTCAGTCCTGTATTGTACACTGGGTTCAGAGTTCCCCATGGTATTAAGGCAATTAAATGTTATGCTTAATAATAAACCCTTAATTTTCTGCCTTCCTTCCTATCTAACTTCCTTACTCTCTTCTTACAAGTATCTTCTGGGTTATCTACAATATAAATTAATCGCACTTCCATCTTTTGCTTAAGAGCTATTTCTAGAGGAACTCAAAGCACCTGGTATAAACTTTAGCACCTGGATTCCTGTCCTCTTTCCTATGCCAGGTCTCCTGCTTCTCATTTTGAAGCTGTTACACATACTAGCAGTTTTTGCACTTTCTCCATCCTTCATGCATGATTTTGCAGAGTCCAGTTCTTTCATGTGGAATGGCCTTTTTTAGTCCATCTGAGAAATTCTTTTTAATCCTCATCCTTAAAGTTGAACTACTAACTCCCACATGAGGGACTCCTGGAGAAAGGCAGAGAGGATTTTTCTTTGTTGATATATTTTGTATTTGGTCACCATAGTGATTATCTTAGTGCTTTCAAGTGGACCTGCCTTTCTCCTTACTAAAATCAAGGCACCTTGGTGATGTAAAATGAATTACTACGTGTCTATATTCTCAATGCCCAGAGCAGGCACTTTGTAAACATCTGTCTAAAATAGTGGATGAGAAGGTTGGGGCTATAGCTCAGTGGTAGAGCACTTTCTTGGCACATGTGAGGCACTGGATTCCATCCTCAGCATCACATAAAAATAAATAAATAAAATAAGGTATTGTGTCCATCTACAACTAAATTTTTTTAAAGTGGATGAGGCATTTTGGTATTTTAGTTTATAAAATAATATTACATTTTAAATAATATTTAAAATTCTTAAATAAATATTCTGTGGATCATTACTGGTCAAAAGGTTTTCTGTGTCCAGGCCAATATTATGATTAAAGTGTGATGTGATCTACACATTTTTAACTATGTGGATAAATAACAACTATGAGAACGCTAAAGACTATATACAGGATTTGAGCAACACAGGATTAAAGTAGTTACATTAGTTTAATTGGAATTTGGAAGAATTAAATAAATGCAATTTTATATTACTACAGAGAAATGGAAGCCTTAATGATATGATGAAATATTTTATCATTTTTAGAATTGTAATATGAAATGTTTTAATGAAAAGTAAAAAAAAAAAAAAACCTCAAAGTATATTTCAATAGTATTAGCACTGATTATGTTTCTTAGGTATGGTACTAAAAAAATTCTTCTGACAATTTATTACAGGCTGTTAATATTATAAACTAAACTTTTGTTCAAATGAATCCAAGTTGATTAATTACTTCAATGAATTTCATATGAAATTAAATGACATTATTAAAAGTTTCTTTCCCTGAATATACTTGTCACATAGGCTAGTCTAAATTTAAAGTTTTTATTTATAGAGTATGCTTGCCTTAGGTATTTTAAGAAAAAGTTTCTAGTTTTCTATTCTTAGTTAATTTTCCCCCAACTTCTAAGAATGATGTCTTAAAAAGAACGGTAGCAAGAAGAGACACTCTGGGGCACTGTTTACCCCGAGCAGGGAAAGAACCCAGGAATTTTTCTTCTGGGTTAGCCTAGCATGTGTCACAGCAGATATTTTAAATATGACTCTGTGTTTAGTTTTCTCAGTGACACTAATTCATATTCCCTTTAGAGCAGCTATTTGTATGTCTGGCTTTTACATCTAACACTTTTCTTTTTCCCACCTTTCATTTGCAAAGAGAATTTTAAAGATGCATTCAAGTCCAGAAATTCAAAATTATGGTTCCCAGAGCAAGTGTGACTCAGCCAGGTTGTGAATTAAGGCAATAAAGAAAATGCCTATATTCAAGTTTTATTTTTATTCATTTGAAAACGTTATTCCCTGGAATGGCCTCATGAGACAGACACCTCATAGCGATTTCCTTCAGCAAACTTCTTACCCATATGGTAATTTCTAGAATGGAAATGGAACTGGTACAAGTGACAGAAATCCAGTTCCTACAGAATAGGCCAATTCCCCTCCTCCCTCCAGCAGACTCTCTTCCTCCTGATTGGAATGCTTTTACTAGGCACCAAACTTCACATATGCAACCTCTGCTCTAAATCTTTCATATATCAATGATAACTCCAGAGCTAACCAACACCTCCTTTTTAGATGAATTCATAGCAACAAATGAATCTTCTTCATAGTAATTTTCATGATGCTTATTAAATAATAGTGTATTTATTTGTATTTTTTTAACTAGGATGTTCATTTCACCCAGGCAGAAATTTATCACACTCTCACCTCATAGCTGATCCAGTGCCTTGTTCTCTACAGGTATTCAAAGCCTGAATGAAAGAAGGAGTCTACTCTCTTTATAATTTAAGCAGTTCCTATGTCTTGGGAGAAGCATTTCTCTTGGATTTTCTGATAGTATCCAGATAATCCTTTTTGTGCTGATCAAGTGAATTTTCCTTATCTTTTTTGAAGATACAATCTCCCTGTAGTTCCGCTTTAACATCATTCCCAAATGTATGTGCACTGATGCATAAAAATAAAAAGTTTAGCATCCATACTGACTCAAACTCTGAGATCCTCAAAGGGAGGACCCATTACATTCTTACATTTCCAACTACAGTATAGGTCCCTGAAATGTTTGGATAAATTAATAAATGTGTGAAAGCACATCATGGTGCTTATTCCCACATTATAAACAGCATATATATTTGAAATCTATCAATTGAACGTTAAAGAAATCAGGTTGCACATTTTATCCTATACACCCATCCAAAAGCATTCATCAGTTTAGGTAATATGAAATATTCTGCTTTATTAGTGTGATGTTCTGGCCTCCTCATAATGCTAAATTGCTGTCTTTTCAGCCTCTGAGGAATCTTTTGGTTTTCAAGGTCATTCAGTTTTTAACATAATGGAGCTGTATGGTAAATCAACTAGTGTTTACATTTCCTGAATGTTTATTAAATATCATCTGAGTCCTGGATTCTGTAAACACTGGGTATGCGGAACTGGCAAGCATAGTTACTGATTTCTAAGAATTTACAATGATTAAGCTTCTGTGAGAAAACAAGATAGGGTAACACATTCCATATGTAAATAACTGGAAGTGACCAAGGACTGTCTCAGTATTCAGAAAACTGAGTCATTCTGTATGGTGGAGGCAGAGAAAGCTCATGAAGGAGTTCAACTTAAATTAAAATTTGAATAATTCCATTTGAGGGCATTCCAGACAAAGGAAAAAGCAAGGGTGAAATAGAGGAGTTAGGATTCTCATGCAGTCTGAGCAGCAATGTGTTGATTGGAGCAGGGGGTTGCAGTGAATTATGAGTGGTGAGTTCAAAGTTTCCATAGGTGATTAGATAATAAGTGGCTGTTGGTGAGGATAAGGATTTCCTCTGACTCCTTGGTTGAATAATTGGGGGCCTTTGAATTAAACTAACATAAAGCAGATCAGTAAGAATAAAAAATCATAAAGTTTTTATTCATATTTATATGCATACAAGTTCACAGAAAAGAAGTTAAACTCAAATAAACGGTTGGACTTTGGTGTATATGAATACACCACTTTAACAAAGAAAAGAGATTTGAGCTTTGAGGAATGATAAATCATGGAATGTGAATAGGAATTACATGAAAGAGCTAATAAAAGTTAAGAGTTGCTTTAATAAGGTCTGTTTATGAAAACTTGTCTCAGTATGGACTCCATCTTCAATAGTAAGGATGCTTTCCTCTTCTTGTGCAGGTAAAATAAAAAAAAGAAATTGATGTTTTGCTTTTAGGAAGTTAAGGGCAGAGAACTCTTCTTGTATCTGTTGATACTCGATGGTGTTCATATCTATTTTATCCTTATGTCACAATGGCATATATTAAGGTGTCATGTTCTGATCCCTCAATGATCTTGAATGTCTAATTACAGATCTTGGGCCTAAATTGTTGTGCATACTAAGCCTTTAAGTGATTTGAACAGGAGGCTAATTATTTTCTGCTCTTTCCATTCTTCCAACATATTTATAATCCTAACCAAATTCTGTGGAACTCTTCTTTGCTTATACAAACATGGAGAAACTAATCTCAGATCCAATATCTCATCTCAAATCTCCTGAGAAGTTCCATGAAAAACTTAGTCTGAACTTACTACTTCTGACTTCCCAACCTATTGGTAAACCTAACAATCTCATATCTTCTTCTTCTAATTAGTGGATATTAAAGATAGTAGAGAGTGATTTGTAATGAGAAGAGAATGAGAAAAAAAAACATTAGGTATTTTAATATAAAATATCCTGTGTGACAATATGTCTTTCTGTGTCTTCTGTAGCACTGTGCAGGGAAATAAAGATAAAATGAAACTTTATTTGAGAATTGTACTTGACCTGCAATGCTACTTTCTAATAAATATGAAATCCAAGTTTCTCTATTACCAATTCTGAAAGTTATGAAAGGAGTTTTGTCTTTATCAATTTCTTGAACAATTATGATAGCTTTTATAATTACAGTTGGAGACAATGCTAACCTATTGGCAGACAAGATGAGATGAAATACCTTGACATCAGTTGCAAAAGCATCGTATAATTCCATTAGGAGCTTTTAGATTGCCATAGCACCATCTGGATATCTCTTTGTTAAGAAGTCCTTTTCACAGATTAATGTACTTCATCATACATTTATTCATGGGTAAAGAGTTAGTTGATGAAAACAATGCAGCAGTAACTTGCTGCTATTCCTTTATCTGCAAGCAAACATCAATGTGTCTTTCTTCAATGCATCCTGGAGAGATTCTTAAACATAATTTTAAGGTTTTAAATTTCCAACTCTGAAAAGATGCTTATGTGTAGCATAATTTTACTTATTTTTTATTTTTGATGAACACTCTTGCCAACCATCTTAGGGAGAAGAATTGGATTTTAGCATGAAAAGCAAAGAGACAAAAGTTCTATCTGCCAATAAAAAGACTGTCTGAAGTGAATAGTATTAATCAGAAGGTGCATCTACAAAAAAGCATTCAATTAAAAGAAACGAAACAGCTTCAGTGAATATAGAGTGATATCCTTTTCAAATCCGGGCTCCCAGTCTAGTACCCTTAAATGTTTATTTGCATTTTAATAGCTTGAAAAACAGTAGGATATTAGTGAAATTCCTCAGAAGGCAAATAGTCAAAAGACTTCATTTAAGGTCTGTAGTTAGTGATTCTCATTGCAGTGCTACACAGCACTTTCTTTAATAGGATGCTTTTAGAAGGCAGTCTCTATTTGTAATTCCATGGCATGTTGCAATGCTATTAAGAGTTGTGCTTATCATGGCTTTGGGATGTTTAGATGAAAGTTATGGTCCCCTTTCAGTATCATGACCAGAAAGAATTATAATTAAATAGTTATGCATGAAAATAGTGTTCATAACATCACAAATGATTAATTCTTTATATGTCTTCCTACCTTGACAATTTATATCATACAGAAAATGGGCGATATTTTCTATTGAAAATAATTCCACTTACAGTATCCAAGACGTTTTCAAAACTCCTTTTAGAGCAAGAAATTTAGCCAGTATCTCCTTAGTTCTTGCAAAAAGATAGAATCATATTTTGATGTTCTGTACACGAATACTTTCGGGTCTGAAATGCCAACAATTGGAGCAGCTAATATCTGGGAACATTTTACTTCCGCTATGAAAATCAATATGATGCTCAGGCAAAAATTGTGCAGAAAGTACACTCTTTTGATAGATTAATAGCATAAATACCAAATTAGGCAAGAGATACATGTTTGTGAAAAAATAAATTACTTGGGAGAATCAAGTATGAAGCAGGTTAAGTGTAACACATTTTATTGTTTTAAATTTTTTCTTATGGAGTGTCCCATTGCCCTTCTTATTTGCTGAGCTATCATCAGATTACTGTAATGAATAATTTATTGACATTTTTTCCTTCTCTTTCGATAAGAAAGGGATCAAGTGCAATAAGGGCTTTGGATAGCAGTAATACCAGTCAGTCCTGAATATTATTCTTTGTCTATAGGCTTAGAGATCACATGTGTGGATTTAAGTGTGTATGTATAGACACACATTTACTTGTGTTTACATGTGCATGTAAATGTGTATATCCATATTCATTGAAATCTAAGGAAAATTAAGAATAAAGTTCAACAACAACGCCAAAAAGCAAAATAATTAATTTTGTCTTACTACTGCCCCTTACCAAACAAATTCAAATATCATGGCTTCTGTATTGAAATGCTAAAAATAGCTCATAAGAAATAATAACTAATATAATTGTGAGCTTGCTTTCTGACAGAAGCTGACATAAGTATTTTAATGCATTAACTAATTTCCTGTTTATGACCATGATTATAAGGCAGATACCATTATTGTATTCCCATTTTATAAATGGGAAAAATGAGGCAGAGGAAGTTCACGTAATTTCTTCAAGCTTCCAGGACAAATGTAATGGAGCTAGGATTTGAATCTAGGCAGTGTGTTTTAAGTCCTCTTTCTTAATCACTATTTAATTTTGCACCCTGGCTGGAAACATGCCTGAAACATGAAAATACTTTGGAGAAAATGGGTAGGAAAATGTGATGTATTTTATGTCCACATCAAAAAATTTATCATCTAATTTTCTATGATTTTGTGCAGTTCATTTATTGTGTCTTTCCTTTTAGTTTTAACCCCCACAAAGTCCTCAGGCTCCTTGAGAGCAAGTGCCATCTAGTATTTCTTTGGCATGCCCCCAAACAGTATAACAAGTTCTCAAGAAATGACCTATTATTTGATAAAAAAAAAAAAAAACATATGAACCTCTTCCTCATTGTTTCATAGTTTTCAGCGTTAGAAGATGTATTAACCTTACATTTTTCAGCCTCATTGCTGCAAGTATAAAATCCTTCTAGAATATCCCTGAAAATGGATCATCTATTCTCAGCAGGAACTTCTTCATTGACAGGGAAACATGGATTTCTGCCCAAATCTTTTATAATGTATCATAAAAAGAGAGGTTCTGTGAGGTTGCTCTTTTGCCTTTAGATCCATTCCTACCCATTTCCTGATCTATTCTGCATCTCAGGGGCTGAATGTACAACTACATTTTCAGGGCTTCTCCTTTGTCCACTGGATGTTGGATAGTCTTGCTTCTAAGATATACAAGCAGGAGACTGGAGAGTGAGAAGAAGAAAAAGCCTAGAGGTTTAAGTTAACCTATGCTGGGAGTGGTCCTTGCTGTCACTGTATTTTTCTCCAGAAACCCTGGTGTGTGAAATCGGTTTAACATCTTTCCCTCTCTGTGTTTCAACAGTGTCAAGAAGTCACATCTCCTGTTTATTTATGAATTTCTTCATCATCTTCTTCTTGGCTTTTCATCTCTTCTATCACCTATGTAATTCATTGCCTGAGTGTATCTCCCCTTGCTTAAAACACTTATGTTGATTTTATTCTCTTATTGGACTCAGACTGATGCAAGACATAAGACAGATACACAGCACTTAATCAACACACTCAGTTTTTGTCGTGTAGATGTGGCACTAGTATTATTCCTGATGTGCTTTTTTCTATCTTCTTCATTTACTTATCTGTGTAGCATCAGCAATAAAACTCCATTCTGAAACAGGTAATGTGTTGACACACATTTTTTTTATAGTCAAATAACCTCCTTCCTCCTACTGCTTACATTTACTGTGTCACCAACCAACCACCATATGTTCTAAGAAGAAAAAGAAACCAAGTTTATGAGACTAAACTGCCCCTGAGGTGCAGAATCAAGGAGGGACTGGGTTGGGGGGTGGATCTAAAAGCAAATGAGCAACCTAACAGAACCTCTCCTTTTATGATACATTATAGAAGATTTGCACAACATCCGTGTTCCCCTGTCAATGGAGTGATTCCTATTTGTTTGCCACCAGTATGTTTTTGGTGGCAAAAAAAAAAAGGATCCACAAGAAATGTAAGTTTTTAGGGCAATTACTTCTGAAAATAAATGTCCCCCAGAGGACCTGCTTTATCTTGCAGTATTCTAGGATTGTCATCTACTGAAAAGAAAAGGATGGTATCTTACATGCCTGCCAACTAAAAGGCAGTAGAGCAACTTCTTTACCTTTCAAAAGCAGTGACTAAGGGGGCCAAGACTGTGCTGTCATCCATCAGTGTGCAGGAGAGAAATATCCATAGGAAGCTTTACAGGATCCAGGAATTGCTTAATTATAATTCATCTCCTGATTTCTAGTATGTAACCACAGAACCCACAAAACATTTGCTTGTATAATTTCTGATATGGAAAACATAAATACAGAGGTTCCATTTCTGCAATTAAATGGAAAAAAAATGTATAGTGTTATCTTCCTCTTTCCTCCCTTACTGCTGTTTCCATATGAGTAGATTTTGAATGGTAAAGGACTAAAGTGTGGCAGAAGAACTGTTAGCCAGTTTTCTCTTGCTATGACAAAATACCTGAGAAAATCAACTTAAAGGGGGACAGGTTTCATTTTTGCCTTGTGTTTTTGGAGGTTTCATTCCATTGGTCACTTGGCTCCAGAGTTCCTAGGCATGTGGTAAGACAAAGCATCATGATGGTTTTTCCTTTATGTTGACCTCACTTATTTTAATTAACCTTATCAAAAATATCTATTGAGTCTCTGGATGGGTACAAATATTTAGGTTTTGAGGACAATCTAAAATTTTACTTCCTAGTTACCCATCACCTATTAAAAAAAAGATAAACTTCTTATTATGTAGAATTCCTTATGATTTGCTTTTGCTCTCATTTAGTTTCATCTGGTTTCTGTCATATGAATGACTCATCTTCTTTGAATAGGAAAGTTAGTCACTCTTTTCTTTGTATTCACACAGCACCTGAAACAGACTTCTATTCTAGCCTTTCTCACACCAAATTGTAACCATTTATATACCTTTTGTCTCCTTAACTTGAAACAGAGTTCCTTTGTAACAGATCCTGATTCTATTCATCCCTGCATTCCTAGCACCATGGACAGTTCCAGATATACAGTAAGCTCTTGATCATTGTTGACTCCTTGAGAGAGGGCATGAATGAAGTAGCATGCTTGATGCTGAAGGCTGGTGGGAGAGGTCAAAGACAAAGGCAAAGGTAATGTTAAGACCCCTGTGTCCAAGAAAAACAAGGTCTCTGAAAGTGCCAACTGCCAATACGATTCAGATAGGGTTAATGGCAAAGGAACAACTTCATGCAATATTAGTCAAAGTTCTATTCTGGGGGGAAAAAAAAAAAGGAATGCAATATGTTAATGTTTCTTTTTTTTAAATTTTTTATTGTGGGTTGTTCAAAACATTACAAATTTCTTGACATATCATATTCCACACTTTGATTCAAGTGGGTTATGAACTCCCACCTTCACCCCATACACATATTGCAGAATCACATCAGTTACACATCCATTGATTTACATATTGCCATACTAGTGTCTGTTGTGCTCCGCTGCCTTTCCCA
>NW_025999977.1:19573667-19653434 GCF_001458135.2 Marmota marmota marmota | reverse complement strand
GAAGATATTTTGAATGGAGTGGTTGTCCTCATTTCCATTTCAGAGGATTTGTTGCTGATATACAGGAATGCCTTTGATTTATGCATGTTGATTTTATATCCTGCCACTTTGCTGAATTCATTTATTAGCTCTAATAGTTTCTTTGTAGACCCTTTTGGGTCTGCTAGGTATAGAATCATATCATCTGCAAATAGTGATAATTTAAGTTCTTCTTTTCCTATTTTGATGCCTTTAATTTCTTTCGTCTGTCTAATTGCTCTGGCTAGTATTTCGAGAACTATGTTGAACAGAAGTGGAGAGAGAGGGCATCCCTGTCTTGTTCCAGATTTTAGAGGGAATGCCTTCAGTTTTTCTCCATTCAGAATGATGCTAGCCTGAGGCTTAGCATAGATTGCTTTTACAATATTGAGGTATGTTCCTGTTATCCCTAGTTTTTCTAGAGTTTTGAACATAAAGGGATGCTGTACCTTGTCGAATGCTTTTTCCGCATCTATCGAGATGATCATATGGTTCTTATTTTTAAGTCTATTGATGTGGTGAATAACATTTATTGATTTCCGTATATTGAACCATGTTAATGTTTCTTACATATTAGTTTCCATTATCCACTTAAAAAGAAAAGCCATACAGACTATATCAGAGCTTGATTACAGGTGTTTATTTAAAATATAGGAAAATCAGAGATGATTTTGTTCTGGGAAGCTAAGACCTGGATAGAAGAATGGTTTGATTTTCAAGTGTGATTAAATTAAATTTCCCTGAACAGGATAAAGAAATTGAGCCAGTAAGAATTCATCTTATTCAGACTGAATCTAATGAAAGAATAAGACAATAAAATAAACAAAAAAACAAAAAAATCCCTGCTTTGCTGAAACAAACCTATGGACGTGAGTGAGGGAGAAGGAGGCCAACTTACGTGAATTGAAACTTGTGTAGGAGCTAATCTGCTCCACAGGGTGGCTGCCACAATTGACTTTCTCTCATTTTCTCAGAATGACACACAAATCTAGATCTAATATTCTGACCAACATCCTGCCCAACCTTTTCTCTCCTGTGGCAAATATGGAACCCAACCAAATATATATCATGTTGAAATATACCTAGAGACTATATGTACTTAGCACCATTCTATGTTCACAAGTATCACAGCTTTTAAATGTATAGGATAAAGGACCAGATCTGTTAATTAACATGCCTAAGTGGTGGATAATTGAAATAAGCTACTAATGTTGCTGGGGTTGTGGCTTAGTGGTAGAGCGCTCACCTAGCACATGTGAGGCGCTGGGTTGGATCCTCAGCACCACATAAAAATAAATAAATAAAATAAAGGTATTATGTCCAACTACAAATAAAAATATATATTATTTTTTTAAATACCATCAAGAGTATTTACCACATAATGATAATTTGACACTAAATTTGTATGCAAATCTTAAAAAAAAGAAATAGGCTACTCTTTAATATGGCAAGCTTAGAGATACTATATCTATCAAAGGCACAAATAAGACATAAAACAAATAATCTTAGGCTGGATAACTTTAGGCTGTGATATTGTGGAACAAGTCAATTTTTAGCTATATCCTCAGGAGTGACACACAAATCTAGATCTAATATTCTGAGAGATTGGAGGGGGAAATTCTAGCAAAGAACAACTATGTAGAGGTCAGATCATAAGAGTATGGTTGAGTTGGTGTCTACATTGACTTTGGTAGGATAAGTTGGTTTGTAAAAAGGAACAAGGCATTCAAATATCACTTGAAAGCTGAAGAAAGTGTAGAGGACCAAAATGCAATTTGGTGAACAAACCTGTAGGGAGGTGACCTCTCCTAAAGAGAATCACCATGTTTATCATACTGTTGAGTAAGAAATGGATACAGTGATTTTTGAAGGAGTTTTTTCCCTGTGGTCCTCTAAGTTTTAAAAGTTTGGTCTAATTATGGTTTTGGCTCTATTACTCCCTTTGCTTACTGATTGGGCTTTGGTGTTATAAATTCTGGATAACTAACACAAATAAACCTCTTCCAAAAGGCAGATTAGAACCTTTTCATTGACCAGAACCGACTGAATCTTTTTGTTCTCTTCTCAAAAACTGGGAAGACTGACAGCATATACGATGTTCATGAATTTACAAATGCTCCCTTGAAATTGCAGTCTCCTGCAGGTCCATGGTTTCCCTGAAAATGTTACTGTTTCTAACAACCTAGTCAAATGGCTTAATTGTTCTTCCATTTGACAGATTCACTCTGTTTTGATTTTATGAGGCAACAAATGTTTCCTACTAGCTGGATTTACTCAGCACATTTAGATGAACTATTTATTACTAAGTATATAATATGTGGTAGAAATAAAAAAACACAAATTTATCTCAAGATATAAAATAAAAATGATTTTTTAAAAAACTCACTGCAGTATTCCCCTTCTAATAATCACCTCTTAAAACTATTTTTCAATTCCTCATATGTGGGAGGAATCTGTGTTGTGCATCAAGGTGCATGTGTGTGTTGTGGGTTGTGTATTAAAGTCCTGGTAAATATAATTATGAATGCATCAAAGGCAATTAAGCTACGTGATTTTGATTAGGTATATTGTCAAACTGTATTAACAGCTGGCAGTATGGGGGAAAAATCCTCCAACTACTCAAGGTTTAATTTACTGTACAACATTACTGCTATTCTCTGAAGCTGACAAATCATTTTGAATAAGGCATTATATTTCATTACATAAAACTCTATTCTTTTCTCAATACACAGTGCATTTCAACTAACACTGCACACAATAATGAAGGCTAGCAGGCACATGTGCATTGAATTTTATAATTATTCTCCTTGTTATTTGCATAAACACATTGCACAGCCACAGAGTCAAGCCTTCCCGTGATCCCAGTACCTTGGCATCACTCAGAAACCAGTTTCCACCTTTGTGGCTCTGATTTCCTTTAGACCATAATAGCACATGTCTTTGGTCTAGGCAATTGCACAACCAGCAGGGGGAAGAACACTTAGCAGATTTCCTGGCTCAAAACAGACATTCAATGCTTGGCTACACAGAACTAAGGTGAGCAACCTAGAGGGTAAGCAGATTCTGACCTAGAATGAAACTCACGGTTGGTGTCTTAGATTCACCAGGGTCAACCTTGTGCACTCTCAGGCTCCATGATTGGCTTCCAGTCCTCCTGACAACCAACTCGCTCTGGGACCATACTCTGATCCCTGAAAAATCTCCTCCCTGATGTCACTCAGCTTCCTGCACACACTCTGCTTGCTGGTAGACTCTCCTTTGGAACTACACCCCTGCTCTCTGATAACATTCTGCTCCTCGAATGCAAGCGGATTCCTGGCTTCTCAGCTCAGTGACCAAACTCTGACTTTCTTCGGCACCCCCACTACACTCCATTCCCTGAGCACATTCTATTTCTGACTACACTCTGCTGCATGACTACATTTAGCTTCCTGACTGCACCCATCTCCCTGTCTACACCCATCTCCCCACCCACACTCTCTTCCTACTACACCCTACTCTCTTATCATACTTTGCTTCCTCACTGCACTGTCTTCTATGACTATGGTAGTTATCCTGAGTACACTCTGCTCCCCGACTACATTCTGTTCCCAGTTACCCCTTCTTGTGACTGTACCCAGCTTCCTGACTACAGTCTTTTCCACAGCTACCCTCAGCTCCATGACTGAAATCTCTCCATTGTTGACACTAATCTCTGACTATTCCCTTCCTCCTGAGTACAGCCCTTTGTTGCCTGACCACACCCGGCTCCCTGAACACCCACATCTATTTAGCTGCTGCTCTGTGAACATACAGTTTCTCACCGCTGCACTTGCTCAGTGATTGTACTCTCTTTCCTTAGCACTCTTGGCATTCTGCCAACAACACATCCACTGCCTTCCTGGTTTTACCCACCTTGCTTATATTGTTGGACCTTTTTTTTGGTACTGGGGATTGAACCCAGAGTTGCTTAACCACTATGCCACATTTCCAGCCCTTTTTATTTTTTTTATTTTGAAACAGGGTCTCCTTGAGTTATGTAAGGCCTCATTAAATTGCTGAGGCTGCCTTTGAACTTGTGATTTTCCTACTTCAACCTCCTGAGTCGCTGAGATTACAGGCATAAGACAGCGCACCTGGCTTGGACATCATGATTGACTTTACCCTCAATTGAACCTCAAACTAATTTTTTTTGGAGGGTACCAGGGATTGAACACAGGGGCACTCAATCACTGAGCCATAATCCCAGCCCTATTTTGTATTTTATTTAGAGACAGGGTCTCAATTAATTGCTTATTGCCTTGCCATTGCTGATGCTGGCTTTGAACTCACTATTCTTCTGCCTCAGCCTCCTGAGCTGCTGGGAGTATAGGCATGCACCACTGCACCTGGCTTATACTGATTTTTCATGTTCTCTTTGGTAGCATATTTGATGCCCACTTTATCTAGAGCAGTGGTGGGCAAATAGTAAATATTTGGTTTGCAAGGGTCGTGATGTCTCTGTGGTAACACCTCATTTCTGAAGTTGTCATAGGAGAGCATCTATAGACAACAAGAAAGCAAATGTGTGTGGTTGTGACCCAATAAAACTATTCTTACAAAGTCAGGTAGGAGATAGGATTTGTCCCACAGACTCCAATCTGCCAACCCCTGATCTAGAATATATTCTAACTTCTGGTTGGAAGTTAGTATATCTTTACCACCATTTTTACCATTTCAACTGAAAATTAACATTTTCTGATACTTTACTTAGGCAGATCAATAAACTATATAGATTTAAGAGAGAAAGAAGTAGGATCTTATAATAACCTATAAGTCCTCTTTTTTTCAGATAAAGGAAATTAAGCCATAGTTAATTGTCCAATCAATCCTTTTGTTTCCTAGAATAAATGTTATGTTAGAAGAAATATATTTTCACAGACTCAGAGGAAAAACTTGAAATACCCAATAGTCTAGGCATGAGACCCCCCTTTGTAAGTAACTAGCATTTGCAATGTGAGATCACTTTGGTCACAGAAGGTCACTATGGCCTCTTCAGACCTCTCCCATCCCTTGGCAATACCTGTAATTTCAGTGCTGATTTTATTCCTATAAGAATTGCTTAGACTCCACAAGGGAAACACAACCACAAGTTACCTAACTCTCAATGTGAATGTATTTCACAGCCTTTGTGGCTATAAGATCTTGATGAATGAAATGCGGAAAGAATATAAGAATACTTAGTGTTCTTAGAAACTTAAAAAGATATGTGGTTCAAACAATGCCTCTAAGCAGGGGCTTGCATCAGATGCAGGTTTTGAACAAACTACTGAATTTATCCCCTAGTGCCATGTTTCCGAGCTATAAAATCTTAAGCAGTGTATTCAATTTTCTGTGCCTTAATTTCTGCACCTGTAACGTGGCACTGTAATGGTGTAACAGGGCTGGATACAGAGTAAGACCCTGACAAATTTAAGTGATTGTAACTCTCTAGGTCCTATGGGCTGTTAGCAACTCTCACAAAAAGGTTATACATAAATGTGGAATTTATATAATAATGATGCTTTGCAATTTCTGGAGAGTTTATAGTTGCAAAATTTTGTGCTAAAAGGTTCAAATATAATCACTATACAATTCTAGGGGAGCAGGTAGTATTAGCCCTAATATACAGATGAGAAGTTTTGAACCTTTGCAAATTTAGGTGATTTTAATTAGTCCATTCAATTCTTTAGGGATGGAATCAGGTGTTCTGATCATGAAATGCAACTACCTCAGAGGACCAGTTATGTAAATCACACCTAATGGCTTTGGGGGAAGAAGAGCTCTCAAAATGTTCGACTTTTGGGCCAAGGGAACTCAACTTTAATTATTTCTAAATGACTAGAAATTTTGAGCTTTTTCTTGAGTATTAGCCTGGCATGGCAAAGCTCTTAATTTTCAAAAACACTTTTTTTTTTTTTTTTTTTTTAGTACTGGGGATTGATTTCAGGGGCACTCAACCACTGAGCCACATCCCCAGCCCTTTTTTGTATTTTATTTAGAGACAGGGTCTCACTGAGTTGCTTACTGCCTTGCCATTGCTGAGGCTGGCTTTGAACCCACGATCCTCCTGCCTCTCTTTTTTAATTAGCCTTTTAATATTTGGAATACCTCTACACAAGTAAAACCCCTTTATTTGACAATTCAAAGAAAATATAAAATGCATGTGATCTTGGCAGATAGTATGGTATGGTTTGGCTCCTACTTAAATTTCCAATATCAGGTGGAGCTTTTTCTCCTCTGTGGCTGTTGATTGAAGCTTGAAGGTCTCAGTTCCTAAGACTTGTCTTGTTCTCTACGACTCCTAGGTCTTTCAGGAGCATTTCAGTCTACTTGAAAGCAAACTATTATTCTCTTGCAGATGACATTAACACTTAGTGTCACAGTCTGCCAATCCTTTTCTTAAGAAAGTCCTTTATATACCCTGACTACAGTTAAGTGCCCTACTTCTATGATCACAAAGAATCAGTTATTATAATTATTTAGATATCGATTTGAAAATATTTATTTAATGTCTTTCTTCCTCAATAACACGGAAGTTCCGCAGAGGCAGAAGCTATGTCTTCATGCTGGGCTCTTACCAAACTCTTATTTAATGTTAGCTTGACTGAGTTATGTCTTGATAAGCTGCAAATACCTGATAACAGATCTTCTCCTGAGTGAATCCAATAAGAGAAAGAGAGGAAAGAGAACAATGGTGCTATCAAACTAGACTGAGTCACTGCAAGAGGGCTCAGTAAGAGGAAAAGTCACAGAAGAGGACCGTTTTCCAGGTTGAAGAAAAAAAATGCATTTACTACCTCAATTTCCATCCTAAGTAGACCACTATGGATTCTCCTCTTTTTCTTCATAATATGCCATTGTGAAATAGGAATATGACTGGAAGATATCAATCCAAATGATTGAGTAATGGCTATCACTCATGGGAAGTACCAGAAAAGAATAAAAGAGAGAATGCCTGAGAAGGCCAAGTTATTCTAAGGATTATGGAACAGTGGTCCAGGTGATAGGACAGTGGAGACAGTGGGTGGAGTTGTGCTTTACACAATTAATGGGACACCACTTTCACATATTTGCTGCTGCCTGTCCCAATGGGCTTTTAGATATCCTTTGTTTGAATAATAATAATGATAATAATAATAATAACAACAACAACCATTTATTATTTTAGCTGAGCACCTTCTCATCTTGAACAAAATCAGAAATCTTAGCAGAGAAAAAAGTGGGTTCATAGATGTCAGGTAGGCAAGGAGTAGTGTCTGGTTTGTTTTAATCTAGGACTGTAGCTCCTGATTTCTGGAAGGAGACAGGTTTGAAACTTTGTGCAAACTAGCTATTCTTTGGATATATTTCCTAACCTAGCTAAATGTAAGCATAGGTCTGTCATTTAACCATCATGCAACTTTGTTAGTTTTTAAAGTATTTTTTAAAAAATGGACAGAGGTAGAATGGAAAAGAACAAAAGGAAGATTCTCTGTTTGAATAAGATTTTGAACTGGATCATAAAATAAAAAAGTCTTGAAGACTCAATGGCTAGAATAAAAGAATAACATTTAATTTTGAAAATAGTAGAAGAACTATCTAGGTGTGGGTGGATAAGAAGGAGCATGCATTTAGATGTTGGCTCAGTAATAATTATGTATAATATTAGACTACTTTAGTGCAACAGAACCTGCAGAGACTGGATTCACTGAATAACAACATCTAATTATATCAACAGGGATATCGCTATACTTTACAGAATGGGCTTCTTCCATGAAAAGTTCTTTGTGCCATTCTCAAGTAGCAATCCCCTTAAGAGATACATGCACTTTCTCTTTCATAAGAGACCTAAGAGCAACTGAGTCATCCAAAGGGAGTGAATTTAGTCTTTTATTTTGTTTGAATGACTTAATAATTCAGATTTTTTTCTCAGGGAGAAAAGTATCCAGCATGAATGGAAAGTGAAGTTCTTTTATATGTGATAATGATTTCAATAAACCAGAACTTTTCTAATGAAATACTTCCTTTATGGTTTGGATATGAGATGTCCCCCTCCAACTCCTGTGTCAATATTCAGAGGTAAAATGATTAGATTATGAATGTTACCTAATAAGTCGATCTGACTTTGAATGGACTAACTGGGTGCTAACTGTAGGCATGTGTAGTGTGGTTGGAGAAGTTGGGTCACTGGGGCCATGCTGTGGAAAGGTTCATCTTCCCTGTTGTCCTTTTCTCTCTCTCTCAACCTCTTTGTCACTATGAACAGAGAAGTGCTCCTCTACCAACACTTCCACCATGATGTTCTCCCTCTTCTGGAGATGTAAGCCATCGATTCAGCTGATCATGGACAGACCCTCTGAAACCATGAGCCAAAATAAACATTTCCTCTTCTAAGTGGTTCTTATGGGGTATTTTGGTTACAGTGAGAAAAAGTTGACTAATACATCCTTTTTTGAGTTAATTTATTTCCATTAAATTATGAACTTTTGGATACTTCATGATGCGGTTAGAAAATCCAGATTAAATAAGTTTAATGAGTGTGGAAAAATCTCTATCTGAATATATCTTGGGTGCCTTTGTAACTAATTCTTCTTCAGATTATCTCTTTATCTCTGTTTTCTCTTTATCTTATGCCCTAAGAAGCAACCAAAACAGGAACATGGAATTTAGTATTAACTAAAGAAAATTATTTGGCATCTCTGAAGTTCCATTTTCTTATCCACAATATTGAAATAAGACTTGCCTCACTGGTTTGAAAGGATGACTAGCAAAGTCATTACAAGAAAAATGTCTGAGTCTGGCATACCATAGATCCTCAGTAAAGTTAATTTTGAATCTCAACTCTCCTCTGTCCTTCACCTCTACTCCTTTCCTTCTTTTCTCTGTGAGTGCAAACTGTCAAGTTTTCCCTCTCAAATTTGGTAGACTTTATTTCTTCATTCCATCTTTTTGAGGCTGTCCCTTTGCCTTTTTCACCCAGTGACATCTTGAAAACTATTGTTCAATTCAGCCATGACCTGGGGGTTGAATTTGAGTAAGTGATTAAGATTCAAGATAATCTCACATGGGAATATAGGAATGAAAACTTTCACAAACATTAGACTTTCAAGAATGCATTAAAACCAATCTAGCAGAAAATGACTTGCTGGCAGGTAGTCAAAGAATCCTAAGGAGGATCATATGTCTCATACTCATGCTAGCTGGGTCAATTTTACCCACATTGTGGTGTAAACACAGAGAGAGGCCAGTTTCCATGTAGGGGCATAGCCTATGGCTGTTCTAAATGGGAAACACTCAGTTTCCATCCAGAAAGAAATAAAGAACATTTAAGGTTAGAATTATCTACCATCTCAACTAGGCTGACACAAATGAAAGCAGGACTATAAGGCTTGATTGATCTTAACAAGATAAGATCATTGAAAATTTAACATACACACACACACATACACACACACACACACACACACACTGAATGCTTGAGTCATGTCCTTACCTTTCACTATACTAGAAAATTCTATCTCACAGGATCCATCAAAAAAAATCTTCTTTGTATTCATTCATTCATTCATTCATTCAGTGAATAATTATCAAGCATCTTTTATGCTTCAGGTACTATGATTGATTAATAGAAATAAAGTAGTAAGGAAAATAGACACTTCCCTGCAACACTTATGTTTAACAAAAACATTCAGAATGATAATCATTATTATGTCTGTTTTGTCTAGTGTTTCAGTACACTCCTAGGTTGAATCCTTGACACACACATTTACCTTTGTCTGGTAACAAGCTCTATCCACTAGAGAAGTGGCTAAGCCTCTCTGGGTCAACTGTAGTATTCCTTTTCTCTAGCTACAGTGATTCATCCAGAGTTGGCTATTTGATTCAAACTGGCCCAGAGATATTTCTTCCTCTGGGTTTTTCTATGTGGAGTGGGAAAGAGACCTACAAATTTCTGTCTATCATGATGCTCCCCAGATAAAGAAAGTTCATTTGAAGAAAGCAAGAAGAAAGAAAGTCAAGTGAAGGCAGACATAAGTTAATTACAAATGGTAGAGAGAAGAAATAAATCCTACTGGTTTTATCCTTGCTACTAGATACCAAACACCTGCTTTCCATATTCTCTCTTAGATTGGGGACAATGCCCATTGTGCAATCCATATTCACACTGTATAATCTCATTGATTATATGTCTATCCCTTGTAATTAAAAGTATTTTTATTATGAAGAAATAAATATAAAGTCAGGATTATAAATTGTGTTCCATGTTTTAAAGAAATATCTGATCCAGGAGAGCATAAAAACAGAGGGAGATTTTTTACCTAAATTAGCAGGAGAAGGAAATGCATTGAGATTAAAATTTGAAGGATGAGTCTATGGTAACTAGAAAAGAAGTGGGGAGAGGGTAAAATTAAACCAAATGACCTGGTAGTCACAATGGACAATATGGTTGAGTTCCTAAGCAAAGGCCAGGGTGACTGAGACACTGATCTGCAGACTCGATGAGCAAAGTCAGAACACATAGAGAGAGTCTCGTAGTCCTGTCTTCTCCTGACCAGGGGGATAAACATGAAACACTTCCTCAGATATGTATCACAACTTTAATTTGAATGTAATTTTTACCAAACATATGGAGAAACTAAGTGAATCTCTGATCCTATGAATAATTACAAATAAAATAAAATGCAAGTAAAAAATAATAGTACAGAAAAATTTTTTTTCTATATATGTGATCATTAGAGCTGAAAGAATGGTACTATAGTCCATGAAATTTCGTTAGGGTAGGAGATTTTATCCTTCAGGAAAATGGGGAATTATATTGCCTTAATTTAGTTTGGAAATAAAAATATCTGAGCAGTGTCTAGACATTCCTAAAGGTATCGATAGATCCAAAAATCCAAAAAAAGAAAGTTTTCTTTTTGTATTTTTAAAGATGGGAGGGCAAAAGGGGGCAATTGAGTAGATGGTACTTGAAATACTCAAGTCTCTTCACAGGTATATAGATTTATTTTTTTTAAATTTCAGAGGAATATGGTTATAGTCATGCACCAGAGGGAATAGACATTAGTGGTAATATAATGGGAATAGATATATCTAGAAAGAAAAATAAACATTAAACAGCAGTATTATGTAAAATTTTTAAGACAAAATCATAAACCTAAACCCACTTGTTGTATTTTATTGCCTAGAAAAAGTCATCATTGCTTATAAAAACATGGCTTCATATAAAAGCAGGAGTCATTTTAAAAATATTTTACCAATAACTTGCAGAAAAGAAGATTTAAAAAATTATAGCGATGACATTTCATTAGAAGGTGTAGCGATGTATGTCATTTCAAGGTACAGGAAATCTCCCTCATTTTGGCTCAGCCTGTTTCTATCAGTGGGAAATGATTGACTAGCTCAGCCTTGAGACTAGCTCTAGCATGTTAAATTAAGGAGCTTCTCTAATTATTATTGTTATCCATATTCCTAACACAGTTTATTAACTGCATATTTCTAGGTTCAATGTCTATATTTAGTACTGTAATATTCTTTATTAAACACTTCTTTTAGTTTAGAAAATGAACATGCTGATAAACCGTAGTTGGTAGGATTGTTCTAGTCCATTCTCCTCAATTATTTATGAACTGAATTTTTAGAGTCACTTAAGAAATGGAAGAATCAAGGAAGCTTAGGTTTGGTTGGGGCAGAAAGAAATGAAAGCAAAAAAAAGAAAACCTGCCTCTTAAATGAGGATGACCTGCTTCCTTCAAAGTCCTTGTGAATATTGCTAAGTGTTGCTAATTCAAAACACATTTTAGCACCTAAAAGCTTTAACTAGATGTTTAGTGCATTCCACTAAGTACCATAACAATTCAAATTTTGTAAGTTATGACCTGTGAGATACTTGTAGTTGAACATGGCTTTTCTTCTGAGAGGTCTATGAGTTTCTTAATCCTCCAGTCTCTTTCTACCTCTTCAGTTTCATTCTTATTGGCCTTCATGCCATAGTCACTTACTTTCAGAATTTCAAATATCCTCAAGATTCTTTGACTTTCAGGGCTTCCAAAAATTTTTTTTCTGACTTATCATACACTTTCTCTTCTCATGTTCTCTTGCTTAAGTTCTGTTCTCCCTTACAAACTCAACAACAATCTTTTTCAGGAAACTGTATTTGATTTCACCAGGTTGGGTTAGATGATACCATCTATATAATCTTCTAACACTTTGTGCTTACCCCAATGCATCCCTAGGTACTGTAATTAAACAATTATTTGTAAATCCTCTGCCTATAATGCATACAATGAATACCCACTAAAATTCATTGATAAATAGAACTTGATATACTCAAGTGATAAAACTATCAACCAGGATATTAGGCATTTACCCATTCCTTAATAAAACTATAAAAATAGATCTAATATACTTGTAACAAAATAGCTCACAATAACTTGACCCTTAAAATTCCTACTTAGTTATCTCTAAACCAGATATTTCTTTTTCTATCTCTATTTGTAATATTGGTATCTTTTAAAGGTACTCTGTCATAAATTCTTTGAGATGATTATATTAATACTGAACTTATTTAATTCATCTATTTATCAGCTCATATTAATTTAATATATTTTTTTCTCCTGAATTAGCACCAGGTCCATAATTTGGACAATGTTCTTGATGATGTTATTCTCCACCAAATCAACAATTCATTTCTGAAAAATGGTAGCCCATACTATACTTCTCAATTAATTGTCTATGGTATATATTGTTCACAACAAATTATATTTATAATCCTAAATTTTGGGTTTGGAAGACTGGCAGCCATTTTATCTGGACAGAATTTATAATTCAAGTTCATCTAATCATCAACTTCAACTCTCATGATCACTTACCCTCACTATCTCATAGCTCAGCTTGGCTCAGGACAAAGGGTGTGGAGCAAACATGGAAAAATTCATTGGTGTGCAAGACATGGGCAGGAGGAGTTGACTCTTCCCTTCTTCTTCAAGTCTGATTTTTTTCAAATAATATATTATTTTTAAAATTTATTATTTATTTTTTCATTTACACAGTATTTCAATGTGTTTGTGTGACATTTTGATTCATGTATCTATTGAGTAGTGACAATTGCTCCAGAGAAGCAGGTACCGCTTCTGCTTCCTAGGTCTCTTCAACAGTTAGTGATTGAATGACTATTTGAAAAAAAAATAAATTTCTGTTTCTTAGTATGATTACAATTTATGAAATTTAGGTTTTTGTAGTTGCCATTTAACCATTTTTTTCCCATTTTTACCTTGATGTTTTTTAAATTTTTTCAAGTGCTCTAATCCCTGCTTGTTAATGGATTGGAAGAAGTTAGTAAAACATAAATTAAGTTTTAGTATAGCAAAATCAACTAGAATTTCTGTACAATTTAGGAAAAATTATTACTTAAAATGATTAGTTATGATTATAATTATAAAAATATAAATTTATGAAAATAAGAACTACTCCCATTTTGTGGGAGAATCAAACCAAGGGCCTTAAGCATGTTAAGCTGTGTCTCAGGACCTTCTTTTTCCTTCTGATTTTACTATAGCTCCTTGAATGTTGGTTTAAGGGTTGCTTTTCCACCTAGAAAGATACAAATTACGCTAGGCAGTCATAGGGGACAAAACTTGTGAAATGTTACACAATAAGGAGTTGTTATAAGTGGAAAAAGATGCCATGAAACTTTGATAAAGATCAATCAGTTGGCACACTACTAATATATTAGAATATTACAATTTTTACATGGTGAAAGCCAATTTTCCTTTAATTAGGTTATAAAAAAATGAACAATGAAATTCTGGAGTCTTAGTTATTTGCTAGCTTTGTGACTCTGGAAGTCACTTAAGTTCTTTGATCACTGGTTTTTCTATCTATGAAATGGAAATAATAAATCTATACAGGTTGGATGTGGGCATTAATTTCAATATATGAAGTTCTTCAACAGTGCTTAGGACATGGACTTCATATATAGTAGCAATTGTCATTACTGGAATCCTAAAGAAGCTTTTACTAAGAGTGTGTTGCTAGGCTGCCTGCATTATAATTACTTAGTGATTTTTTTTTTTAAAGTTCCTAAGTCACAACTCAGAGATCCCAAGTCAGAGCTTTAGAAGTTAGACCTATGACTTTAAATTTTGAAGAAACATTCCAAATGACTTTTGTGTCTCTTATATCTGGGCAATAATATACTGAAAGTACAACTCTGTTTTAATGAGATGAATAGAATACACGGGGTCTTTGTGCTGAGAAATTACACAATTGACACTTAGTAAATCACATTATTTTTAAGAATTTCTATAAGATGGTTATAATATACTAACCTACACTATTTTGGAGGTTTGTGTAGTGTTTACTTAAAAAAAAGTTCTGCTAGTGTTTTTGGCTTTTAATTTATATACTTCCAATGTGTATTTTCAACCTATATACTATATACTTGGTACAATTGTTCCAGGTGCTATAACTAAAATACAAATTCCTCGGCAAAATGTCTGCTAAATATTTTAGACTGCTCTTTCCTGAGACCCAGGAGGCATCAATTTAGTAGAGTTGTCATTTGGAATAGTTATTATCTATCTATCTTGTGGCAGGGAAGTCTTTGTCACCTCATTGGGTGGGAGGAACTCATTTGTGAGGATTGTTCAGAATTATCCAGCATTTTATAGACCCTTTCACAATGAAATCTAGAAAGCAAATTATCCATTAGCACATCTGCACTGGCACTAGGAAAGAATAAACAGTTAAGATTAATGAAATTGTAAGCATTGATTAATCATTCCTTTTGGAGTCATATTTGATTTTTAACAGCCAAGAAGAAGTCTACCATCAACCAATTTAATAAGAGGCTTCTCTCATGCTGGTTTTACTGTTATTATTATTAATTTTCACACCTGTGATTGTTTGCATCAGCTAACTTCAGCTTCAACTGGCTGAGCCCTTAGAGGCAATTGCATGTAGAAGTGCTCAGCTGAATGTACAATTAGCCTATTATCTGAAAACTGCAGTGCACCGATCATATGTTAATAGAGTTCTGGATGTTTCTCTCCTAATGCTCATCAAGCCTTAAAGGTTAACAGGGAGTTCAGGAAGTTTCTAACACCATTCCTTTCTATCCAATTAACTTCAGTTTTAAAATATCCAAGGGGATCTAGAGTATTAATTTTAAAGACATTCTAAGTGAAATAGGGTTTTATGAAACCAAACACAGATCAAGTTCATCCTGACCTATTTCCAGCTAAGCAGAATGATCCAAGGGGTTAAGAGTCCCAGGTTTTGGTCATGTCAGGATATTAGTACTGATTTTTAAACAGAAATGTTTTGAGTTAAAAATGATCTTTGAAGTTACTTCAAATACGTCTATTAAACTGATCTCTGTTGAACATTTATATGTTATACTTTTCATTTTACAGATGAATTAAAGTTGAAATTCAGAGAGAATGAATCATTTACCCAAAGTCTTATAATTAGAATCCCCCACCCCTGCACCCACAGTGGAAGTCCAGATTTTTAACTAATACTCCTTCTGGACTATGTATTTACCTAGGTACGACTTACCTAAGAGATAGAAGAATGTTTGTAAGGTGCCTTTAGTTTGCATAATATTAGAGAAAACCTCTTGGGTTTCTCTGCTCTTCTCTTTAGGATTTACATGAATTTGCTATTGGAATTTGATAATGTGTTAGGAAATAATAAGAATGGCATTCTTTGGTAGTTCCCTAGTACTGTAAAGTACCTGTGCTTTTTTTCTGGAACTCTTCTGGATCCCCTCTAACCCAGGTGATGGTGGGATTTAGGTATTGTATATGTATATTTTTTATAGTATCTTCTAGTGGAATTAGTCACATAAGAAAAAGAAAGGTGCATGATGGCTGTATAAATATGTTCATGGAAATCAGGTGACTATTTCAGGGATGAGGCAGACTGGATGATGACACAGAAGTCTAGCAGAGGTGAGTGTGATTGAAGAAAGGGAAAAGTTAGGATCTGAAAGCCTAGGGCAGTGACTTTGTCTCAGGGAGGAAAGGATTCTGCAACTCTCTGATAATCTAATAAGAGTCTCTGTGGATTAGACAAAGGGGAATGAAGGGGAGAGTGGGGGATGGGAATAAGAAAGATAGTGGAATGAATCTGACATAACTTTCCTATGTACATATATCAATATACCACCGTGAATCTCCATACTGTGTATATCCATAAGACTGGGAATCCTAATGAGAATAAAATACATTCCATGTTTGTATAAACATATCAAAATAGCTTCTGCACTTCCTGGATCTGCTGAGTCCTGATCCATAGCACATTGAATGACTGTCTGATCCCACCAGGGTGAAGGTGGGCTTAAAGTAAAGAGGAAGACTGTTGAAGCAGGAGTTAAAGTCCTTGTGGAAAACAAAGCAGTGACAAGGATACCAAGTGATAAAGATGCCAAGGATGCCACGGCCAAGGGCTCAGGACTGAGACCCTGTTTTAGTTCACTGGCCTCAGCATCGAAATAGACACAAAGTTTTTGCTGCTGGATTATGAAGAACACAAGGCTCTCTGGGGCCTGATTCATTTACAGCTGCAATCTTGTGATCTGTGGGCCTTGGATAGAAAGCTGACAATGAAGATGGTCCCAGAATCTTTCCCACAGCTGCTCCCTTCCCCTCTCAATGCCAAGTTATTGTTCAGTGGGGTATGACCAGCAGCTCAGAAAATGGAAACCTTGGCCAGTCAACAAAAATTCATGGGAACAGAACCACTGGGCATTGTTTTACCCCACTCCTGGCCACAGAAAGCAGGTAAACAAGCTCATGCCAGTGAATGGACAAAGCCAATGCCCATTGCTCACCGGCTTGAACTGCCAACCTGGAGACAGGCTACTTACTTAAAGTATTTTATCTCTAAGCCAGACTTTCCACATAATGAAAATTGGAATAATAAGAGTGACCATGAAAATTACGGCCTATATTAAGCATTCCATAAATTGAGGATTATAAATAATAAAAATGATAATTATAATGATAATAAATGTTTCAAAAATGAATCCTTAAGACAGGTCGTCTGAAAGTAGAACAAAAGAGTTTATCATTCACTTTTCCTAAGTATGTTCACTCCTTTCCTATTGGCTCCCTAGATCTTTTTCTACTAAATTTGTTCTTCCCACCCAGTAGTTCTATTCATCATTATATTTGAGATGGTGTAGCTATTATTTTAATAGAAGTTATCAGGTTTATTTTCTTATCTTTGAACTGCTACTTTACCTCTTTTTACTTTCTGTTTTAAATACAATCCTAAAATGTGCCATATTTTGTTCTTCCTCGGAGACTTCACACATTACTCTCTAAGTTTGGTCGCCCCCAAGATCTCTGCAGCATTCCATTATATTTTCCGACCTCTGCTCCACCCTTCATAGATCATTGAAATTTTCACTTTTCAAGGAAGACTGCTGGCATTTCCAGCCCAGGTCTTTCTATGGTACAATTTTGGGGCATCCTTTACTTTATCTTGCACAGACCACTCATAGTTTGTAACTGTCCTATGTTTGAGTGACTATCAGATTAATATGAGTTTCCTTCAACCCTGGAAATCCATTAGGGCACACATCATATCTGACTTGCTTAGCTCATTGTATGGTATACAGGGTAACAGAAGACTCCTAGTAAATTATATGTTGAATAATAAAATTTAAAAAGCAAATTCCTCTGAACTGCATTTCTGTGAATGTTTGACTGCTGTTCTGTTTTTAATATAATGTATTATCTTAGCATAGGTTTCCCTGAAAGCAAAGATTTTTAAAAAAGCTTGCGTGCAATTAGGTTTTTGTGGACATGAGCTAAAGGAGCAGGTATGAAAAAGTTTGGGAGCATGAACGGAAAAGACAGAAAAGTCGCTGAAACAATGCTTCACCAGGGTGTGAATACTGGTATGCTCATACTAGGATTATTTTAGAAATGTAGCTAAAAATTGTCCAAACTTGAAAGAAAAGGAGCATGATTTACCTATTGGCTTTTGACTCTCACTGGCCAGAGTTGGTTACACAGGCATTAACTACTCTGTACTTCCAGGTTGCCCATTAGAAAATTCCAACAAGATGTCCATTGACATGGAAAACTCAGTACAGCATCAAAGAAGCTTCAGGGAAGGAAAAAGAGAAGCATGTGAAGAGGGCAAAAAGCAGTCACACTGAAGCACTCTCAGGTCACAGCTGCACAAAGCCGTCAGGTCTGCATGGAACTTGTTGCTGTATGAATGCAAGAGCAGGGTTGAGGACATGAGTTATACCACATCAATTCTCGTCAAACAGAACCCAGTGTAACCTCTGATGAATTTATCTTTTGCACAACCTTTGATGATTAATGTTTGCATTTAATCCATCAGTTGTTCACTCATAGTGAACATATTCCAAGGTGGTCATAAACAATCGTGTCATGTGAGGAAAAGACAGAAGTCTAATATAAATCAGGATGTATGGCATTGCTTGGTTTTGTCTTTGTAGAGAAATCTTCATTCTGTCATGAAAAGAAATCTAAGCAGTTCAACATCACTTCTTGTCCATGGGACATTTTTGCTTAATGTCCAACTTCTTGAATTACTAGATTAGGTTGAAAAAAATCAGGGATTTGATACATAATTTTATTCTTTCCTGATATTTTCTTATTAAAATAAATTTTGTCAAACTAACTTTCCCTCTGAGATTTGGTAACATTCTCTCCCCCTCCCCCCCTTTTTCCTACCTAAATAGTACCCACCAGAGCATTTGACTTATAGATGTTTTCCTGGCAAAAGCAAAACTGTGTAGTCCAAAGAAACATTAGTCTTATGATACTTATGTAGTGTATTTGTGGAAGCATTCCTCTTTTCTGATGCAAGTGATGTGTGTCAAACTACCAAAAAAAAAAAAAAATCAGTAGCAATGTTCAAAGAAAGCCTTCCCAGATGTTCCTACCCCAAAGTGTATGCCTATTATAGTGTTCTTAGAATTATAGTTTGATAAAAAACAACAGTTTCAGTTTCAAATTAAATATTATTTGCCCTAATTGCATGCTTTTAGGCTGAAATTTGCCTCTCTGCAGAACTATCAGCCTATGCAATAGTTTGAATTTTCTGAAAGTTTAAATTTTAAAAGTTTTCTGATCTAATTTTTATTATGTACATGACTTAAAACCAGGCATTGTATGAGCTAATTGGAGTAATAGCCAGTGGGCTGAGACACTTTGGTAAAGGGATAAGCCGCCTCTTTAACTCTTCCATAAAACAAACATCTTTTTATTTTTTTCTAATGCATGTACTTTGGATATTTTCCTTTCACAATGAGTTCAAACTGCTTATACAATTTCCCGTTCTGCTTTATTACTGAGTTATGTTTTAATAATATACCTCTTTTTACAAATTGTTTTGCACATTTATGTTTAGTTAAGCAGATGAAAGCACTAATTAGGTAACTACTCACTGTGTGTAAATTTCTACAGGAACACACACACACACATACACACACACACATACACACACACACTTGAAAGAAAAACTGAAGAGATGGTACCTGCCAGTACCATCATATCATATTAAAGAATATAATTAATATTGGGAAGTTAATGGATGAATAGGCTACTGGTTGAATTTGATATGATTAAATATTATATCTGCTTAGAAAAAGATACTTGATAGTGTTACAGTGTTAATTCTCCACTCTATAGTAAAAGTGTATGATGTCATGCCTCACCATTCTATGATTACAATCATCTCACTTTAACATTAAGATGTGAATCTCAGTAGCTCAATAGCTCTTTCCAGGAGAAAACTGTGGGTTCTCAGGCTTTCAGCCTCTTTCATAGCTTCCCTTTTGGCTTTAACATCTTTGGGAGCCCACAAGGGCATCTCATTGTTGATGACTAAGATGCTCACCACCACATATCTCTTGGCCACTACTAAACTTGCTGTAGGCTCCTGAATTGAAGAGCTTACTTTTTTATTCTATCAAAAAGAATAAAGAACCCCAGTGTCCCTCATGTTTAGACAATCTCAAGATACATGTAATTGGTGTGCTAAAAGATGAGGGTGGAGAGAAAATATTGGAATAAATGACGGCCACAATGCCTCCAAAATATGATGAACAAAACAAACCTGTAGCTCTAAGATGCTCAGTGAACCCTAAGATATTTGAAGGAAATGACATCAAGATGTGTCATAATCAAATATGTTAAAGCCAGTGATAAAGAGAAAGATCTTAAAGATCAGCCCAGAAAAAAGTCCCGTTATATAGAGAAGACCAAATATAAGGAAAATATTTTACTCAACTTTGCATGCTGTGACTAAAAGACCCAAAAAGCACAACATAGAGGAGAAAAGGCTTATTTTGGTTCACGGTTTCAGAGGGTCAGCCCATGTTTGTTTGACTCCATAATTCTGGTGACACTATCAAGGTGAGACAGAATGGCTCAAGGGTGTGGCAGAGGAAAGTAGCTCAGGGCATGGCAACCAGGAAGCAGAAAAAGAGCTTCACTCACTATGTAAACTCAAAGTCATGTCCCCAGTGAACTACTTCCTCCAACAACACCTTACCTGCCTATAGTTACTACCCAGGTAATCTATCAGAGGATCAATCCACTGATTAGGTTACAAGTATCATAATCTAATCATATCACTTCTGAATATTTTTACATTGTCTCATATATTACGTTTTGAGGGATACCTCGAATTAAACCATAACAGATTGTTGGAAAAGATGCAATTAAGATGCAAAAAAATTTGGAGAAGTAAAAGAAAAAGCAATGAATACATACGCAGCGAAATGTCTTTCAAAAATGAAGGTAATATTAAGATATCTTCAGGCATATAAAGTTGAAAAAAATGTATACTATACTTATACTACAAGAATTGTTAAATTAAGCTCTTTAGACAGAAGGAGAATGATACAATATGGGAACACAAAACCTATATGAAGATATGAAGAACAGTGAAAATGGTAATTAAGCTGTTTCATTCTTATTATTTAAGCATATTTTAAAGACAATTGATTTTTATGCAGAAGATTAACTATGTTCTGAGGAGTTTGTAATGTATGTAGAAGTAAAACCATAACAGCAATAGCACAAAGCCCTGGAGAATACAAACAAAAGTGTATTGCTGCAAGGTTTTTATAATACATATGATATAGCACACCCACCTACTCACACACACACACACACACACACACAAACAATACTTGGGGGCAGGTTGTTGTAAGTTAAAGATCTATATTGTAAGCCCTGGAGCAACCACAAAATAGCAAAACACATAGGTATGCAGCAATACACCAATAAAGAAGATTAAAAAAATCAAAATACTCAATTGAAAAAACAAAAGCAAAAGAATGAAAAAAGAACAAAAATACATAGGAATAATAGAAAAACAGATGCAAAACTTAGACCTAATCATATTAATAATTACAGTAGGCATCAATTATTTAAAAACCACCCCATCCCCATAAAATGAAGAGGTGAAAATCTATATAATGACATTTAGAGAACTCTAAGAAAAGAAATCAAAGAAGACCTTAGAAGATGAAAAGATCTACCCTGCTCTTGGATAGGCAGAATTAATATTATCAAAATGACCATACTTCCAAAAGCACTATAAAGATTTAATGCAATTCCAAACAAAATTCTAATGACATTTCTCATAGAAATAGAAAAGGCTATCATGAAATTCATCTGGAAAAATAAGAGACCTAGAATAGCTAAAGCAATCCTTAGCAGAAAGAGTGAAGCAGGTGGCATCACTATACCAGACCTTCAACTATACTACAGAGCAATAGTAACAAAAAACAGCATGGTATGGGCACCAATGGTACAGAACAGAGGACACAGAGACTAACCCACAAAATTACAGTTATCTTATATTAGACAAAGTTGCCAAGAACAATGCATTGGAGAAAAGATAGGCTCTTCAACAAATGGGGCTGGGAAAACTGGAAATCCATATGCAACAAAATGAAATTAAACCCCTATCTCTCACCATGCACAAAACTCAACTCAAAATTGATCAAGGACTTAGGAATAAAACCAGAGACCCTGTGTCTAATAGAAGAAAATGTAGCCCCTAATCTCCATCATGTGGGATTAGGCCCCAACTTCCTTAATTAGACTCCTATAGCACAAGAATTAAAATCAAGAATCAATAAATGGGCCAAACACCTGAACATACATTTCTCAGAAGACAATATATAATCAATGCACAAATATATGAAAAAATGTTCATCATCATTAGCAATTAGAGAAATGCAAATCAAAACCACTCTAAGATTTTGTCTCACTCCGGTCAGAAAGGCAGCTATTAAGAATACAAACAAAAATAAGTGTTGGTGAGGATGTGGAGAAAAAGGGACACTCATACACTGCGGTGGGACTGCAAATTGGTGCAGCCAATATGGAAAGCAGTATGGAGATTTCTTGGAAAATTGGGAATGGAACCACTATTTGACCCAGCTATCCCTCTCCTTGGTCTATACTCAAAGGACTGAAAAACAGCATACTACAGGGACACAGCCACATCAATGTTTATAGCAGCACAATTCACAATAGCTAAACTGTGGAACCAACTTAGTTGCCCTTCAATAGATGAATGGATTAAAAAATGTGGCATATATACACAATGGAATATTACTCAGCAATAAAAGAGAATAAAATCATGGCATTTGCAGGTAAATGGATGGAGTTAGAGAAGATAATGCAAAGTGAAGTTAGCCAATCCCCAAAAAACAGGTGCCAAATGTTTTCTTTGATATATGGAGGCTGATTCGTAGTGGGATAGGAGAAGGAGAATGGGAGGAATAGATGAACTCTAGATAGGGCAGAGAGGATGGAGGAGAAGGGAGGGGACATGGGGTAATTAATGATGGTGGAATGTGATGCTCATTATTATCCAAATTACAGGTATGAAGACATAAATGGTGTGAATATACTTGATATACAACCAGAGATTTAAAAAATTGTGCTCTGTATGTGTAATAAGAATTGTAAAGCATTCCACTGTCATATATAAATAAATTTTTTAAAAGACCTCAAGTTAATGACCTCAGCTTGTACATTAACAAAAGGAAAAGAAGAACAAATTGCATGTGAAGTAGAAGAAAGAAAGAATAAAACTCAGAATGGAAATCAGTGAATAGAAAACAGAGAACAAAGAAAATTAGTAGAGTTAAATTTAATATTTTTAATATTTAACCCAATGAAACTATTAAATATGGCTAAACTTATAAGAAAAATATGGAAGGCAAAAAATTGTTACTTCAGTAATGAGAGAAGGGATATCACTACATATTCTATGAATAGAAGAGGGAACATTTAGAAATGTTATGGATAATTTTAAGTTAATAAATTCAACAATTGAAATAGACGGTTTTCTTGAAAGACACAAATTACTACTAAAGCTCACTTAAACGGCACTAGATAACTGAAGATCCTGATGTCTGTTAGAGATATTGAATTTGTGGTTAAAAAATTCCAAACTGAGAAGTCTTCATGGGCAAATGGTACCCAATATTTGAGGATGAAATAAGACCAGCTCAACTTGAGAACAGGGACATGTAGATAGAGGGCCATGCAGACATTCAGGGTGAATGTCACGTGAAGATGAAAGCAGAGATCCATATTTCTAAAAGATAAAGAATGCCAAGAATTGCTGATAACCATCCTGGGAAAAAAAGAAAGAAAGAAGGACACTTCCCATAGTGACTTTGATGGGACCATGGCACTGATGAATTTCGAATGTCTTGCCACAAAAACTGGAAAAATAACTATCTGTTCTTTTAAGACATCCAGTTTATGGGAAATTATTATGACAGTCCTAGGAAACTGATGCAAAACCCAATCAGAATCCTTTTAGGCTTTTTCTTTAAAAAAAAAAAAACAACTGATAGGTTGATACTAAAATTCATATGGGTATGCAAAAAATCAAACTATGTAAAAAGAAGAATAAAATTATACAAAAAACACTATTTGATTTCAAAGCTTCTCGAAGTTATTTTAGATAATCTAGATCTTTAGTGTATTCATATAAACTGTAGAACTATGAGCCATAGTTTCATCATATAAAAAAGTAACCCCAAATGGATCATGGATCATAAGCGTAAATGTAAAATCTAAAAATATGAAACTTCCAGAAGAATATAATGGTGATAACCCTTATGACCTTGTATTAGCTAAATATTTTGCACAGTTCACAAAAAAAGTATATTTACAACTTGTCATAAAAGTGAAAAAAAAAAAACCCTTCTGCTCTTGAAGAGAATAAAAAAAAAGATGGGAAGAAAATATTTTCAAATCATGTATTTCATCAAAGTTCATGTATTTAGAACATATAAAAACCTTTCAAAATGGTATTATAAGCATAAATTTTTTAAATGGACAAAATATTTAAATAAACAATTTGAATAAGATATGCGTAATAGGAACAGTAATACAAAATATCTGAATATCATTAGTCATAGAAAAGGGTATTATAGGACTTTAGTTAATAATATTTTAATGTTATATTTAAAAATAACTACAAGAGATGACTTTGAATATTCTCATCACAAAAAAATGATACATGTTTAACAAGACATTTATACTAATTACACTGATTTGATCATTACCATATGTGTATATTAAAAGATCACCTTTACTCCATGATCATATACAATTATTATATGTCAATTAAAATATTTTTAAAAATGTACAATGAAATGCTATTACATAATAGTCGAATGGCTAAAATTTAAGACTGACTATAGTAAGTGCTGAGATGAATGTAAAGGACCTGGAACTCTCATCCATTTCTTATGGAAAAAAATTTGAAAAAGAGTTTGACCTTTTCTTCAAAATTAAATGTTCACCTACCATATGATCCAGACTTATTATTCTTATCAGTTTTATTTTTAATAGCCCCCAAACTGCAAACAATCCACTGTCCATTACCAAGTGAATGTATAAACACAAATTCTGACATATCCATAATATGAAATGCTACTCAGCAATTACGGAAAAGAACAAAGTTTTGATTCTGCAACATGATGAGAGAATCTTAAAATAATTATTTTGAAGAAGAAGCCAGATACTGCTCAACTCCTGAAGAAAAAAGAAGACTGCATACTGTATGGTTGTCCTTATATATAATTCTAGGAAAAGAAAACTGATATATAGTGATAGCAAGTTACTGGTTGCTTGTTGCCAGAAGTAGCTAAATTTACCAGATGAAAGGGAAGAGCAACAAAGGCACCACGAGGTAATGTCTTCTTGGGTGTATATTATGTCACAATTAACCAATTTTTGTAATTTAAGTATGCAGAGTTTAATGTATGTCAATTATACCTCAATAAAGTTGCTAAAAATAAATGTAAAAGTCATAACCTGTACTCAGCATTGTCATTCTTTCGCACCTGTGCTGATGGAGAATCATTTTGGATTATATTCTTTTTCTGTGTGATGAGTACACCTAAGGCCCTTCTAGATACTTTTTTTTTCTCATCCATATCTTCAGTCTCATTCACTAGGCATATCCACAAAAATCTGAATCCTAAGAATTACTGATTTTCATGTTTGCTAGGATCTCTTTCCCCCTTCCCTCATCAAATTCTTTATGTCCTTGTCTTCAATTATTTGCTGTTATTTCCTAACTTAACATCTATCTCTCTGCTTTGATCAAAAATAGATCCCAAATGACAAAGTCATTATTAAGGTATTAACCCATTTATATGCACTCATATCCCTTTCAAAATTTTCTGTAATGACGGTGGTATTTGAAAGACATAAACACCAACTCCGATGGGGTCATATGGTTTTACTTCATATCTAAATGAGCTCAATGACACATCATGTTTAAAGTTCATAGGTCCATAAAGATAGATTAAAGTCTATAAATAGAACCCAATTAAAGTATATGGTGCTAATGGAAAGATAATTGAACTGAAACTAAGTGTTCTTGGGCTTAAGTTTCATTCTTTGATAAACATATGCCCCGAAACAATTTACTTCCTTCCTTCCTTCCTTCATTCATTCACTGAACAGATAATTATCAAATATCTTTCCTGAGCTAGATGTGATTTCAGACTCTGGAGATAACATATTAAATAAGAAATTATGAGGCTGGGGATGTGGCTCAAGCGGTAGCATGCTCGCCTGGTATGCGTTCGGCCTGGGTTCAATCCTCAGCACCACATACAAACAAAGATGGTTGTGTCCGCCGAAAACTAAAAAATAAAAATTTTAAAAAAAGGAATTATATAACCCCTATCCAAAATTTTCTTAAATTAAAGCAAGGGATACAGACATTTACTAGATGATCATATTGTAAATTCTATATCACATCTGGAACACTGTTTTAAAGATTTATTCATTCGTAGGAGTGTCTAAAACAGAATTATTTGTCTTAGTGATGTCAGACATCACTTAGTAAGCACAGCTTGACCTGAAATCTTGAAAAGGGGATGAACTTAACCAGGCCAAGAAGGGTGCAATAAGTTTTTAGCCAAAGAAGACAGTTAGATGGGACCTGACATATGTGTGGGTAATGAGATGAGTGTACAGTAAATATAGGACTTCCAGGTACACCCCTTACACTTACTATTTTAACAAAGTTCCAGTAAGACACTCTGTGGCCCTACAGGATAGATGAGCATTTAGATCCTGGTATAATCTCATAGGGCAGATCCCAACACCTAATTTCCACTACATTGATAGCTGAAATAAGTAGTATGAATCTGTATTGTATCAGGCACTGCATTTAATTCTACTAGCATTAAACACTCTGGCTAATACATGAGGATAGGTTAGTTTATCTCAAAAGTCTTTCAACTAGCCAGGAACAGTGGTGCATACCTGTAATCCCAGCCGCTCTGGAGGCTGAGGCAGGAGGATCGGGAGTTCAAAGCCAGCCTCTACAAAAGTGAGGTGCTAAGCAACTCAGTGAGACCCTGTCTCTAAATAAAATATAAAATAGGGCTGGGGATGTGGCTCAGGGATCTAGTGTTCCTGAGTTCAGTTCCTGGTATACCCCCCACTAAAAAGTCTTTCAACTGGAAAAAAACACACATGATCCAAATTTAGCATTTTCATATAAATATGATCATTTTCTCCATTGCTTTATGTATTTTATCAAACCATTTTATCCATATTTTCTCACCTAATAAAAAAAACAGAGCGAATAAGTCAATAAATGCTTGATATTTATTTGTCATGGAGGAATATTCTTTGTATATTACACTACACTATCTTTCACTTGTAATTTTCAAATTTGCTGAAAAAATCACATTTGTGTCTTCAAAAAACACCATTTCCTGTGCTAAGAGACTCTGAATGAATTTCAACCTATTTTTCTGAGGGTTCTAATGACAAAAATCTGCAATTAAGATTACTTCCATAAAATGCTGAATGATTAATATTTTAATAATATTAAACTTCTTTTAGTAGATTGCTAATGGCATCAAAATCAGGATATAAACCAAAGCAGCTGGTCATAATCACTTTTGTAGAAAACATGCAGCTTTATGTTACATATATTCCAAATCAATTATAAAATTTTCTCAACCAAAGTACTTAGAAAAAAACAAGTAAATATCTCTATAAATTCAAAGCATAATTTCTATGTTTGAAACTATATCAGTAATTTGAAGATATGTAATTAATTTATCTTAATTAAATAATATAAATACCTATCTACTAATTTCTTAAAATTCTTTAATATTTTTTTAGTTGTCAATAGACCTTTATTTTATTTATTTATATACAGTGCTGAGAATTGAACCTAGGGCCTCACACATGCTAGGCAAGTGCTCTATCACTGAGCCACAACTCCAGCCCTAGCTACTCATTTTTAAAAAAGGATACATCTTTTTTGTTTTTCCCAGACAACCCAATAGATTTCATGTCTAATATAAGAACCAACATTATTAACTAACTGATTCGGGGTAATATCATTTTCATTGAGAAATAAAATAAGTCCTATTTTTAAAAAACTGTGGTAAAATGAGCATAAACATAAATTTTCCTAACATAACCATTTTTGAATGTACAGATCAGTAGTGTTGTGTATAGACACATTGTCATACAACCCATCTCCAGGATTCTTCATCTCACAAAATTTAAAACTAAACCTGTGGAACACCTCCTTATTCTCCTGTCCCCCAACCCCTGGCAATAACTATTCTACTCTCTCATGTTACGTATCTTCCAAATACAGTACAGTTTTTATATTTTTTACACAAATGGATCACAACTTTACATTTCTCTGGTTGTACATGATTTGGAGTCATATCATTCATGAATACTAATCATACCCATAAAAAGAGGTAATAATGTTCATCTCATTCCACCATCTTCCCCCAACCTCCTTCCCCTCTGCTCAGTCGAAAGTTCCTCACTCCCCCCACCATTATGAATCAGTATCCACTTATAAGAGAAAACATTTGGCCTTTGGTTCTTTGGGATTGGCTTACTTCACTTCATGATATTCTCCAATTCTGTCCATTTACTTGTAAATGCCATAATTTCATTCTTTATTAAGGCTGAGTAATATTCCATTGTGTATATATACCACAGTTTCTTTATCAATTCATCTATTGGAGGGCATCTAGGCTGTTTGTACAGTTTAGCTATTTTGAATTGAGCTGCTATAATCGTTGAGGTGGCTGCATCTCTGTAGCATGCTGATTTAAAGTCCTTTGAGTACAGACAAAGGAGTGAGCTACCTAAGTCAAATGGTGATTCCATTCCAAATTTTCTAAGCAATTCCATACTGTTTTCCATAGTGGTTGCATCATTTTGCAATCCCATCAGCAATGAATTAGTGTATCTTTTTCCTCTCATCCTCACCAGCATTTATTGTTGCTTGAATTCTGGATAATTGCCATTCTGACTGGAGTGAGAGGATAAGTACATTTTTTTGAGATATTTATTGTTACTGTGACCACTTTTGGCAATACTTTGGCTTGGTTCACAGACTTATATGAACAGCTTTATAGCTTGCCTTCCATACCATAAAGATATTTCTTCTAAAAATTGTCCCCAAATCACATTTCCACATCTCCTTTCTGGACAAAGATGGCCAAGGATCACAGATATGGCTAATGAGCTGTATGAGTTAATATTGTTGGGTGTCCTTCAAGAGGGACCAACTCCATTAGCATGTTCCTTTTAACAGTTTGCCCTTCCTTATTTTTCCCTTCTTGAATTTTCTGATTGGGCCACAGACATGATAGCTGGAGGTAGAACAGTCATCTTGAGACTGGAAGGTGATTAGCATGTAGATGACTGGGCAGAAAATGCCTTAAAAATCATGAAAATACAGCTTACTCGCTACCTCTGGATTGTTTATTATGTGAGAAAAATAAGACAGCTCAAATGTCACATAATTCCTCGCTGACTTATCACTTTTTCCAGACAGACTCATTTGGAATTGATTCTTCAAATAGTATTTCTGATGTCAAAATCATGCCTTCATTAAGTTCAGGCACAGGGACACACACATGTATATAGAGTCCCAGAGTTACAAGGGTTTGACTTACAAATCATTTTTTTTTAATTTTACAATGGTGTGAAAGTGGTATACATTTAGTAGAAACTATAAATTTTGAATTTTGTTCTTTTCAGGCTAACTATGTGTAGGGTGACTCCTCTCCTGGTGCTGTGAGTGGAAGTGAGCCTCAGCTCCCAGTCAGGGATGTGACCATGAAGGTAAACAGCTGATGCTCTACAGGGTACTGGGTTGCTGAGCTTTGATGTTCAATAGGTAAGGTGTGTTGACTGCATATTCAACTTATTATAGTTTTCACTTATATTCAGTTTATATTCATCATAAGCTGAGGAGAATTTATATCTTATCATCATTCATAACTAGCTGAATGTGTAACTATATGCATATTTCTCAGGTTAGAAAATTTAGTTGTCAATGGAGTGAAAGTAGGAATTATAGGTCTCAAGCAAAAGCATCTTGTTTGTATAATCAAATTTCAGGGAATACGTTTCTTTGAAATGGAAGAAAAGCACAGAAAATAATATGGTATACTAGATCTTTTATTCAAAGAAAGCAAAATAAATTGTAATATAATGTTAGCAAGACTTGTCAGGAGGTATATAAATCTATATGACAAGTTTCTTCTTGGTAAAAAGGAACATCAAAAGGCCTAGTAGCTTTGTGTAACTTCTCCACCCCTGCATCTTTATAAAGTCAAATAAATTCAACATTTGTTTGGAATCATTGATATCTATGCAAGACTTTATATTAGCCCCTAGAGGAATAAAGGATAGCTGAGTCTCAATCATTACAATCATATAACTTATAATCTACGCTAAAATTATAAATAATGCAAAAATGTCTTTTGGGGGGGCTGGGATTGTGGCCCAGTGGTAGAGTACTTGCCTAGCATATGAGAGACACTGGGTTCTCAGGACTGCATACAAATAAATAAAATAAGGTCCACTGACAACTAAAAACATATTTTAAAAAATGTCATTTGATAAGGTTTTAAAATTTTCACATATCTAATTTGTGGCTTTCATTTAACAATTGATTGTCATTAAGTATTTATATATAACATAATAAAGTTTAAAACAAACTGTTTCAGGAAAGCAGAGTAGGGAGCAATTCATTTTGCCTTGTGAATCAAAGATTACTGATATTTAAATTGTTTGGAAGACTATGACATTGACAATTCGAGACTTTCTTGCTAGGAATCTGGAAAATTTTTGAAGGGCATTGCAGACATGAGCGAAGTGACAAAGGTGTTTAAAAATGAATGGTATATTCTAAGACTGCCAAATAATCCACCAGGATTAGGGATCAAGAAATACTGGGAGACAAGAATTTAATGACTGATTGAAATGATTTCATAAAAGATTGTGATTCTTCTGCAAGGAACACAGGTGTTGTTCTCTAAGCATGGGGAATTATTAACATTTTTTTAAATAGAAGAGTGGCTTTATCCTGCTTGGGATTTGAAACATGATCTTGAGCATTAGGCTATATGGGAACTGATTATCAAGGAGACCTCAGAAACGGCCTAGACAAAAGCTGTTGCCGGGTTGGTTTAAGGTTCTATTGTTAAAATAATGAACAAAATGTGAAAATATCAAACAATAAGGCTTCAGATCCTACTATGCTGGCAAATGATTGTGGTGAGAATGGAAGGGTGTATTTGAAGAAAGGCATAAGGTACTTAACCTATGTTGCCAGAAAGATGAAAAATTAAGACACCATAAGTTTAAAGAATGCAAGAGAAGAGGGCTGGGGATATAGCTCAGTTGGTAGAGTGCTTACTTCATAGCACAAGGCCCCGAGTGCACCACCACCACCACCTAAAAAAAAAAAAAAAAAAAAGGTGAAGAATGCAAGAGGAGTTTGTAAAAATGCAGAAAAGAAAATTCTTAGTTCTGTTTTCGCCATGCAGTTTCTGAGCTGCCAGCAGTATATCTGTATATTAATGCTTGGTAGAAAGGCTCACTCTACTTTGCTTGTGTGTTTTAGGAATTCCAAATTGAATGAGATCATTAACAATGCCAATATTTTTAGAAGATGCAATTTCTAATAATAACCATAGGATAATAATGTTGTCTCTATAACACCTTGGATTTACATAATAATTATAAACATTTTTATATTCATGTTTCCACTAAATTCTCACAATATTTTTGTCAAATCATTGGGGAAAGAGTAATTTCTCCATGTTTTTAGAGGAATTAGCAAAGAGGGAGAGAAATAAAATTATTAATATAAGAACAAATAATTAAGTATATGGTGAAGCTGTGCTCTGGCTCTAGTCTTTGAATCCTACTTCAGAGATCATTTTAATTTACTAGGTGACCTTATGAACAAGAAGACAAGTGAAAAATTCACAAACTCATTTTGGTAATAGCAATAATATATCATAAAATATAAAAAGTAATATTTTGGGAAGGTCATTATTTTATGTGTAAATGTGTGAGATTACATGTATCAAATACATATATGTTTGCATATGCATGTATAAATACATAAAACAGATATATATGGTATATATTTCTTCATGTACTTCAACCAAAACTATACATTGTCAGAGACTGAGTGTAAGACAAAAATTAAAATTATTCTGCTTAAAATTGATATAGATATTAAGAGGTTTGTAATAATGTAAAACAATATTAATCTTTTCATATCATTTAAGTTTTGAAAAAGTATACTTCTTATTTACTTTATTAACGTTATTTAAAATTAATCATGTATTAGTCAATTTTTCATCACTGTGACCAAAAGACCTGACATAACACAGAGGAGGAAAGATTATTTTGGCTCACGGTTTCAGAATTTTAAGTTCATAGTTGGCTGGTTCCACTGCTTTTGGCTTAAGGTGAGGCAGAACACTATGGGGGAAGGGCATGGTGGAAGAAAGCTGCTTAGCTCAAGGCATTCAGGAAGCAGAGAGAATGAGGAAGTGTGGCGGGAGAGACCTGGACAAAATATAGCCTTCCAGGGCACATTCCCAGTGACCTACTTCCTCCAACTAGACCCAGGTCCTATAGTTGCTACCACCTCCCAATTATCTGTTCAAATTATTGATCCATCAAAAGTAATAATCTACTGATATAGTTAGAGCCCTCATCCACTTATTTCCTAAAAGCCCCACATGCGTCTTTGTGGGGATTTTCTAGGTCCAAAGCATAAATAATTGATAAATATTCTTATATTTTAAGTTTTGATTTCAAGTACAGGGAATACCAAAAGTAAAAGCTCAAAGATGTTGTCAATTTTGAAGCATGCAAACAAGTTCCTAATACCAAAATATATCAGAACTGGTATTCTAAACTATCAGGTATTTTGTATGTACCAATTGCTTTTAACCCTAATGAGACATTAGAGCATGAGCTACAGGCATACAAGTCACCAGTATCCAAATCCTATTACCACCACTGACAAAATCTGATCATGTTATTAGACTCAATTTCATTAACACTGCAATGTGATAAGATACCTGTAATGAACCTCAGAAAAATGCCCTCTTGTACCCAGAGCAAAGTGGTGGAAATAGTCCAGATGCAAGCAATAACAGGGTGCACAGTGGGTAGAGAAAATCAGTAACCAAACTGCCTAAAAGTCATTTTGCTCTTTATTATCATCACATGCCAGCAATTCTAAACAATGTCAATGATAAAATACTTATTTCCCAAAACAGCTTTGATTGGACCAAGTTCTCAGCAATGGCTCACACCGAGGGTGTACAGATTAAGCTTTCCAGTCATCCAGACAATTGCATAATACTTCAACTTGCTGAAGAGCTCTCCTGGCTTGGAGTTCCCTATGGGATCAGTGGCTAAAGCCTGTTTGAACTGCATCATAGGCTATCCTCTCCTCCTGCTCTTTTGCAATTCTCTTCTTGTCATAGAGAAGTTGTCCCTGAGAACACAGTTCCATAAACCTCATGCATGTAAAATTGTCTGAGAATTTGTTTCCTAAGAAATCTATGTAACACAAGAACTACTCCATGATCATGCAATAGTGAGTTTCAGCACAAGAAATCAAATGCTGGCATGTCTGATTGAAGTACACTTGAGGCTACTTTGCTACTCCCTCATTATATAAACGCAATTCCTTAGTACATCCAATTTATAACCATCATTTGCAGGAGGCAGGTCATCTATATTTTCCCTCTGGCCTGATGTCCAACCAAGAGCTTTGACACTTTGACACTTGATGATTAAGAGGACAATTGCAACCTATACTTGGAGTAAGTGGCCAGGAAAATTTTTGAATGGCATACTTCCCTTGCTGCAAAAATTCTGAAATAGGCACAAAGGAAAAATAAAAGAGATTGGAATCTTGCTTAGGGAGCAAACATCCATCTCCCACTTCATCATCAGAGTACCTTTCCTCAATTTCCATTTTTAAGCTATTTTCTAAATGACAGCTGCCAGATCTACTCTGATTCCCTAGAAAAGACAAAAAGACACTGTGCTCTTGAAGACTATGGAAGTCTATTAAATCATTAGCTAGAGCCTTTGCAAGGCCTCAGGCAGAATACCTTCTTTACTTAACTTGGTTAAAAGCAAATCATTTCCTGATATTTAAGGAGAAAGAACTTGGGGTTTGTACTGCACTTTCATAAAACCATGGAACCACTCCCTAACAGCCCTCTCTCGTTTTATTTTCATTTTCCTTATAGCACTTTCACGATTTTTCAGATTTATTGTTGATGTGTTTATTTTTTTCTTGCTCCTTTAACATAAGCTTTATGAGTGTAAGTATTCCATCTTCTTTAAGCCATAAATAGTCTATGGCATATAGTTAGTGCTCATTTAATACTTTTTAATGAATGCACATCCTGGCAAGAAAAGGATATGCCTTACAATAGAGTGAATCTACAATCTGAAAAGCTGGTTAAAAGTTTAGAAAAAAGTTTTTGCTGTATCATTTATTTTTTTAATTTCTTTTTTTATTTATTATTTATTCTGATTTGTTATACATGATGGCAGAATGCAATTCATTTCATATTACACATATAGAGCACAATTTTTCAAGACACTGATTGTACACAAAGTATTTTCATACCATTCATGTCTTATTCATGTACTTAGGGTAATGATGTCTAACTCATTCCACCATCATTCCTACTCCCTTACCCCCTTCTTTCCTCTCCTTCCCCTTTGCCCTATCTAAAGTTCCTCCATTCCTCCCAAGCTCCCATCCCCCATTGCCATTATGTGTCTGTACGCTCATATCAAAGAAAACATTCGACCTTTGTTTCTTGGGAATGGGCCTACTTCACTTAGCATTATATTCTCCGACTTCATCCACTTACCTGCAAATGCCACGGTTTTATTCTCTTTTAATGCTGAGTAATGTTCCATTGTGCCTATATACCAAATTTTCCCAATTTTTTCTTAGTTGTTTATTCTTTACCAGGCACTGTGCGAGATAGCAGATTTGAGAGAGAAACATAATATAATCCATGTCCTGAGAGCCTCAATAGAATAGAGACCAATATATTCTGTAAGTCATATTTGTGCTAAAGTAGTAGCTAATATATACTTTCAAGTAACCCTTGATTATATGATAAAAATTAACATGATGAATGCAATGTAATGGCTATTATGTTAAAATTTATAAAGTGTATTAAATTTTAATCCTGAAACATAATTTGTGACATAGGTATTATTATTTCCATTTTTTCAAAAGAAAATAGGCATTTGCCCAATACATGTGTAATCATATGTCCACTAAAATATATATGGAATAATGTTCATACAATTTTTGTTTATAAAAGCTGAAAAGCAGAAACAGCTTAGAAGAATGAAAAAAACATTGGAATAATCTTACCATGAAATGTTATTTGAGGGGATTCCAAGATGGCGGAGTAGAGGAGATCCCGTTGCTGGCTGCTCTGTGCATGACTCCAAGGGAGTGGTCGGACATTTTCCCCACAGTGGCTTCCATTGACGAATTTAAGCTTCTCTGAACGTGTGACAAGATTCTAAATAGCGGATTGTTGCAAGCATAGAACAGAACACAGGGAAAGCGAAGTGGGCCAGCAGTATGGTGCTGGAGCCCGATGGGCGAGAGTTTGAGCGGGCGGCTTTCTGGGAGCATGGAGACGCAGGGTTATTGCCCCTTCAGGGCTGAAGCACCAGACTGCGACCTGCCTCAGCTCAGGACATCAGACTGAGGACTGAGTTCTGGACATAGCATAGTTACAGCTGAGCTCCCTCCACCTCACTGGACAATCTGGTAAGGGAAACGGGTGGTCGCCACCTTGGAAAATCTATGTCATCAACTTTTGGTGAGTGTGGCTGACAGCACAGATGGGCGTCTGAAGAGGAGAGATCTCAGAACTATACAAGAGCAATATAAATCTATAGGGGAAACACAATAACCCAACAGTCACACAGAGCTGGAAAGAAACATAAGCAATGTAAAAAGACAAGGAAAGAAAGGAGCACAAACAATGCAAGATGATACAACTTTAGAAGAGGTAACATCTACAGCAGAAAGAATGTCAGATAAAGATTTCAGGATATACATGGTTTAGATGTTCTGGAGTCTCAGGGAAGACATTAGACAACAAATGCAGTCAATGAAAGATCATTTTGTCAATGAATTACATAAACAAATCCAAGAAGCAAAAGATAAATTCTACAAGAAGATAGAGGTTATACAAAAAAAAAAACAACTAGAAATCCTAGAAATGAAAGAAATAATAAACCAAATTAAAAACTCAAATGAGAGTATCACAAGCAGAGAAGACCACATAGAAGATAGGACCTCAGACAACAAAGACAAGTATATCATCTCAAAAAGAACGTAGACAGCACAGTAAGACTGATAAGAAACCATGAGCAGAACATCCAAGAAATATGGGATAGCATAAAGAGACCAAATTTAAGAGTTATTGGGATAGAGGAAGGTATATAGGTCCAAACCAAAGGAATGAGTAACTCTTCAATGAAAAAATATTATAAAACTTTCCAGACATGAAGAATGGAACGGAAATCCAAATCCTAGAAGGCTACAGAACGCTGAATGTACAAAATTACAAAAGATCCACAGCAAGGCACATTATAATGAAAATGCCCAACATACAGAACAAAGAGAGAATTTTAAAAGCCACAAGAGAAAGGAAGCAGATTACATTTAGAGGTAAACCAAAAGGTTAATGGCTGATTTTTCAACACAGACTCTGAAAGCTAGAAGATCCTGGAACAATATATTTCAAATGCTGAAAGATAATGAATTCCCACCAAGAATCTTGTATCCAGCAAATTTAGGCTTCAGGTTTGAAGACGAAATAAAAACCTTCCACAATAAACAAAAGTTAAAAGAATTTGCAACAAGAAAACTGGCGCTTCAAAATATCCTTGGCAAAACATTTCATGAAGAGGAAATTAAAAATAACAATGAAAACCAACAGTGGGAGGTAGTACACTAAAGGTAAAACTAATCAGAGAGGAAAATCCAGTCAAGATAAATAACAAAAATAAACAAATATGGCTGGAAATACAAACCATATCTCAATAGTAACCCTAAATGTTAATGGCTTAAACTCACCAATAAAAAGACATAAGCTAGTAGACTGGATAAAAAAAAAAAAAAGATCCAACAATATGCTGCCTACAGGAGACACATTTGATAGAAAAAGATATACACTGACTGAACGTAAAAGGTTGGGAAAAAGCATACCACTCACATGGACCTCAGAAGCAAAAAGGGGTGTCCGTACTCATATCAAATAAAGTAGATGTCAAGCCAAGGTTAATCAAAAGGGATAAAGAAGGACACTACATACTGTTCAAGGGAACCATACACCAACAAGACATAACAATCATTAATATATATGCCCTAAACAATGGTGCAGCTATGTTCATCAAACTCTTCTCAAATTCAAAAGTCAAATAGACCACAACACAATAATCATGGGTGATTTTAACACACCTCCCTCACCACTGGACAGATCTTCCAAACAAAAATAGAATAAAGAAAATATATAACTCAATAACATAATTAATAACTTAGACTTAATTGACATATATAGAATATATCAACCAACATCAAGCGGATACACTTTCTTCTCAGTAGCACATGGATCCTTCTCAAAAATAGACCATATATTATATCACAGGGAAACTCTTAGCAAATACAAAGGAGTAGAGATACCACCATGCATTTTATCCAATTATAAAGGAATGAAATTGGAAATCAATGATAAAATAAGGAAGAAAAATTCCTACATCACATGGAGAATGAACAATATGCTACTGAATGAACAATGGGTTATAGAAGACATCAAGGAGGAAATTAAAAAATTGTTAGAGGTAAATGAGAACACAGACACAATATATCGAAATCTCTGGGACACTATGAAAGCAGTACTAAGGGGAAAATTCATTGCATGGAGTTCATTCCTTATAAGAAGAAAAAGCAATAAAAAAATGACCTCATACTACATCTCAAAGCCCTAGAAAAAGAACAAGAAATCAGCAGCAAAAGCAGTAGAGGGCAAGAAATAATTAAAATCAGAGCTTGAAATCAATGAAATCGAAACAATTGAAAAAAAACTGACAAAATTAAAGTTGGTTCTTTGAATAAATAAATAAAATTGACAGACCCTTAGCCATGCTAACAAAGAGAAGAAGAGAGAGAACCCAAATTTCTAGCATAAGTGATGAAAGGCAATATCACAACAGACAACACAGAAATACAGAAGAAAATTAGAAATTATTTTGAAACTTTTTACTCTAATAAAATAGAAGATAGTGAAGGCATTGATAAATTCCTAAAGTCATATGACCTGTCCAGATTGAGTCAGGAAGATATACACAACTTAAACAGACCAATTTCAATTGAGGAAATAGAAAAAGCCATCAAAAGATTACCAATCAAGAAAAGCCCAGGACCGGACAGATATACAACCGAATTTTACAAGACCTTTAAAGAAGAACTAATACCAGTACTCTTCAATCTATTTCAGGAAGTAGAAAAAGAGGCAGTGCTTCCAAACTCATTCTATGAGGCCGATATCACCCTGATTCCAAAACCAGACAAAGACACTTCAAAGAAAAAAAACTTCAGACCAATATCTCTAATGAAATATAGATGCAAAAATCCTCAATAAAATTCTGGAAAATCGAATACAAAAACATATCAAAAAGATCGTGCACCATAATCAAGTGGGATTCATCTCAGGGATTCAAGGTTGGTTCAACATACAAAAATCAATAAATGTAATTCATCACATCAATAGACTGAAAGATAAGAACCATATGACCATCTTGATAGATGCAGAGAAAACATTTGACAAAATACAGCACCCCTTTATGTTCAAAATACTAGAAAAACTAAGGATAACAGGAACTTATCTCAACGTTGTAAAGGGTACCTCCGCTAATCCTCAGGCCAACATCATTCTAAATGGATGAAAACTGAAGGCATTCCCTCTAAAAGGGATGGAACAAGACAGGGATGCCCTCCCTCTCTTACCACTTGTATTCAACATAGTTCTTGAAACACTGGCCAGAGCAATTAGACAGACAAAAGAAATTAAAGGAATAACTACAGAAAAGAAGAACTTAAACTAGCACTATTTGCTGATGATATGATTCTATACCTAGAAGACTCAAAAAACTCCACCAGGAAACTTCTAGTACTAGTAACTGAATTCAGCAAAGTGGCAGGATATAAAATCAACACCCATAAATCAAAGGCATTTCTGTATATCAGTGACAAATCCTCTGAAAAGGAAATGAGGAAAACTACCCCATTCACAATAGCCTCAAAAATAAAATAAAATAAAATACTTGGGAATCAACTTAACAAAAGAGGTGAAAGATCTATACAATGAAAACTATAGAACCCTAAAGAGAGAAATAGAAGAAGACCTTATAAGATGGAAAGATCTACCTTGCTCATGGATAGGCAGAATTAATATTATTAAAATGACCATACTACCAAAGGCACTATATAGGTTCAAAGCATTTCCAATCAAAATCCCAATGGCATTCCTCATAGAAATAGAAAAAGCAATCATGAAATTCATCTGGAAAAATAAGAGACCCAGAATAGCTAAAGCAATTCTAAGCAGGAAGAGTGAAACAGGTGGTATCGCTATGCCAGACCTTAAACTATACTACAGAGCAATAATAACAAAAACAGCATGGTACTGACACCAAAACAGGCTGGTAGACCAATGTAACAGAATAGAAGACACAGAGACTAACCCACAAAATTACATCTAAAGATGCTAAAAGCATGCACTGGAGAAAAAAAAGCATCTTCAACAAATGGTGTTGGGAAAACTGGAAATCCATATGCAACAAAATGAAATTGAACCCCTATCTCTCACCATGCATAAAAGTTAACTCAAAATGGATCAAAGATCCAGGAATTAAAACAGAGACTCTGTGTCTAATAGAAGAAAACATAGGCCCTAATCTTCAACATGTGGGGCTAGGCCCCAACTTCCTTAATAAGATGCCTATAGCACAAGAATTAAAACCAAGAATCAATAAATGGGATGGATTCAAACTAAAAAGTTTTTTCTCAGCAAAAGAAATAATCTGTGAGGTGAACAGAGAGCCTACATCCTTGGAACAAATTTTTACCCCTCACACATCAGATAGAGCTCTACTCTCTAGGGTATATAAAGAGCTCAACAAGATAAGCACCAAAACAACAACAACAACAACAACAACAACAACAACAAAAACAAATAATTCAGTCACTAAATGGGCTAACGACCTGAACAGATACTTCCCAGAAGAGGAGATACAATCAATCAACAAATTTAAGAAAAATGCTCATCATCTCTAGCAATCAGAGAAATGCAAATCAAAACTACTCTATGATATCATCTCACTCCAGTAAGAATCACAGCTATTATGAAGACAAACAACAACAAGTGTTGGTGAGGATGCGGGGGGCATCCTTCAGTGGATGAATGGATTAAAAAATGTGGCATTTATACACAATGAAATGTTACTCAGCACTAAAAATGAATAAGATCATGGCATTTGCAGGGAAACGGATGGCATTAGAGAAGATTATGCTAAGTGAAGTTAGCCAATCCCCAAAAAGCAAATGCCGAGTGTTTTCTTTGATATAAGGGAGGTGACTCAAAGTGGGGTAGGGAGGGAGAGCATGGGAGGAAGATTACCTCTAGACAGGGAATAGGGATGGGAGGGAAAGGGAGGAAGAAAGGGAATAGCAAGGATGGTGGAAGGAGATGGTTATCATTATACAAAATACATGTATGAAGATGTGAATTTCGTGTCAACATACCTTATATACTAACAAAGATATGATAAATTGTGGTATATATGTGTATTACAAATTATAATGCAAAAAAATCAATAAGAAAGCTCATGTATAATGGCATAATTTGGCGTGAACATACTTTATATACAGACTTATGAAAAATTGTGCTATGAATGCATAATTATGAATATAATGCATTCTACTATTGTCATGTATAAAAGAAATAAATAATAAAAAAGAAATGTTATTGGAATTATAGCATTTAGAAAGTACATTTGAATTATTTAATCATTTGTAAGTTATTTCATGAGCCTACCACGGCTGAGATTGAAGGTCGTCTCAATGACAACTTTAAGGGCATTCATCACAACCCTGGTATGCTTTAGTGGCATCTATTATTAGAATTAGAATTAGAATGTTAGAATTCTAGTACTATATTAGAGTTACTGAAGAAATTCTGCATCTTGCATCCCTCCTTTCTCTCAAGCAGAATCAATCCAATGCTTCTCTCCACATCTAAGAGACATAGGGAATTAGGATAGTAAGTAAGAAGTATTTGGATCTTTCTCCCAGTATATATTTATTGTTTAAATATGTTACCTATGTGATGAATCAATGTTATTCTTTTATGAATTATTTATAAGACAGTCCTGCTGTGGCTATTTAGTGATCTGCCCTGTATCTAAGTTAGTTAAATTAATGTCTTTGTTGCTCCTACCCTATATACTTTGAGGCCAGGGGTTATTTGTATTTATTTTACCATCTGTTTCCAATATTTAGCATTCTGATTTGTACGCAACTAGTTCCCCAAGTCCTATGAAAAACAGAATTGAATTCTGAACCTTCTATCCACTTTCATGCTTCTAACTTTCACTTTTTTCCCCTTTCTTCACAAATATATTCTTCTGCTCAGCCTTTCTAATTATCTATGACCCTTTATGAATATTAAGAAAATAGATCTGTCACTGATTTTGATTAAAACAGTTAACTGTTTTTTTTTTTTTTTGGCTAGAATACTGGATTGATTATTTTCAAATTACATATGATATGGTTCCATGTGACAAATAATGGATGTTTGTGTCTATTGTGATAAAACGTTTTCATAAATTCTTTAATGCCTAAATGTAAAGTACTTTATCAACTATCTTCTGAAATATACACCACGATGTATTTTAGATCGAATATTTGGAATAGTGCCTCTTCTAATCCTGGTTATTGTAAGATCTTGAGGACCTCATTGCAAAGACCACATTAAAGCATCCCAGGGTTGTTGATGAACGCACTTGTGACCTTCAATCTCAGCAGTGGTGGGTTCATGAAATAACTTAGAAATGATTAAATAATTCAAATGTGCAAATGATCGTGCTTATTGTAGTGATAATAGGAAGGATCTTATAATCTATTATGATTAATCTAGGTAAAGTAAGAAAGGGTGGATGAAAGAAAATAGAACTTAATTCTGTGTATGATTAAATTGAGAAGGTATGTTAATTGTGTATCCATTCCTCCCTTTGAGGGTCATGTCTAAAATATAAAGAGTCATGGAACATGGAACATGGACACTGTCTTTGAGGTGCGTACTTCAGTGCCTGGGGAGAAAATAGTCACTCTGTGCAACAAGAAACGATACCATGTTTTTCAGTCAGATGTTTCTGTTTGGCTCACCTAAAATTTCCATAGAAAACATCAACTTTTCATTGGTTGAATATTTAAAGACTTTTTCAGAACTTATTTTCAAAATAGATGAAAGAAAAGTCTTACTTCCTCAAGTTCTGTCTCTGAGGGGTGGTCCATGGAAACACCATATCTGTTCTAGAGAGTAGTCCAGAAACAAAACAGAAGTTGTACCCACAACCTCTGAGAGGTGGCACTGTGAGTCCAGAAGAATTCATCGTAAGAGGAATACAAGAAGGGAGAGGAAAATGGTGGGACAAACACATTTTTAGTAGTCATCTAGCAGGAAACATTGGTAAGATAGCTTTATTTTCTTAAACATATGGTCACAAAAAATAGTGAAAACTCAGCACATAAATATATAATTTCAATGAGTTTTTCTATTTTTGCAAGTTCTAAATCTACTATTTTTGTGAAAAGGTATATTAATAATCTCACAAAATCTATATAGAGCCACTGCTCTGTGAGTCAACATTAGTTTAGGTTAATCAAATAAATTTAAATTAATTGAAATTAATATTTAAAGAATTTTAGGGCTGGGATGTAGCTCAGTGGTAGAGGACTTGCCTAATATACACAAAGTCCTTGGTTTGATCCACAGCACTTGAAAAATACATGCATACATATATACATACATACATACTTGATTTAAAATATTATATTAAACATAATTCTTTGCTTATGTTTAAGTAAGTCAGTATAGCATAGAGAATAAGAATGTTCTCTGTGCCTCTAAACTCCTTAATTCAAATTCCATCTGGGCACTAAGTAGCTGTGTTAATTCAAATTAATTTACTTCTCCATGGCTTACACTCCCCATCTATAAATGACTGAGTAACAATGATCGTTATCTCAAAGGAGTCACGTGAAAATGTTAAACATATACATTTATATGTGTGTACATATTATTCTTTCTCTCTCTCTCTCTCTATATATATATATGTGTTGTATATATATGTGTATATATACATATATATACAACACACACACACACACACGTACATGTGTGTTCCAATATGTTAGAACAAAATCTGGCACATACACAATCTATTTCTACATTATTTAGACATATTTTGGTGATGAGAAAAATATATATCGATCCATAGAATACTCTATTTGACATTTTATAATAAGGATTGTTCTTATCTCTCTTATATTTAGTAGTTTTTAGCAACTTGAAACAATACACGATTTTCAGGGTAATGATTTTAAATATTAGCTATAAGATAATGAAGGCAAATATAAATCATCAGGGCCAAACATTCCCAGCAAGTTTAGATCTACATGTCTGTCTGCCTATTTCACACCTACACTTGAATGTCTAAAAAGTATCTCAGATTTAATGTCTGAAATAGAACTCATGATTCTATGCATCCTACAACTTTCTCTTTAGTATCACTTATTTTTTAAATTGGTAACACATCTATCTTGTTCGTCAACATTCAGACCATAGACTCATTTGATTTTCTTTCACATTTCAAATTCTGTCAATCCACTGGTAAAATCCTGTTGGCATAACATTCAAAACACTGCATATAGCAGGCAAAATCTCTCATCTCACTCATCCCTGCCACTACTAAGCCAGTAGCTTCTGGCTTGTCCACTAGATAGATCCTGGACCAACCAGATGTCAGGCACTGCATTTCCTGCTTCCATGTGTGTGTCTCTGTTCAGTTTCCCTTCCACATGTAGTTTGAGTGTGTTAAAACAAACCAAAACATAATGTTACCTCAATGCTCAAAGCCCTCCATTGGTTTCCCATTGCACTTAGAAAACAATCTTAATCTGTGAAGCCTCATTGATATAAATGCAGGATCCTCTCTATCATCCTGGTGTCTGCTGTCTCTCCCTGGTTGCTGCTTTGCCTTAATGCAAGCTGAGCCGTCTCCCACTTCTCTTTGCTTGTGTTCTTCACTCATCTTGATCACTTTATCCCCCTTATCTGAACACCTGACCCACACTTTTCCTTCAAGTCTCTGCTCAAATGTCAACCCAGAATCCTTCCTAACCACAAAATAATACCTTTGTCATTTTCAATCCCCTTGCCTTATTTTAGTTAGCTTCCTAACACATTATTATTAATGGCATATTTAATATTTATCTCATGAGAATATAAATTAAACTCTATGAGGCCAGGGACCTTATGTTTTATTTACCATAATGACCCTATGCCTAGTGAAGTCTCTGGCCCATTTTAGATGGAAAACAAATATTTGCTTGGTAAATAAATAGATGGTTGGTCAATTCCAAGGTCTTGAAGATCATCACACATTGAAAAGTGGTTGGTTAAAGTGTGGTGGTGACTGTGGTTAACAATAAACCATATAAAACTTATGACTTATAATCTCCACTAGTCAGGACTTATTTTCGTATACTTCTAAAATTATCTAACCATGAAGGATTAAACTGATTTGTGAACACAAATCCTTGAGATGAAATGATTTATTCCCTATATCTCACACCTTTTCCCTTGAGATTAACTGAAAAGTAATTAGTGAGAGCAATTTCAACAGAGGGAAGCAGGAACTGTAAAAGGCTGGAGTTTTTAATTTTATACATTACTGGAGCAAATTTATACGAAATTTTAATATCAATTATTTCCCTGTGATAATTAATAAACTTTAGCTCTTGATATCTATAAATGTCTTGTTTTTCGGATTGTTTTAAGATCATTAGTAAATTTTGGTGGGCCATTAACTGTCAATATATGTTGAGTTTGATTAAGAAAATGTTTAAAAATACCTTCCTAGGTAGGATATATATTATCCACAGGACACATAGCCCATGAGGATGATCCGTCCCCTGAAAAGCCATGTCGTGAAAAGTGTGACAAAAATAAAAACCAAGCAAACTGCACAAGCCTGTCCCTCGTTTCATGCACAATTTTCATGGTACATAAGCGCTCAGAGAGAGTGAGCTAATGCAATAGGATTGATGGTGGATTGGAAAAGTGTCATCACTCACTTATGATTTCATTCCCTTCCTCAAAAGGCAGAGCGAAAAATGCCATTTCTTTATCTTCAGTTCAATCAAGCAAATTCTGAGTGATGTCACCAGGAATGAAAATGGTTCCATGGAAGTCATTACAAAATGTGTAGAAGAATGACCCAAGGGAAAGGAAAGACAGATGGTTTTATTGAATCACATAAGGTACAGATAAATATTTTACACAAACATATTCCAATGAGAGAGAGTCTAATTTGAGATTGGCCATCCTTTCATCAATTCCTCAGCTGTGAGATCTTGGGAAGTCACTTACCTCAAAGTTGCTGAAAAATCAGAGCTTCGGGGTCTTCAGACAAGTAGCAAATGGCCTTTTCAAATCTCGGTTTTCTTATTTTACATTTTAACTTTATTGAATAAATGTCCAAGATGTTTAAAACAGTGTGATGTGATGTGACCTTATGCAACTTATTTGACGAGAGACTAGCAAAATAATCTTTAATTGAGCTGTAATTTCTTAGAATCTCATAGATGCTTTACAGCTTAATCAATTATTTTGGGAAAAAAATGAATACAGCGACATAGGAGAAAAATACTTATTGAACAGAAAAAAGAGAAGAAAAAATACAATTCAAATTAGGTTATATATTTCCACAAAAGGGATCTTTTGCTTTTGTTTAAGTTTGTTGAACATAAAAGGTTTTCTTTCTAAGGCCTCAAAAAACAATGAAAGGAATCTAAGTTGATTACATTTTTCCCAAGGAACTGATTCTAAATATCTACAGGTAGTTTGAAAAAGGAAAAGACGAAAGCCTTGTCTCATACCAAGAAATGTTCTGAAGTGGCCTATCATTAATAATTAACTTAGACTCCTCTGTCAAAACATTAGTCACATGTTTGCTATTAACGTCAGTTTAATGGGTGCTTTCAAGTGGAAATCTCAGATTTCTGCCTGATACTGCACTCTAAGACAATGTTCTGAGAAACAGGAGAGTAATGGGGAAGAGTTAATAAGAAATATCTAATCATTCTTTAATTACCATGTAAAATAAATGACATTCATGCAGAAAATGTGAGGAAAAAAACAGATTAAAATAGACCTATTGCTCATACAAGATAGATGTTTTTTTTTCTGTCTCTATTTCAAAGTCATCCAAGAGCAAGAGAGGCAGACTCACTTAGATAAATGAAGTGTTTACTCAAAATCTTAGCAAGTTATCCAAAGTTTGATGAGCAAATGATTAATTTTTTTGTGTCCTTTTAATAATAGACATAAGAATTTTAAAAAACATAATACAAAAACAACCTTTCATTTCTCTCTCCTCATTTATTCATATTCATCCTTCCTATCTCTTTAAAGGTATGCTTAAAACAGAATGGTTGTTTTTAACTATTCCAATACTAATATAGTTTGGTGGGTATAGGGTGGTTTAAAGGAAAGGGCATAGTCCTTGAAGTTATGAGATTCAGGTCCAAATCGTGATTATCTGATGTAAAATAGAAATTATTTGGGGCTTTTTAAAATTTCACTTTGCAATTTGAGTGTCAAGTTAAATGATGACTGCACCACTTAGGTGTACCTTTGAATATATATTTAAGTTTTTAAATTTCCAGTTCCTCATAGATAAAATAGAGAAAATGACATCCATCTTAAAAGAAAATATTGTGTAGAAATAAATACAGAAATGTCTATTATGTTGCCAGGTGCATGGGAAACAGTAAATATTAAACAAAAAAAGTGTGTAACAACATTATAAAGAACTAAAGTTATTGGACTAGATGACAAGCTTTCTATTTCTAAACTACTAGAAAAATTTATAGTCATGGATACAGAATTCCTGCTAGTATCCTCACACTTCAAAATAGAAAAGGATTTAGGAAATTGAATAACAGAAAAAAAATTATTTTACTGTCTATTTTCCCCAAAGGAAAGCCAATGTATTTCATAAATTATCACATCATGAGCTTGATATCTCTCAAGAGAAAAATCTTATTTTGGGTTACATGCATGTTTTCTGAGCATTTATGACAGGAAATTGTCATGATTGAAAGCCATTCAATATCCATGGAGCACATAACTTTCAGATTTATTGGCCTCTGTATATTTCATACCTAAATAGGCAAATCGATTATTAAGGGGGTTGATTTTAACCAAATATTTACAAAGTATTTAGTCACATTTCTCAAGACTTTGATTTAGCAAATCAGATCAATGGTATGACCAGTAGAATTTCTAGCTCATTCCTGAATCATACAAGAAGATGCTAATGAATCTGTGCCTCCAGTTTATAGCAGATCTTTGTTTCTTATTCTGATATTCATATTTTTATATCAATGGCTTGAGTAAAAAAATGGACCAGCAACTCGGGTGGCTGAGACACAGGAGGATCGCAAATTCAAAGCCAGCCTCAGCAACAATGAGCTGCTAAGCAACTCAGCGAGACTCTGCCTCTAAATAAAATACAAAATAGGAAAGGGGATGAGGCTCAGTAGTGGAGTGCCACTGAGTTCAATCCCCAGTACCAAAAGGAAAAAAAAAAAAAAAAAACCGAAGATCTCCCTGGCAAATCTATTTTACTCAAATTCTTTTGTGGTACTAAATAGTAAACAAATAAGAAATGAATCATATCATATTCAATGTCAGAAGCTGAGAGAGCATGAAATGACAGAAAGAAGACTCAAGATGACTTTGATAAATAAGTCAAATAATTTCTTTGCTCTCAAATAATTTCTTATAATGTAAAAAAGGTAAATGCAGTATTCTCCATTGGAGTTTAAAATGTCATTTATACCATTTGTATACATAAGAAAAGATATTTGATTATTTGCTCAATAAAAGAAAGTAAAATGGTGATAGTTTTAAAAAATTAAATATAGATAAACAGAAAACATGGATTCAGTTTGCTCATGAAAGATAAATTTTTACTGAAAAAGTTTGAGACCCTTCTCCTGCATTTCTTATTCTGTTTCTACTCTGCTGTGTAGCCCATCTAAAAATACTAAAGCATACCCTCAAATCATAGGAGTAAATGAGTATATAAAAATATTTTCTATACTATTTCTTTGAAAAAATACAAAAAATATAGGTGAGCTGTGATTTTGATATGACTAAAAATTGGAAGATATCTAAGATTCCATGTGTCTCAGTTGCTGCTGAATGGCTAGGGATATTTGAATTTAAAAGGTGAATAATTCACAAATTTTTGCACAAAATTATTTTTTCTTGTCTTCATTTCACCAAAATCACTGTTTATAATGTAATATATAGTAATACTACTATTTACATAGTAAATCATAGTAATAGGACTTTCATTCCATGAAAGTATGATCTAAAGAATTAAAAATTAATTGTGATTGCATTTGAATAATGTATAAAATGAATATATTTTATAAAATGTATAAATTAACAAATGAAGAAATATAAAAATATTTTTCTAAGATGACTTTACTTTGAAAATACAATGTATGTGTAAAATCAAATGAGTGAATATCAACATTTAAAAATAATATTATTTACATAAAGCTGGCATCTGAAATGAGATTTTATAAATATTTTATTATTTTATTAAATATTTCAAATTTACAGACAAGTTGAAAAACAAAAATAGTGCAATGAACATTCATAATCTCCGTACAAAGATTGTTTCCTGTTAAATTTTACTGCATGTGACTTATCATTTGCTCCCTCTCTTCCTTTTCTTTCTGTATAAATAGGCATGCACACGCACAATATTTTTCTAGGCTGTTTATGGGTAAGTTGTACATCATAGCCTTTATCTCTAAATGCTTCAGTATCTGTTACCCAAGAATTGGGACATTCTTTTATACAACGCAGTTCAGTTACTAACGTCAGTGAATTTAATTTAGGATACAATACTTCTATCAGATCTACTGTGGTATTTAAAAGGTTGACGTAAGAATATATTTAGAGTAAAAAATATTTTGCCTCTCCACTAAGGCATTTATAGGTTAGGGTCAGGTATTATGTTTGGTTGTCATGTCTCCTTGTGTTCCTTTAATCTTAAAAGAGTTCTAGACCCTCTCTTTTGCCTTTTATGACATGGTCATTTTGGAAGAAGAAAGTCGATCCCTTTCTTTCCCATAACAATAGAATAATCTACAATTTTATGCTTTCTATTTTCTATTACTCTGTTTCCTTGACGATAGATACCACTTACCTATTCTTACCTGAAATACTGTATCCATGATGATTTTTGTCCTTTTCAGAGTATCACATATCAGAAGTACATGTCTTAGTCAATTGGAACTACTATAACAAAACACCATAAGCTAAGTAGTTAAAACATCAAAAAATTTATTTCTCACAGTATCGGAAGCTGAGAAGCTGAAGACAAAAGTGCTGGCAAATTCTGTATCTGGCAAGGGCCTCCTTCCTGGTTTGCAGATGGCCAACTCCTTGTTATACCCTCATAAGATGGAAAGGGGAGAGCTCTAATCCTTTCCTCTTTTTCTAAGAGCACCAGTCCCCTCATCAATATTTCACCTTCTTGACCTCCAAATAAATCTACTTACCTCCCACATCCTCACTTCCAAATACCGTCACACTGGGAGCTAAAGTTTCAACATATGAATTTTGATACAAAAAATATTCAGTCATAATAGTACACACTGTTCTTCCATTTCTCTTTGCTGATATTAATTTTGATCACTTGTACAACTGTGTGGATGTATTCACTATAAAATAGTTTTATGTTCCTTTTAGAACTAGTAAGCAGTCTCTAGGGAGGTACTTTAAGATCATGCAAGTGTTCTGCTCCCCATCAAAATTTTATGTAGAAGAGGAATTAACACATGACCTATGTTTATAAATAAATGTAATCATATTAAAATTAAGTTTATGTATATAAACTTTCTCATCACAAAGAAAGCACTGGCTAATTTATTTTCATCCAAATCTAGTAGATGGGATAACTTCTATTATATTAATTTTTCTACAAATTAATTTTTCCACACTCAACAAAACTGGTCCTTTCTGATTTTATTGCAGTGTTCTATGATATAACATGTTAATAAAATTTCAAGTTTAACAAGCTTGAATTCTCCACTTTGTCTGTTTCTAAACAGCACCATAATGAATATATTTGTAACTGTCTTCTTTGAGCACATATGTGATTGAGTCTCTAGGGTAGATTCTCAGAAGTGAAATTGCTGAATTATCATGAACCTACATTTTTCATTGAATACACACAGTCAAATTGCCATCTCAAATAGTTGTGTCTATTTAAAAATTCTTTTACAAGTTATATTAGAGCATATTTAATCCATACTCTTGACAGTACTTGATATTGATCAAAATTTTTATTTCATACCAGCCTGGTAGAAAACCGTATCTTATTCTACTAAGGAAAAACAACCTTAATTTATTCAGAATATTTATAAATCTATGAATAAGCTATCCATATCTTTTGACCACTTCTAAAGATTTTTTTTACTTCTTGTTTCCTTATATCATTATTTTACCTATTTAAAATTTTCGAACATATTTTCTTTCAGGATAGTATTTGATTTTATTATTATTATATTTTTATTTACATAACAAAAATTCTCAAGTATTGTCATTATGTTTTTTTTTTCTTTTTGGTGTATAGTTTTATAGGCTTTCATGACATTATTGACATCACTTTTTTCCTAAATTTTCTTCTTAGCTTTCATGGTTATGTGTGTAGGGACCCATATATGTATATAATGTATATATGTATGTATTTTACAACTATGTCTTTAATCAAGAAATGTATTGTTATCAAAATATGATAGCTTTTTTTTTATTATTTAAAGGTCCATCAAGGAGAAATAACTTATTTGAGTTGACTTACATAAAGAAACTAATAATAATCATTAAAAATTATAGCAGATCAAAGTCCAAATTTAAAGAATTTTTATTGCCCTTTAGCAAAAAGACATACTGTTCATCTTTAAAGACATTTAAGGAAATACCAAACAATCTCTGTCTAAATAATCTTGGAATTTTTCAAAAGGATTTCTGCATTAGATAAGAAGTTGGATTTCTAACTAAGAGAATCAAGGTAATATGCATAATATTTGGCTGATTAGCTTTGGAAAACATAGTTAGCTAAATGTAGTTAATCTTACCAGAATCATACATTCAACATGATCTATGTAGACAAACTATTAAATATAGTGAAGATGAGTAGAAGTAGATGAGTAAACTTACCAGTAAGACTTAACCTCTATATTCATTTAGAGTTATGTATAGGTACATATATCATATATAAATATATATGCAGCTATACACACAAGCATCTTTATGGATTTGCAATTATGATATAAATACTCCTTTATAACTTGATATATAATGCTGACATGTAAATTACAAAATTCTTTCTACTATATTCAATATATAGCTACATTTTAAAAAGATATAATGGGGAGCCTGGACCGGAAACCCCTGTGCTCCACCTTGCCCAGAGCCAGGAATACCGTGCCTGAGCAGAGAGGAACACTGCACTGTGGTTCCCTATCTACTTATATTTGGCTGCACCCAAACCACCTCCATCTTGGGACACTGCAGCCACCACTATAGCCCTACCCATGTAGTAATCTCCACCACGAACAATAGATAGGGCCAGGTGGAAGCTGCCCGTTGCAGCACTGCATGGCACAGTGTGCCATCGCTGATCAGGCCACCCAATGCTATTCACAGCCTCTCCTTCCAGCCCCAGCTCTAAGCAGTTGTCTTCATCTTGGGACACCTCCACCACCATCTTGGGTAACCTCTGTTGCTACCTCCACCGCATTTATTTGGGGCAGATTTCATCTTGGGACACTGACTGAGGCCTGGAAGGCCAACAGCAAGGTACCTATAGGCTTGATGCTACTGCTGCCACCAACTAGAGACATGGCCACTTCCACCTAGGGACAACAACCAGGACCTGGAAGACCATCACCAAGGTCCCTATGGGCCCAGATGCACCAGAAGTATCCCTCCTAGGTGTGCTAACAGTCACTATCCTGTTGCAGAGGCAACAGGGAGCATTGCATGGGGTCACCTCTCTTTCTTCTTTTTTTTTCTCTTGCTAACAGTAAACTTCTTTTGATTCCCCTTTTACTCGTTTTATAATCCAATACCTGTATATCCTCACATCCTACCTCATAAACATCACATCCTATCCTCCTCCTTCTCTCTCTGTCCACCACTAGAAACTGTAAGCCTATGCAAACCTACTGGCTATATGGTAACCATATTCATCATTTCTGTTTATAGCAGCAAAACTGTAAGTGTTCAAATGTAAACTAATTGATTTATAGATGCATATTAGTTGTTTTGGGTGCAGTAAACTTTGATCTCCACCTTGAAGGTGAGGTTTTCATAACCTGCAGGGACACTACAAGATTATATGGTAGGACTGGCAATGCCTCAGACCTGCACTGCAAGAGAGGAAGACACATAGACAACATGAAAAAACAAAGGAAGAAAATGCCCCAAATCAACCAAGATACTATAATACTAGAATCCATTGACAGTGCAGTAGATGAAATGACAGAGAAGGAGTTCAAAATGGACATAATTAAAATGATCTACTGCTGAGAGCCATAGCCAAGGAGGAATGACATGGCATTTTTGGTTGAAAGGTGATGCCAGCAAGCCATTGAGATGATAATGATATGTTAAGATGGGCGTTCAATTGGAGATTAGACCCCTGCTGTCTGCCTCAGCCTGCTACTTTGGAGCTCTCACGGGACTCCCCGAGAGTTCCCACTGGTTGGGGAAGTGCGGTAGGAGGGAATTCTGGAGGAGGGATTTCCTGTTGATGTAGTGTGTCCTGGGAGAACGCCGTGTGCGTGGCATTTGCAGGAGGTTTGGAAATAAAGCTTGTTCATGCTTGAGTGGCTCGTGATTTTGTGCCCAGCCAGACTGCGGCATTTGGTGGCCCGTGCAGGGAACGCCTGAAGCTCGGAGGTAAGTGAAACTGCTCGCCCCTGAGGGAAGGCGAGAGAATGGGTGACCATTTCAAAAAACAATGTGTTCTTGTTTTGATTATTTTGTTTTTGTTTCAAGCTGCCTATCCCTAGAACTTTCTCAGGCAAACTGGGAAAAATGGTTGGCTCAAGGTTTGAAGTTGTTCTGCCCTGAGGAAAAGAAAATTGATACAATGATTTTTTGTTTCATTCTGTTTCGGTTTTGTTTTGTGTTATCTTGTTGGGTTGTGTTATCTTTATAGTAGATTAGAAATTAGTAAAAAACAAACTGAAAGAGTGTTAAGTAAATTGTTAGAAGTCCACACTATGGTAGAAAACATGTTAGATCAAGCAAAAGAGAAGGTCTCTCCAGCTAGTCAGATAGAGGAAGAAAATTAAAAGGAAAAAAGCTTAGAGGAGAAACAGCTATTAGGGAAAAAGCTACAACAGAAGGCTGCTACTAACACCGTTCTATCACCAGAGGGCGTAATTCAACCAACAGCTCCACCTATAGAAACAGCTGAGTGGCCCTCAACCCCCGTAGTTGATAGATGGAATCCTGAGACAGGACCTCAAAGATTAGCATGCCCTGTACTTGAGCAGGCAGGAGGGCAGCGAATTCACCGTGCTTTAGATTTCAAAACAGTGAAGCAGTTAAAGGAGGCTGTAACAACCTATGGTCCCCAAGCACTTTTCACTGTAAGCATGGTCGAATCCATTACCAACTTGGACATGACGCCAGCAGATTGGGCCAGCATGTGTAAATCTGTGCTAAATGGAGGACAATATTTGTTATGGAAGGTTGCCAATGAGGAATTTTGCATGGAGACAGCTAGGCGAAATGCAGCAGCCGGTTGCCCTCAAAGAAATCTAGATATGTTGTTAGGAAAAGGACCTTATGAGGGTCAACAGCAACAGATTGAATATGATCCTGCTACATATGCACAAATTGCTGCAGACACACTTAGGGCATTGAAGACTTTACAAGGACATGGAGATTTACAAGGTCAATTATCTAAGGTAATACAGAGAGCTAATGAACCTTACTCTGAATTTTTTCTAGATAGGCTTATTCAAACAGCTGCCAGAGTTTTTGGGGATACAGAACAAGCAATGCCATTAATAAAACAACTGGCTTATGACCAAGCAAATCGTTACTGCAGAGAGGTCATTAGACCATGGAAACATGAAGATTTAAACACATATATTAAATTATGTAGAGACATTAATGAACAAGGACAAGTCTTGGCAGCTGCAGTACAACAGGCTTTAATGCCAGGCCAAAAACATGCTACAATTTTGAACAAACAGGACATTTTAAAAGGAATTGCCCCATAGGAAAAGAGTTTAGCAAAACTAGGTATCAAAGGAATAGAATACCGGGTATCTGCCCACGATGCCATAGAGGGAGACATTGGGCTAATGAATGCCATTCTCAAACCACCATAGAGGGTACTCCTTTATCAAAAAATGGACAAGGACCAGGTGTTTACCCACAATATCATGGAGAAAGGCATCAGACTCCATTGCCAAAAAACGGACTGGGGGCCGAATGCTCTGGGGCCCACAACCACAAATATACAGGGCAATGGAGGAACCCAGCAACACCATCAGGGTAGTGCCCAGGACACATTGTCCATTAAATCCCTCACCAGACAAACCAGAGGGAGCGAGGGTTGGACATCTGCGCCTACACCAGAGCAGTACTAACTCCAGAGATGGGAGTTCAAATCATTCCCACAGGAGTAAAAGGACCTCTTCCCCAAGGAACAGTAGGCTTATTATTGGGACGCAGTTCTTCTATACTAAAAGGACTTATGATAAGTCCTGGGGTAATTGATCCCAATTATGTAGGTGAAATAAAAATTATAGCNATTGCCTAGAGCCCTTAGTTTGGGCAATGATTTAGCAGATAAAACTACACATGACATACATATTTTCTCTACACTAGAAGAAGCTACAAATTTTCATAAAAGGTTCCATGTCAATGCTAATATTTTACAAAAGCGCTTTAAAATAACTAAGGAACAAGCCAGACATATAATAAAACAATGTCAAAATTGTGTGACCTTTTTACCACAAGTTAATCTTGGAGTCAATCCTAGAGGATTGATACCTAACCATATTTGGCAGATGGACGTCACACACTTGCCAGAATGTGGAAAATTAAAATATTTGCATGTTACAGTTGATACTTCTTCTGGATTTTTGATGGGCTCTCTTCATGCTGGAGAAAAAACTAAAGATATTATAGCTCATTGCTTACAAAATGTTGCCACTGTGGGCGTTCCAAAACAGTTAAAAACAGATAATGGTCCTGGCTACACCTCTTTTAAACAATTTTTCTCATCATTTGGCATTACTCACATAACAGGAATTCCATACAATCCTCAGGGCCAAGGCATAGTTGAAAGAGCTCATCAAACTATTAAAAAGTACTTATTGAAGCAAAAAGAGGGAATTGGAAAGGGGTATATATCCCCCAAAGATAAACTTAAAATAATGCTTTTTACTCTAAACTTTTAAAATTTGGATTCATCAGGGCTTAGTGCTGCGGAAAGGCATATGTGTCCAAAAAATGTACATAAGCCTAAGGTACTTTGGAAGGATATTCTAACAGGACAATGGAAAGGTCCTGACCCAGTGATTGTCTGGAGTCGGGGTTCTGTTTGTGTGTTTCCACAGGGAGAACAGCAACCGATTTGGATTCCAGAGAGACTAACCAAAGCGATTTGTACAGACCAAAAGGAAGATGATTTGACTGAAATCCATAACAGCTGATATCCAGAGCTCCAGCTTGGCTATTCTTACATCTGCGACAGTGATTAACCAGGATACTTTTTTCAATAGCTATTTTATTATTGAATTTTTCCACATCATAAAGTTCTATTTTATTTTTTGAGCTCATACAGACCTAGGTTAATGTTTTTCTGACCAGTTTTATTTTTTGACTGTGGAGTTTTTAAACATTGCAATGGAGATTTCACTGTGTAAAGCTACAAGGCCTTTACTATTGTCTTATGTGTTGTATGTTTGTGTGCACACTTGTGTTTTGTGTTGTATGTCTATATGTGCATATGTTCATATATCATATATGAGGAGCGCTCATGAAAAAATGGATCCATTTTTTTTTATTCACGTGATTTTAATGGTTTAATTTAAATTGGGTAAACAGCTCTTAAGGATTGTTTTAATATGTGAACAAATAAGGAGGTTAACAGATCTGTTTGTTTACTTTCATCTTTCCTTTTCATTATATTTAATAATTCTGTTCAGGATAATGTAAATTGTTCAAAAATTGTTTTCTTAGTACCTGTTGGAATGTTACATATTTTTTTAGCCATCATTGCCAGAATTCCTATCTTCATCCCAGTGTCAGTGAAGACAAAGATAAAACCAAACTACAGCTTCTTCGATAGCTATCACAGTAAACTGTATAAACTGATGCATCAATAAATAATAACTCAACAAGTAATGCTCAATCAAGGAGTCGATTTACTTTGGGAGGAAATGGACATATTGATAGATTCCTCTGCTTTGAAGTGTTTGCAGAACTTGCCTGGACTATGTATCACTTGTATGCATTGTGAACTATCTGTTGGTGCAGTGAACTGTGGTAATGCTGGCGTATCTTTGCTGATGGTGTCACCGATGATACAATTTTTCCAAAGGAGCTGTCAATTGGCTTGGTGTCGTGGCATTTCTGTATCCTCCTCCCTTCTGCTAGTGGTGGTCTAAAATTTGGGGGCCAACAGAGGTGAGGCAAAGAACCTCACCCCCCCACTGGCACCAAGGCCAAATTTGGGGGCCAACAGAGGTGAGGCAAAGAACCTCACCCCCCCCCCACTGGTGCATAGGCCTATCCACAACTATGGCTGTATGCTGGACTGGTAGTCAGTGACGGGTATGATCCAATTGCAGTGGTACCAACCTAAGACAGGAGGCTGACGCCTAGAGGTCAGCTCATCCGATGATGGGTAAGGACCATATGTTGTATTGGACAACCTAACAGGCACGGTCCCTAAGCCACATTGCTTGTTGTTTAATTAAACAGAAGGGGGGAGTTGCTGAGAACCATAGCCAAGTAGGAATGACATGCCATTTTTGGTTGAAAGGTGATGCCAGCAAGCCATTGAGATGATAATGATTATGTTAAGATGGGCATTCAATTGGAGATTAGACCCTTTCTGTCTGCCTCAGCCTGCTACTTTGGAACTCTCTCCCCAGAGAATTCCCATTGGTTGGGGAAGTGCGGTAGGAGGGAATTCCGGAGGAGGGATTTCCTGTTGGTGTAGTGTGTCCTGGGAGAATGCCTCGTGCATGGCATTCGCTGGAGGTTTGGAAATAAAGCTTGTTCCTGCTTGAGTGGCTTGTGATTGCCCAGCCAGACTGTGGCATTCTACAAATTAAAGTATGATCTAAGAGAGCAAATAAGGTAAAAATTGATCACTCCAACAAAGACACAAGAGAGCAAATACAGGTAACAAAATATTATTTCAAGAAAGAGATAGAGACTCTGAAAAACAAAACAGTCAGAAATCCTTGAAATGAAGGAGACAATAAACCAAATAAAATACTCAATAGAAAACATCACCAACAGACTAGATTACTTGGAATACAGACCCTCAGACAATGAAGACAAAATATACAAGCTGGAAAATAGAGTTGACCATACACTGTAAGAAACCATGAGCAAGAATTATGGTAACACCAAAGGTCAAATCTAAGATTTATAGATAGATAGAGGAAGGCACAGATTTTTCGAACCAAAGATATGCACAATCTCTTCAATAAAATAATATTAGAAAATCTCCCAAACATGAAGAATGAGTTGGAAAATCAAATACAAGAGTCTTACAGAACACCAAATATACAAAATTAACAACAGATCTACACCAAGGCACAATGTAATGAAAATGACTAGCATACAGAATAAAGATATAATTTTAAAAGCTACAAGAGAGAAGAATCATATTACATATAGGGGGAGACCAATTCAAATCTCAGCAGATTTTTCAACCCAGACCCTCAAAGCTGGGAGATCCTGGAGCAGCATATAGCAAACTCTGAATGAAAATGGATGCTAACCAAGAATCTTATATCCAGCAAAATTAAGCTTCAGATTTGATGACAAAATAAAAACTTTCCATGATAAACAAAAGGTAAGAGAATTTACAGCAAGAAAGCCTGAACTACAGAACATTCTTGGCAAAATATTCTATGAGGAGGAAATGAAAAACAACAATGAAATCTGCAAAGGGAGGGACTACCCTAAAGGAAAGGCCAATCAAAGGAGAAACCAAGTCAAGTGAAAAACCAAAAATAAATCAAAATGACCAGTAATACAAAAGATATTTCAATAATAACACTGAATGTGAATGGCCTATACTCATCAATCAAAAACACAGACTGGCAGATTGTATTAAAAAAAAAAAGACCAAACAATACGTTGCCTTCAACAGACTCATCACATAGGAAAGGACATCATAGAGTGAAGGTGAAAGGATGGGAAAAAATGTATCACTCACAGGGACCACGAAAACAAGCAGGGGTTTCCATCCTCATATCAGATAAAGTGGACTACAAACCAAAGTTAGTGAAAAGGGTTAATGAAGGAAATTGCATACTGCTTAAGGGAATCATACATCAAAGGGACATAACAATCATAAATATCTATGCCCCAAACAATGGGGCATCTATGTATATCAAACAAACCCTTCTCAACTTCAAGAAACAAATAGACCACAATACAAAAATACTGGATGATATTAACACAATTCTCTCACCACTGGATAGATCTTCCAAACAAAACAAAACAAAACAAAAACTATAGAACTCAAAAAAAAAATCAATAACTTAGACTTAAAAGATATGTATAGAACATTCCATCCATCAATGAGTGAATATTTTTTTCTAGCAGCACATGGATCCTTCTCTAAAATAGGTCATATGTTATGCCACAAAGAAAGTCTTAGTAAATACAAAAAAACTAGAGAGTATATACTACCTTATATTCTATCTGAGCATAATGGAATAAAATTAGATATAGATGATAAAATTAAAAATAGAAGCTACTCCAACACCTGAAGACTAAATAATGTGCTACTGAATGGCACATGGGTTACAGAAGACATCAGAGAAGAAATTAAAAAAAATTCTTAGAGGTAAATAAGAATTCCATTACAACATACCAAAATCTCTGTGATACTATGAAGGCAGTGCTAAGAGGAAAGTTCATTGCATTAAGCTCATTAGTAAAAAAAAAAAAAAAAAGTCAATACATAAACCACTGGACATTACATCTCAAAGCTCTATAAAAAGAAGAACAAACCAGCACCAAAAGTAGTAGAAGACAAGAAATAATTAAAATCAGGGCTGAAATCAATGAAATTAAAAGAAACAATTAAAAAAATTGATAAAACAAAAACGTGTTCTTCAAAATAAATAAATAAAATTGACAAATCCTTGGCCATCCTAATGAAAAGAAGAAGAGAGAAAACTCAAATTACTGAAATTCATGATGAAAAAGGAAATATCACAACAGACACTATTGGAATACAGAACACAATCAGAAACTATTTTGAAAATTTATACTCCAGTAAAATAGAAAATCTCAAAGACACTGACAAATTTCTAGAAGCATATGATCTACCTAAACTGAACCAGGAGAACATACACAATTTAAACAGATCAATTTCAAGCAAGGAAATAGAAGATTCCATCAAAAGCCTACCAACCAAGAAAAGCCCAGTACTAGATGATTCTCAGCTGAGTTCTACAAGACCTACAAAGAACAATTAATACCACTACTCCTCAAATTAATCCATGAAATAGAAAAGGAGGGAAGCCCTCTAAACTCATTCTATGAGGCTAGTATCATTCTGATACAAAAATCAGACAGAGACACATGAAGGAACGAAAATTCCAAACCAATATCCCTGATGAATATATATTCAAAAATTCTCAATAAAATCTGGCAAACTGCACTCAAAAACATATTTAAAAAACTCTGCATCATGATCAAGTGAGATTCATTCCAGGGATGCAAGGTTGGTTCAACATATGGAAATCAATAAACATAATTCATCACATCAATAGACTTAAAAATAAGAATCATTTGATTATATCAATTGATGCAGAGAAAGCATTTGACAAAATACAGCACTCTTTCATGTTCAAAACACTAGAAAAACTAGGGATAGTAGGAACATACCACATCATTTTAAAAGCCATCTATGCTAAACCCAAGGCCAGCATCATTCTAAATGGAGAAAAATTGGAAGCATTCCCTCTAAAAACTGAAACAAGGCAGGGATGCCCTCTTTCACCACTTCTATTCAACACTGTTCTTAAAATTCTAGCCAGAGCAATTAGACAGACAAAGAAATTAAAAGGATATGAGTAAGAAAGGGAGAACTCAAACTATCATTATTTGCTGATAACATGATTCTATACTTAGAGGATCCAAAAATTCCACTAGAAAACTTCTACAATTAATAAATTCAGCAAAGTAGCAGGATACAAAATCAATACCCATAAATCAAACACATTTCTATATATCAGTGATGGGTCCTCTGAAAGATAAATTAGGAAAACTACCCCATTCACAATAGCCTAAAAAAAATACTTGGGAATCAATTTAACTAAAGAGGTGAAAGACCTCTACAATGAAACTACAGAATACCAAAGAAAGAAACTGAAGAAGACTTTAGAAAATTTAAAGGTCTCCCATGCTCTTGGGGCATGAGATTAGTGAAGGAACTTTGGATGGGGCAAAGGGGAGAGAGGCAGGTGACATGGGGGTAAGAAAGATGGTGGAATGTGATGGTCATCAATATCCTCAGTATATGTATGATTGCATAAATGGTGTGACCCTACTATGGGTATAATCAGTGAAAAATTCTTCTCCATTTGTGTAATCAGAGCATTCTACTGTCATGTATAAAACTGATTAGAATAAATAAATAAATATAATATTTAGTTTAATAGCTGTGTTGGTATTTGATGACATGGGCAAATATTTCAGTATTTATTTTTTTCTTTTGTAATCAACATGATAATAACATACTTGCACTTTTATCTTTTGTTAGGGTCTGTAAACAAGTCAAGATGGCGCCTGGCATTTTGCTAGAGGGAGTGGTTTGTGAAGTAATGCCAGCGAGCCATTAAGTGTGGAGATTCCTTATTGGTTGACTGCTGTATCTAGTTTATGTTAATTAAGATAAGCTGTGTGTAATGTATATATACCCCTCCTGTGCTACAATAAACGGCTCCCACTCCAGCTGTATCCATCTACACAAGTTCCTCATTACCCTCCGGTTATTTTGCTGCAGCCGGACTTCGGCAATCTTTGAGCACTCATCATTTTTTTTCCCTTATAGAAATATTGCAGACATAGAAATGTGAGGTAAAAATGTATACGCTATAAATGCTTTTAATTAATAGGGTCAAAATCATTACTGACACATTCAAAAAGTATTGATTGAGTAATTGTGTCAGGAACTGTGCTTGGTACTGAAGATAAAATGACAACACAAATACAGTTCTAACTCTAAAAGAGCTTAATATTCATTTAGGGAAATGGTTATTAATGAAGACTACAGATGTAAAAAGATAATGACATCAATTATGATATGCCATGTGCCAGTGCTAAACACTTTACATATGTAAATTTAAAAATTTTTCACAATACTCCCATTATGTAGAGTATAATTATTCCCATTTTTATATATGATATAATTAAATGATGGTCAATAACTCCCCCTTAAGTGGAGAGCCAAAATTCCAAATTTACTTTCAAAGTTCATGTCATAACCAGTAAACATACAGGAAATTATAAATTCTCTGAGGAAAAATGCAAAGAATTAAGGGAGCAGAAAAAGAACTTAAATGATTTCAAATCACTTAGTTAATTTCTAAAGGGGCTATGTGCTCTTGTCATATCAGAAACCCTATGTGGAAAGTCAAGAAAAGAAATTATTTGAAGTGCCTTTAAAGAAGCATAATTCAAGTGTTTACAATTGGACAGTTCTACTTGACTAATAGAGCCCCAGCAGCTAAAATGTATTACCTACTCTATAACATCAAGCTGCACAAATCCTTAATGGTGCTTTATTGGCATTGATGGACTGTCTCAGTGCTTCATCAGATAGTTTTGCATGAGTAATTGTAGGTCACTACTTGTAATGTGGATGAATTTACATAGTGCACATTAATCAACAATCATTCTTGCTTTGAAACCTAGTGAAACAGATGGCAACAGCAATAGTACAAGTGACCGACTTTTGCCTCAACAGTCTGGGTGGATGCGCAATCAAGAAAATTAGTTTACTATAGCAATGCTTTATTTTAGCTCCCATGTGCTGTCTCCAAGAGGCAGTTCAAGAAATAAGACCTTCTAAAATGTCTACAGGATCTTTTCCCTACAATTACAAGAGCAAAATGGTATATCCTGTATTACATATAAGTACTTTAATAGGTTACAACAATACTTTAAGTATTACATAAAATACGTTAATAGGTTGTTGCCCACTGAAATAATTTTTAAATGCTCTGAGAGTTTTGCAGGTTGCAATTTCTGGTAATGCCTTTTGTTTATGGACTGACTTTGGTAAATATCACTGCTGCACCTTCAATTTACTTCTTAATCTGAGTTTATTTTGGGTTCATTTTTCTATACTTTCATGAAAAATCATTTTTTAATTTAAGTTTAAAAAATCATACATTGGGCAGGCATGGTGGTGCATGCCTGTAATCCCAGCAGCTCCGGAGCTGAGATAGGAGGATTGTGAGTTCAAGTCCAGCCTCAGCAACAGGGAGGTGCTAAGCAATAGTACAAGAGACTGACTCAGTGAGAATCTGTCTCTAAATAAAAATACAAAATAGGGCTGGGGATGTGGCTCATTGATGGAGTGCCCCTGAATTCAATCCCCGGCACCAAAACAACAACAACAACAAAAATTATATAGCATTGACTTCATTTAGAAAATATGTTTGCAGTTACTGTCTCACTGCTTTATTTTCCCTAGAAATTAATTAGAGCAAAACAAAACCTTTTCTAGTTTAACATTATACTTAGTAGTAAGCAGTGTGGGATGGGGGAGCAGAGTACCTACTTCCCTCAAGTGTATTTACTCCCTTCACATCCATGTTGACTTTTAGAGAAAAACAAGAGGTGTTGATATAAAAAGGTAGGAAACAACATAGCATGATTAAATGATGCTAATTAACATAAAAGACCAGGGGGAAATAGCACCACAGAAAAGGTCAACTCTGGATCTTCTACAAGCAAAATTATCAGAGTAATGACTGAATCTTCAAGACTTACAGCAAGGGAGATATGTTTGATGCCTATCGATTCCTACAACACCAAGTCAGTGAACATTTCAGAAATAAAGGCACATGGCTAAGTGAGGGAGACTTTTCTTCCATAAGAGTAATTACCGTGTCTCAAGTATGCTACAAACTTTACAGAACCCCTGTTTTTAAAAACTTTAAAAACAGATTGGATGTAGTGATTTCAGCATCAATATCCAAGTGTGCAGGTGAATAGACCAGATGGACTTGGTCCTTTCCAGTTACATAAGTCTATGGTCATGGGAAAGCCCAAATTCCAATCTTGTCTTGGCATGTTTGGTTGATTTCTGACAGGAAAGCAGCTGGTGTTTGGGGTTGTGTAATGAAACTTCAATCACCAATTGTGCTAATCATAGTAAAATGTGAAGGAAAACATTCTGGTTTGGTGAATTTCATCTATCTAGTTCCCCTAAATTTTATACACTTCACTTTGAATGGGGTTATAGTGTGATTTAACTCCAGTCATTCAATACCATCAACAACAAACCCTGGAATTCTGCACACAGATGCGTAGAGAAGAACCTGAGACACACCCACAGATTCATGATTGCAGCAGCTACATCTTGGAGGAGGGCTCTTAAGATCAAGGGAGGGAGTCTATTCTAACACAAAGGTAACACCCAAGATCAAAGACCATCTGAGAACCTAACAATGTGAAATCCAGGCAAGCAAAGCAGCATTAGGTCAGTCTGTAGGAAAACAGTAGGGCTTTAATGATAAAAGTGATACTTCATTACCTGGCTTGGAGGAAGTGAGAAAACCAAGACAGAAATTTATTCTTAGTAGGATCAAAGAATAGGAAAGGCACAGAGAGTAAGATTGGCAAAGGCAAGGAGTCTCAAGAGCAGCTTCCAAAAGTCAGCTAGAAAGTCAGCAGGAAGTAAAGTAAAAGTGCATTTTTGAGTGAGGGATTGTCAGGGCACAAAGAAGGTATTTAGGCAGAATCCCTTAAATTGCTTACTGTTTTGCTTGGATTTTTTTATGAGTCCTGGGAATTGGAACTGGCCCAAATGATGGGTGAAATGTTAAGAAAGCCTAGCTGAGAAAAAGATTAGAAAACTGGCAGGGTCTAATCAAAACCACCTAGAGAAGTGAGGTGACCTTAGGTGCACTCATTTGAAGAGTGGCAATGGTACTAGATAAGGTGAAGATGAGAAATGTTAAGCCAGAGGAACAACTAAGTTTATGACTACAGACTCAGCTGGGGCTGACAGACACAAGAAATATGTAGTCATTTGAGAGCAGCAGGATGAGCACACTACAGGATTAATTTGTTCAGCTTCTGTTCTAGCCAATTGCCCGTCTTTGGCATATAGAAATGCTTAATTGCTTACAGAAGTGGCCTCTGATTCAAGGATAGAGGCCTTCCTGAGCTCTTCTCTGGAATATTTCAAAAGGGTGAATATCAGCTCTAGGAACAGGAGCAGCTATTAAAAAAAAAAACTATATTCTTCCTCTTGAGCTTAATTATTTTTGAATCATTAAATTTCACAGGTGGGGATTCAGAAAAGTCAGTCAAGGAACCATGACAATGACATGCCCCAGGTATGAAAGAAAAACAATCTGATTAAAACTAGTCATTTTGAAGATCTGACTGCAGATGGTTGTACCTCAGAGTCCCGATTTTCCATCCCATTTTAGAGGGATTAACTAATAAAAATCAAATGAATGTTAATTCGTATAATAAAGACCTTTGGTCTATTTTTTTCTCCATGGAAACAGAAATAAAATCTTATTACAATTCATTCTAACACTCCAGAATTTTCTTTCCAATTTGGTTTATTTTAAAATATAGTGTCATGTCTTGAAGGAAAGATGGAAATATACTGGAAATCTATTTGATATTTAATAAGATTTCCCTACTGGTCATGCATACTGTACAAACCAATGAATACATATGTTCAATAAATAGTACACTGATGTTGCCCATGCATATAGTTGTGATACTTACTTGCAGTGAAATAGGGTGGAATTGCCAAACACATGATATGAACAATTATGGACCATAGGTTCTTTTATCAATCTAAGAGAATCTACTCATTTGATGCTCATTAAAACTATTTAAATTATTACTACTCTACGTTATTTTAAACATTTATATTATTAAAAAAGAGTTATGCAGGTTGTAGTAAATATGTCTAAACCAGAGTAGTTTCTTTCTTTTGAATTAATTATAAATTGTCTTGTAAAGATTAATATAACTATTCTTCTGTCTTGCAAATTAATTAGATCATTTGGAAAAGTTAGAGAATTTTTAAAAGAAGTATTTACAGGAATACATTTCTATACTTTTTAAAGTTTCAATATTTTAGCTCTTAAAATTTTAGAGATCTTTCAAAAGGATTTGGAATGATTTCAAGAGAAAAAAACACATGGATATTATGTGGCCTAGGACAAAATAATTATGCTGCAGTATTTAATCATGTCTAAGGTTCATGCTAATGACCTATTTTTAGACTAGTGAACAATTGAGAGTACATTGCCATTGTTTTATCAGTCTTGTTATAAAATGAGGTGAAAGTAATTTTCAAAATAGACTGAAGATGACAGAGTTTGGCATAACATAGAAACTTTGACACTCTACTCATTAATAAGACTTCCTTTCATATCTCTACCTCCCACACATTTAAAAATGAATTTTTCTTATGCCCTTGATGATAAGGTACAGCTTTAATTATTCTGAAATCTGAAGGTGGGGTGTTAACACACAAACATGTTGGAAACAGTATCAATTAAAAAAAAAAAAAAAACAACCACAACCTTCTACTGATGAGGGAAAAGCGCTGAGTTTCATGCACTGCTTCTGGAAGACTTGATGTTCTTCCAGTGGAATTTCCAGTGACATGGAAATTTCCTGGTACATCTATATATTTAATTAAAAGGGAAGTTTATTTTAAACAAACACAGATGTTTATGGTTCTGCTTGACTGACAACATTTCTCTTTGCCAAACATTATTGTTTGGAGAGTCATTAAAGGTCTGACTAGAAACAACTCTACATTAAAAGGAGAGAATTACAATTTAGTTTGCAGTAATTAAATCACTTCATAGCAAGTGGGGCTGAACTGGAGCAATGAATGGATATTTTTCGGAAGCTGCCACACAGCTTATAAACGAGCTCAGATAGCAGCATACGTTGTTCAAATAAGCCAGTATCCCTGTACATGTGCACTTATTTGCCTTTAGAAGAGCAAACAAATTCAGTTTGTCTGACAGAAAAACACCCTACAAAAAAAAAAAAAAAAAAGGATCTTGAGCTTGTGAAACACTCAAATAAAATTACACAGGTTTTCTTATTTTAGCAAAATTCTAAGATTATTTAATATGTAATTATGCCTTGTGATCAACGAAAAGATGAATTTTATGTGTCTCAAAACTGACCACTAAACCCCTTTCTCCCATAACGTTTCACATTACTGGTGGTTTGGGGAATTCACTTCTGTCTATGCTGCTTTGTAATGTTGTTCATGGTAGTAAATCTAGTCTACCTCTGCCTTTTTGAAGTGGATCAATTATTGTACCTCTTTTTTCCCCAAACACAAATAGGCTCATAAAACAAACTGAAATATCAACTTCTTCCGTTTAGCTCTTCCTTATGTGCTTGCTTCTTGTTTAGCTTGTTCTTGTTTCCTAAGTGTGGGACTCCATGAATTTTCTTCACTACTATAGTGATAGGATAAGTGGAAGAACATCTCTTCTTCTCTCGTTGCCGCCAGCACCCCCCACCCCCAATAATTTCATGTGTATACTCAGCTTCACAATGTCCTAAGAGAATATCACCAACATGGAGTTAGTCTGGGATTTTTATGACACAGACTAGAATTGATAAGAGGCAAAGAAAAGATAGTGGGGAAGAAATTAATAATAATGATTAAGTACAACAATAATGCTTCATTATTGTTATTATTTTCTGGAAAGCTACTTTGTTTGTCAAGAATATACAGAGTCAAATAAGCAGAAATTAAAGGAAAAGATTCAGGAAAGTTTATCAAGATTCATCATAATTTTTAAAAACCCATAAAGAAAGGCAAGAGGAAAAGGGACAGGAGTGCCATGCTGGCTGAAGAGGCAGGGGGGAGAATTTATGAATCAGTTTGATGAAAGTTCTTACCATTACTAGAGAGGGGAAAGATAATTTAGCGTGAAAGTATAGGTAATTTTGAAAAGTGTTGCTAATCATTATGAGTTGGTTCTCCTTTAACCAACCACAACAGGTGAAAACTGGGAGTCTTGTTGATTTCTTTTACCTACTGCATGGTGTTTCCATGAATAGATTAACTATGCAGGATTGATGCCACTAGGCACCTTGTGTTATATTTAGGTTATAGTAGTTTCTGCTACTGACAGACAATCTGGACTTATGTCTTAGCTTTTTTGCATTTTACTTTCTTATAAATGCCTTGCCCTAACTACCATCTTGGTTTTGATGGCCCTATCTATCAGATGTGAGAAATTTCTGTGTCAATTCTAAGCCTTGCCATTTCACAAGAGATTCCTCCTCACCCCTGTGTTTTTTCTTCCCATCATTTTTTTTAATCCTTACTCAGTGAAACAAGACCCTCAGTTAATTTCCTTCTAATATCTTCTACTGAGAAGTTGGAGAATCTCTTAGAAAGTGATGAAGAGTTGGTGTCTGTGTTGCTCCAACATGCAACCAATTCGGTTGTGTTGCTCTGACAGCCAGTCTTTGTCCTCTCTGTGCCATAGTGCTTATGAACCAGACATATGAAAACTTAAGTGACACTATTCTTATAGCAGAGATTCAACATATCCACACTGGGAGGTTTGTCAAGGCAGGGGTTCCTGAGAATAGAAAGGGCAAAATTCCGATGTTTTTTATCTATGAAGCTATAGAATCAAAGGGGGAAAGAAAAAGAATTTGGAAGAAGAGAGTTCAGAAGTTATGACAGCCTAGATTGTATATGAGAAGCAAAGTTTGTGTGTGTGTGTGTGTGTGTGTGTGTGTGTGTAGAAGGCCTATCTCCTAGTATTAAACAGAATAGAGGAAACCAAGAAGTACACAGAGAGCAAAGTAAGAATGAGTATGCAACTTCCTATTATATTCGGAAGACTCTATATCCACACCCTACTGAGTTGGACATGTTATGCCATCTGCACAGAACTCTATCACAGTGTAAACATGTAAAATTAAGTTGCCATATTCTAATACCTTAAAAAGGTATATTTTTATTACCATAATTTTCTCTATTCTTCATTGCCCTGATAGAAGAGGATCTCTCTCTCTCTCTCTCTCTCTCTCTCTCTCTCTCTCTCTCTTGTTCTGTGCTAAATATTTGCTATTACTTATGCATCACCTGAGCCTGGTATGTCTCTATGTGTGCGATGATGTCTCCTTCTCCTAGGCAGCCTGTGAGTAGGCAGCATGCCATGATGGGTGCATCACATTTTATGCCCCACCTCAGCCTGTTAAGCAAAAGAACAGGATCTTCTACTTGCATATACTTCCTTGTTCCTTTTTGTTATTGCCTATGATTTTTCTGATAGCTATTCCAATTCATTCTTCATAGACCAGTTGAAAAACTTCTGTTTAACCATTTTGCTCCCACTAAGAATATTCTATAAAACATTTGCAAATTAAGATATTTGGAGGAATTTGCATTTGGGTTTGTTTGTTGTATGTATATGAAATCCTGTAGTTTTGTATTTATTCTCTAGTGTTTCTTAAGTACATTGTGCACTAAATGTTAAATTTTTGCATGCTAAAATGTGCAAATCTTATGATAATTACTTCATTGCTTTTATTATTATACGTTTTAATATATTCTTTTCTTATTAATTAATTGTTTATTGACCATCAAAACTGAGTCTCATAATGATGTTAGATGGCCTCCTGAAGAGAACCATTATGTGCTCCTATGTTTGTAAAATAGCACTGGTTTTTTAATACAGCATATCATTGAAATTCACATTTAATTTTCTGTCAGTCCATCATATAATCTATGTTTCATAATGTCTTGATTTATAAGTAGGCATAATTTATTTTCCTTAGAATAGAATTTTTCAGTGCCTTTACGTTTTAAGATTTATATGTTTTTATTTATACCAAAGTTATTCATCATTATGCACTTTCTACATTTGAATGCTAAACAAGAAAAAGTTCATGTTAATTTCCCAGAGGTTTCTTTCAGCTCAACAGCAGCAGGTTCAGTTATTTGGTTAGAATTTACACCTAATCTAATGCTCAACACATGAAATATACAACTTTTCCCCCTTTGTTTCTTATGGAACCTGATTAACACAGCACAGGGAGTGTTTTGGAAAACTCCAGTTGTTTTCTGCTTTCTTGCCAATAATATTGGAATGGTAGACGGTGGTGAAGATTCTTTTTCATCTTCAAGTCTTCAGGAAATGCACAATTCTATTAGAGTACACAAAGTAATACACTGACTATGCACATAGAAACAGATGTATTGTATGATATAGTTAATCCTATTTTGATAAAGGCAGCATGTGGACAGGGACAGTCTAGAGTGCATTTTCCAAGTAACAGAATTAGCATAGGTAAAACTCAGAAGAGTTTCATGAGGAAATGTATTAATGAATAATTTCCTTTATCAATTTTAGGAAAAGTAACAAGTGCTTGGTATATTTTGGCTTCCCATGTCTAGTGCTGATTCTTTTTTTTAAAAATTTTTTCATAGTTGCAGAGGGATATCATGCCTTTATTTTATCTGTTTATTTTTTAATGCAGTGCTAAGAATTATACCCAGTGCCTCACACATGCTAGACAAGCACTCTGCCACTGAGCTACAGCACCAGCTCCCAGTGCTCATTCTTTTTCCTGGTTAGCTCTGGGACCAACCCTATGCCCTCACTCAGCTCCCATGCTTAAAGCAAAGCTCCTTTCTGGTTCAGATTGGGAGGCTGTGACCTGTATGCAAATCAGTCAATCAATGTATTGAGTTCCTGTCTCACATAGATACAATAAGACCCAAAGAGTCTTCTTTACAGAAATCTTTCGGAAGATTCACTTGTCCTTATGCATGGACCTAAAGCTAAGAAAAACACTGGCTCTTTAGGAGCCATTATCATCTTGTGGCCCTACTAGGGGTTCATCCCTTAGGACTTGATGATAGAGACATGCAGCCAAAAGTAGAGATGAGCAATGGAAAAAGCCAAGTCCTGGTGAGGTAATTAAAATCTCTGCCTCTGGCTTATTAAGAACCAGCCCAATCCTGAAACTTCATTAGCTGATTGATACAATAAATTCTCTATTTGCTTAATAATTTTTGGTTAGACTCTATGAGTTGGGCCTTTGAAAGCTTATTAACTGATATCAAGAGAAAATCACTAAGATGGCATTTGAGAAAAACACATGAATCCTCTGATTTCTCATTCTGTCCAAGCATTCAATAGGTGAAGCAGTGGTTTTCAAACTGTGTATCAAATGATGCAGGTTTTGCCTTCATGAAGGACTCCTGAGACAGGAGAAGAATAGGTAGAGATCCAGAGCTCTAGAGCATCAGGCTGGTTCAACTAGAGGCACTCTCTCTGCACAGGCCTTTTAAAAGAAGATTTCTAAGATTAGGACAAGTTTAAAACCACTGGTTTAGAGCATTTTTATTTCTGAAACCAAGTAGCCAGTAGCAGTGCTAAAGGCTATTTATGTTGCTCTTTTTTAAACAGCTGAACTCTAACCAACACTATAGAGCCATGTTTACATTTATAATCTCTCACCTTAGCTTGGAATGTGCTTATTTGCTGGTAATTGAACTCACTCTACAGCTCGTGGCCTCATTTAACTTCCATCTCTTGGTGTGTCAATTTTTTTCATTTGAGCATTGAAATGCCTGTTCTCTATCACACAATTTTAATATGCATGAAAAAGCACATTTCCCTAACTAGTACTTTATTAATTAAGCCCAATCAGGCATTCACATTAACCCAGTGATAGTTTCCCTTAATAAAAGAACACATTCAATTTCTCAAAATTTCATAAAAATTTAGATGTGCTGAAAGATTCTGGCTAATCACCAAAGGGCCCACCCAAGTATGCCATCAATGTCTTGGTAGCTTTCAGCAAGACCGATGTTACAAAAAAAGAAGAAGGATAATATATAATAAAGCAGATCATGCACTTTAAAAATGTGTTGCTCAGTGCTAGGCACACATCCTTATTAGGTATTAACCATCATTATCTTTATAATCATTATCAATTATCAATATTTCCTTAAAGTCATGCTTATCATCTTTAAAATCCTTTCCAGATTAAACATTTTAAAAAATCTGATATTTAGTAGTGTATTGCCTTTGAACTAAACTTTTTATTTCAAATAACTTACAGCTTACAGAGATGTTGCAAAGATAATACAGTGAGTTTCCATAGACCCTTCAACTAGCACCACCAATTAAACAAATGGTCTAATTAATTTTGTCATCAATATTTAAAGCTCATAAATCTAATCACTAATTTCTCTAAGACAAGTCATGGCGAGACATTTCTCTTATTCGCAAATGCAAATTAATTGTCTAAATAGCACAGTAGCCTAAAGCAAAAGCAACACTGAAGCAAGAAGTTGATTATTTACTAACATATCATTATAATAAACTGGACTTTGTTTATAAGTCTGAATAAGCATAAATTAGAACCAGCAAATTATCTAAAGTAGGATTTCTAGAGGAAAAATATAGGACATTTAATAATAGCTCACAGACATTTATGACTGTTTACTCTCTTACTAGAATAAAAGTGTGTGGGGCAAGGGTACCTACACTTTGGAGACAGAATTTCAATAAAATTAATATTTTCTTAACCCAGTTTTTAAAATTCTGGAACATATTGTCAAGGCAAGTTGCCAGATCTATTTTAATGTTTCTTTTCCCTTTAATAAGGTATTCTGTCTTGGAGATCTAAAATGCACTGCTGCCAGAAAATGAGAATAGATTCAAAGCTTTCTTTGGCTTCCTAAACATTTCTGAATTCTGCAGTAGTATTTCCACTGAACCAGATACTCTGAAATCAAGGATCACCCTCTACAGTTTCAAAATGCTATGTTGCATTACTGTTTATTCTCGTGATTCTGTACATGTACCTTCTACTACAATAGTTATGTATTGTATGTAGTATTTGATTTACTTTCCAAAAACCTGTTTGTTAACAGTAACCACAGCAACGGTTGTCCGGACCTCTGTCCAGGAGGAATTGGCTTGAAATGACTAGCTCGTTTCACAAAGACAACAAGCGCTCTTTGATTCTAATACTTTTCACTCCCTGTGGACTTGGGCCAAATGAAAGCTCTGTGTATGGCTCTCACAGGTTACAGTGTCCAAACACTTTGCTTTGTCTTAAAAACTAAAGTTTAGACCCTTTCATCAATTCTTGGAACATTTTTATTCCACAGTTCTAAATTGGCTGTCATGTGACACTGTTGGCAACAAAAGCTGTTACAGAACAAAAGCTATTAGGTACAAAAGAAAAACCATGGGTGGGGTATAATTAAATTTCCCTCTGCTCCCTGCAGGCTCCACAGGGGACCATGTACATACACCTGCACCTGACTTTGCAGCATGAACTTGCACTTTTGTTAATTTTCATTTCTTTTCATACATTGGCCTCTGATCCTGACTTTACAGTTAGGTAGAAACTGTACTTTAAAAATTTATTTCCAAGTAAATAAAAACTACCAGAAAAGCAATTACCACAACTTGTGCAAAACCCCAGACTCATTTTATATGTCATGTCTCTAGGATATACTCAGTCCCCATTGTCTTTTTTGGGTATAATTCGGGCCATTACATAAATGTACTATAAAATAGAGCACACTTCAAAATGTCACTTAAGATTACATCAACAAGTTTCATTTGGTTTGCTGTTTCTAGCCCTTCCTGACTCTTGGCTGCAGAACTGTTTTATATTTCCAGGAATCAAACCAGAAAAACACTACTGTGGTTGATGAGGAGTAATAAGAGCAAAAACAAGTAAGTCTTATTGAGGAAGCATTTGCATTGTATGTTCCAAATTCAAATGCAAAATCAAGAGCTGGATATAATTGCTAATATAAGGGAATACATGGAAAGTCACCAATAAGTTGAGTTGAAGAAGCATTTGATCTAAAAAGACGAAGTACAATTCTGCACTAAAGCTGAACCCTGAAGACTCCATGAAGAAGAATTTTTAAACTTCAGCAAGTGTAGGAATACTTGCAGGACTTGTTAAAAACTCATATTCTTGGGACCTGTCTTGTATGTATAATGAAACATGGCATCAATAAGCAGAGAAATTTATTAGGACTATTCATGGAAATACTACTTATGTCTCTCAAATTTGCAAATTATTTGGGAAAGTAGATCTCATATATTTCTGTATGGGGCACAGATTGATCTAACCCCCCCGCCTTTTTTTTGTACCAGGAATTGAACTCAGGGATACTTGACCACTGAACCACATCCCCAGCCCTATTTTGTACTTTTTTTAGAGACAGAGTCTCACTGAGTTGCTTAGCACCTCTCTGTTTCTGATGTAGCTTTGAACTTGCAATCCTCCTGTCTCAGCCTCCTTGAGCCACTGGGATTACAGGTGTGCACCACCCAGCCTGACTGATCTAATCTTTTTGAAAGACATTTTAGTAGCATATGTCAAGAGATGTTGAATTTCATAATATTAATTTAATAATTCTGCTACTCAATTTGGTTTAAATGTGTATACAAACATATACGCTAGGATGTATATTTTATACTTCTATATTATAGCATAAAGCAAGAATGTAATGTGTTACGTAGATCAAATAAATTGTGATATCAATGAAATAAATTTATTATGTACTCATAAAATAAAATCCACTGATATCTTTTACATGGAAAGGTGCTCATTACATTGAATAACCAATCAGGATTAAAGTATTGTGCATTTTGTTAAACCTGTGGTGCTATTTATGGATGTAAGGATGATGGGTATTTTATCTGTATGTTTTAATTGTATTTCTCAATACATATGACACTTGTAAGTAAAATTTTTAAATTTATGATTTGAAAAGATAATAATTCCCAATTGGTGAAAAGGCATAGAAGTTGAAAATTCACAGTCTGTGTTAATTGAGCATATTTTGGTAATATACTTAGCAATCTTTGTCAAAAATTCTTAGAAATATTTGGTGTAAAATTTTCCTAGAAATAAAAAACAAATCAGAGATTCAGATAAATGTCTTACATAGATCAAATATTTTTAGCACAAGCTGAAAAATCTGTTATAAAAGTAAAAACTAAAAAGAAAAATTATAAATGTCCAACATAAAAACAATAATTAATGTTATTATTTCATCCCTCTGATTATATATTATATTATGTGTGATATGTATTATATTATCTGATTATATATTATGTTTATATTTATATAAGCATCGATAGATTGATATGTTAAAAGCATTCAATGGCATAAAATTCCCATTTTATGACATTAAATGTACATATTATTGTGTAAAAATGTTTTATGTGATATGATCCCAATTAAATTATTCAGAGAGAAAAATAATTTTAAAATATCCTCATGGTATAAAAGGTAAACTTTGTTTTATAGTAATGAAATTGCAAGTGATCATTTCTCATTTTTCTTCATAATTTTTTTGATTTCTGAGCTTCCTAATGAGCTATGTATATTACCTTTACAGCTTATGCATCCTTTTTCTCATCAGTAGTAAAAAAAAAATACCCTTAGTGGTAGGACCAAAGAAGAATTTTCTCCCAAGAACTCCTGCTCCTGAGACTTTCTATCTCATTTTCTTGAGACAGAAAATGCGATATATATCAACGTACTGTTCAAAATACAGAAATGAGATACAAAAGCACATTCTAACTGAGAAAATGATGTTTTCAACTAAATCCTATTTCTCTCCTCCAGGGCCTAACTGAAGCACCACTGCCTCTAGCAATTCTTTCTAGACTATACAAGTCCCAGTTAATATAACCTTTTTACTAATACAAGGAACTTTTGTATATAGATGAGCACATGATTACATGTTATCCTGTGTTTTTTACATATCTGCATTGTTGCTTCTAAATATTCTTTCATATTTACTTATCTAGTAATTGCTGAACTGTCCATCATTATAGTGTTAATCAGAAATGGATTTTGGTCAGCACCACTTCTGAGTGTGATTCTCTGCCATTATACACTCATTTAAAAAAATTCCTTCTTTGTGATTTGCATTATTATTATAACCATAAGATTTACCTCAATAAATATTTGTAATGTTCCATTTGCTAGTGAGTATATATAAATAAATAAGATACAATTTATGTCATTTAAGATATATATGTCATTTAATTGCTATAAGAGAAAACAATATGAGTGTCTTAAACGATAAAGTTTACTTGAAGAATAAGCAGGTTATGGCTTATGTGCTTCATTTTTTTCCGAAATCTAGACATCTCCTTTCTTGTCTTACCACTTTGCCACCATTACCATGTCAAGGAAGCAGAACAGATGAGATAAAGGATAAAGAGTTCCTTTCCCTCTAAGGATATAACTTAGAAATTGCACATGTCCCTTCCTCTCAAATATTATTGGCTGTAAGTATGTTGTCTAGTGCAGTAGCCCCTTTTCAAATGTGGCTTTTGATGACATGAAATATAGCCAGTCCAGAATAAGTAGTTTTGTAAATTAATTTTGAAATGCAATGTATTTTTAAAAATGGTTTGAAAAAAGAATGTAAAAAAAAGTCACTAATATTTTGTATGGATTCCATTTCATAAAGCCAATATTTGGATGCATTGGGTTGGAAATATATCCTTAACATTATGCTCACTTCTTTGCATTTACTTGTTTCTAGTGAGATTACTAGAATACTTTAAATCGCATAAATGGTTAGAATTATATACAGATTGGAACATAACAACTCAGACATTTGCCACATGACCAAAGACTTCCAAGATAATTACAAGTTCCTTCAAGAGACTTGAAGAGAAAAATGTAGCATTTATTTTGGAAATTCCCCTGCCTTCTGAAAACTAGGGGGTTTGTTACTGTGACAGAAAATGGAAAAATGGCAAATACAGTACAGTTAACAGTGTCTTGGATACTGAATTACTTTTCAGATAGGACAGATTCATCACTATGAAGAAAGAGATTCAAGATTTAAGAGTAGGAGTTCTTGGGAGAAAAAATCTTCTTGGACATTTTGCATTTCTGCACTTTTGTAAGTAAAGCACTGACTTCCTTTTGTTCTGCAATTCTTTTCAAAATTGTTTGCATAGAAGACAGCCTTGAAGAGCATAATGCCCTGCTTAGTAGCAAGGGACAAGTACTGTGTTCTCTGCCCATTTTGAAAGTCAAGTTGCCTAAGCACAGGATTTATCTACAATAATGGAACACATTGCATGCACAGGTATTATCTGGCCCTCTCTACACAACTCTTCAGATTTGGGGACTTTGGGAACCCATGTAAAAATGATACTGTGTCTAATGCTATTGATTTTGAATAATATACTGGTTATTCTTTTTGATCTCTATGACTTATGTCTTTTAATAGCATCTATGTATGTGTGTTAGATGGTCTTTGTCAGCTTGCAATTAGGGTGAAACTCAGACTACAAAGTTCTTTTTGAGAGTATCCATAATCTGTCAGTTGTACATTGTGTGACTTCAACAAAAATATGTATACTATATAATAATCATAGGAAGACGGAGAGCACAAACTTATGCTGTTCTAACACACTTACTTACTACACTATATGCACAAATTATTTAACTTTTTTGTACTCCATTTTCCCCATATCTAAAATAAAATCCTACCTTATAAATTCATCATAAAGATTAAATGAGATAAATTTATGTAAAATGCTTAGAAGCCAGGCTCATGGTTTTCACTCAATGAATGTTATCACCACCAATTAGATGAGAAATTATATCTTAATGCAATAAATACAAAATGGCATCAAGCAAAGCTGACAGCAATTAGTTTTATATGGTTAATCACACATGGCTGGCATAGTGCAAAAAAACTGTTTTGAGTGGATATAGTGATATTATTGTTTCTGAATGTGACACATGGCCCTGGAAATTCACATATGGCAAAACACTAGGAAGTTCCTAATTATATTCAAAAGGAATTTTTCTCATTCCTTTCAGAAATGTTGTGATTAACTACTGAGGGTTAAATATTAAGTTGGGACAATTTCTGGGCACACAGACTGCTAAAGAAGACTGATTTTGAGTTTCTTACATTTCTCTACATCCTCTAAATTCCTTGGAAATGACTTGCTATGTAGAATTCTTCCTGTTACAGATGTAACAGTGGCTCATGAGTGACTGGTTCACTTATACTTGAACTAGTTTCTCAACATCACAAATTAATGCTCATGATGGGTTTCTCTGAACAATTTCTCAGCAACAACTCAGAACATTCTTCTAGATTATAATCTTATTGAAGAGAAGGGTCTAGATCCTTCTATTTGGGCACTCCCCTACAATGCTTGACACATAGTAGATGCAATTACATATTCATTGATTCAGGGAATGAGAGACAGTTAAATCCTATTTTTTAAGCCAGAAATTCTGATTGTATTACATGAAAATTAAAGAACTTTTAAGTGGCTTGTGAATTAACAAAAGAGATGATCAGGAAGGGTATGGAGCAGAGGATTAAAAAAAAATAAGATCCAAAGTTTCCTTGGTTTTTCAATTGTGAACAAAACAGAACTGGTATGAAACTCCAAACTGATACATTAGCTTAGCCATGTCTCAATTCCCATGATGACATGTTTCATTTCCCTAATAAGTGTTATCTTATAATAATACATGCATCATCGTCACTGTTAGCAGGTGAAAATATCTGATGCCCTTCTTTGAGGGATACTGGCAGCTTTTCATGTGGAACTGCCTTGAAGTCAGACAAAGTAGGTGGTCCTGGGTTTGAAAAAAAGACTTATAAATCACTGCAGTGTATACACGGCTCTGATTAGTGACCTATTTCCTTGTGTTAAGACTTTCATGTTTTTTTTTCTTTTTTTTTATTGGTTGTTCAAAACATTACAAAGCTCTTTACATATCATGTTTCATACATTAGATTCAAGTGGGTTATGAACTCCCATTTTTACCCCAAATACAGATTGCAGAATCACATCGGTTACACATCCACATTTTTACATAATGCCATATTAGTAACTGTTGTATTCTGCTACCTTTCCTATCCTCTACTATCCCCCCTCCCCTCCCCTCCCATCTTCTCTCTCTACCCCATCTACTGTAATTCATTTCTCTCCTTGTTTTTTTCCCATTCCCCTCACAGCCTCTTATATGTAATTTTGTGTAACAATGAGGGTCTCCTTCCATTTCCATGCAATTTCCCTTTTCTCTCCCTTTCCCTACCACCTCATGTCTCTGTTTAATGTTAATCTTTTCCTCCTGCTCTTCCTCCCTGCTCTGTTCTTAGTTGCTCTCATTATATCAAAGAAGACATTTGGCATTTGTTTTTTAGGGATTGGCTAGCTTCACTTAGCATAATCTGCTCTAGCGCCATCCATTTCCCTGCAAATTCCATGATTTTGTCATTTTTTAGTGCAGAGTAATACTCCATTGTGTATAAATGCCACATTTTTTTTATCCATTCATCTACTGAAGGGCATCTGGGTTGGTTCCACAGTCTAGCTATTGTGAATTGTGCTGCTATGAACATCGATGTGGCAGTATCCCTGTAGTATGCTCTTTTAAGGTCTTCAGGGAATAGTCCGAGAAGGGCAATAGCTGGGTCAAATGGTTGTTCCATTCCCAGCTTTCCCAGGAATCTCCATACTGCTTTCCAAATTGGCCGCACCAATTTGCAGTCCCACCAGCAATGTACAAGAGTACCCTTTTCCCCACATCCTTGCCAGCACTTCTTGTTGTTTGACTTCATAATGGCTGTCAATCTTACTGGAGTGAGATGGTATCTTAGGATGGTTTTGATTTGCATTTCTCTGACTGCTAGAGATGGTGAGCATTTTTTCATGTACTTGTTGATTGATTGTATGTCCTCCTGTGAGAAGTGTCTGTTCAGGTCCTTGGCCCATTTGTTGATTGGGTTATTTGTTATCTTATTGTTTAATTTTTTGAGTTCTTTGTATACTCTGGATATTAGGACTCTATCTGAAGTGTGAGGAGTAAAAATTTGTTCCCATGATGTAGGCTCCCTATTTACCTCTCTTATTGTTTCTCTT